>NC_064930.1:116806153-117406153 GCF_023897955.1 Schistocerca gregaria
TGTAGCGAGGACGGACCTGCGGGGGTGAGGCGACAATCTCTGGACACGCGCCGTCACAGCCCGCGCTACCCGCGGCTACACACACCGCGCTGCAAACTGGCGACCCCGCCAGGACACAAACATTTCACAAGGGCGCCCCAAAAGCCGGGAGTTCCGAAAAGATTCATCCGATCTGGCAGGGCTATACTCTTATCAGTAGTAGCCGGACGACCCTATGTAATACAGAATACTAATGCTTCAGCTTTATGTAAGTACACATACATTTTCGACAAATGCCCTCTTCCTACTTACAATTGTCCCACATGTATCTGTTTAGTCACCAGAAAATATTTTTTTTAGTTATACAGTGATCTCCAGCATATAAACATGTAAATGAATGTATAAACACCTGAAGATGGGCGCAAGCCCGAAACCGGTCGCCAGCTGGAGTGGCCAAGCGGTTCTAAGCTCTACAGTCCGGAACCGAGCGACCGCTACGGTCGCAGGTTCAAATCTTCCGTCGGGCATGGATGTGTGGTTAGTTAGGCTTATATAGTTGTAAGTTCTAGGGGACTGATGATCTCAGAAGTTAAGTCCTATAGTGCTCAGAGCCAGTTGAATCGAAACCGGTCGTTTGACAAATAAATAACCTTTTATTGTGACTGGTAGCGGAAATTTTTCTATGCCCTCTAAAGGAACAGTCACGGAGTTCAACAGCATCTGCTAGGGATAACATTCATTTAATACAGAATTGGCAACTACATGTCCTGAGAGGCGGATCCACCACTATAAAAGGAACTGGCTAGTAGGCCTGTTGACAGATGTCGATACATCGATACTTTTCAAAATCGTTATGTAGAAGCTAATTTCTTCAATGATATATCGATCTATCGACATCGAAATAGCAGTATCGAGAGCCGATATTTTCATTTTATATTATATTTTCATCAATTTGAAATTGTAGTATAGCATCATTTTATATTTCATGTGTGAACGAATCTAAGTAGTTTTTGACCTTTCATCATGTCCAGTGTTTCTGTTTGTGTGGACCAAATATAGGTGGCACAAAGAAAAAGTCCCATGCATTGGGAAGTGGCGGAGTGTATGTGAAGAAACAGCACACCAGTTGCGATATGGGAAAGAGGCACAAGTTGCCCCCTTCAGATGTCAGGAGAAATAATCCAACCACCAGGACTGAACTCAATAGCTAATAAAGATAGGATTTCCAGATTACGAGAAGCATATAAGCTCACTTGGAATCAGTATCATCAGAAATCAGTTTCTGTCAATGTGAGCCGGCCGGAGTGGCTGTGCGGTTCTAGGTGCTGCAGTCTGGAACCTAGCGACTGCTACCGTCGCAGGTTCGAACCCTGCCTCGAGAATGGATGTGTGTGATGTCCTTAGGTTAGTTAGGTTTAAGTAATTCTCAGTTCTAGGGGACTGATGACCTCAGAAATTAAGTCGCATAGTGCTCAGAGCCATTTGAACCATTTTGTCAATGTAAAACTAAGGCATTACAACACAATAGTCCTACCAGGAGCACTTTATGCTGCATACACTACAGTGATTCGTGGTCATACTAAGATCAGAGAAATTGAAAAGCAGGAAAGAAGAATTCTGATTAAAATATATGGACCAGTATTTCGAGAAGAAATTTGGACGAAGAGGCCAACTAGAGAGATTTACGAAGACATAGAAACAGATAAAGACACCATTAGAAAGAGAAGGATGAAATTTTATGGACATATGAGCGGGATGAATAAAAGCAGGCTCACAAGACAAATCTTTGAGATGGTAAACAAGAGCAAGAACAAGACAATGTGGGTCACTGAAGCAGAAGAAGACATTAAAGAAAAGTTTAGACACATCATAAAGAAGCACACACTTAAACAAGAACACACGGAGAACAGAATGAGGGAAAAGATGGTCGGAAGAACGCAAGAGAGAACACAGTGAACGTATGAAGGTAATTTGGGAACAACGAACGAAGAAAAAAGAAGAAATCAAGACTACTCAAGTTCAGTCGCTCTCTCAAAATGGATTTATCGAAAATAATATATATATATATATATATATATATATATATATATATATATATATATATATATATATATATATTCCTGGAAATTGAAATAAGAACACCGTGAATTCATTGTCCCAGGAAGGGGAAACTTTATTGACACATTCCTGGGGTCAGATACATCACATGATCACACTGACAGAACCACAGGCACATAGACACAGGCAACAGAGCATGCACAATGTCGGCACTAGTACAGTGTGTATCTACCTTTCGCAGCAATGCAGGCTGCTATTCTCCCATGGAGACGATCGTAGAGATGCTGGATGTAGTCCTGTGGAACGGCTTGCCATGTCATTTCCACCTGGAGCCTCAGTTGGACCAGCGTTCGTGCTGGACGTGCAGACCGCGTGAGACGACGCTTCATCCAGTCCCAAACATGCTCAATGGCGGACAGATCCGGAGATCTTGCTGGCCAGGGTAGTTGACTTACACCTTCTAGAGCACGTTGGGTGGCACGGGATACATGCGGACGTGCATTGTCCTGTTGGAACAGCAAATTCCCTTGCCGGTCTAGGAATGGTAGAACGATGGGTTCGATGACGGTTTGGATGTACCGTGCACTATTCAGTGTCCCCTCGACGATCACCAGAGGTGTACGGCCAGTGTAGGAGATCGCTCCCCACACCATGACGCCGGGTGTTGGCCCTGTGTGCCTCGGTCGTATGCAGTCCTGATTGTGGCGCTCACCTGCACAGCGCCAAACACGCAAACGACCATCATTGGCACCAAGGCAGAAGCGACTCTCATCGCTGAAGACGACACGTCTCCATTCGTCCCTCCATTCACGCCTGTCGCGACACCACTGGAGGCGGGCTGCACGATGTTGGGGCGTGAGCGGAAGACGGCCTAACGGTGTGCGGGACCGTAGCCGAGCTTCATGGAGACGGTTGCGAATGGTCCTCGCCGATACCCCAGGAGCAACAGTGTCCCTAATTTGCTGGGAAGTGGCGGTGCGGTCCCCAACGGCACTGCGTAGGATCCTACGGTGTTGGCGTGCATCCGTGCGTCGCTGCGGTCCGGTCCCAGGTCGACGGGCACGTGCACCTTCCGCCGACCACTGGCGACAACATCGATGTACTGTGGAGACCTCACGCCCCACGTGTTGAGCAATTCGGCGGTACGTCCACCCGGCCTCCCGCATGCCCACTATACGCCCTCGCTCAAAGTCCGTCAACTGCACATACGGTTCACGTCCACGCTGTCGCGGCATGCTACCAGTGTTAAAGACTGCGATGGAGCTCCGTATGCCACGGCAAACTGGCTGACAGTGACGGCGGCGGTGCACAAATGCTGCGCAGCTAGCGCCATTCGACGGCCAACACCGCGGTTCCTGGTGTGTCCGCTGTGCCGTGCGTGTGATCATTGCTTGTACAGCCCTCTCGCAGTGTCCGGAGCAAGTATGGTGGGTCTGACACACCGGTGTCAATGTGTTCTTTTTTCCATTTCCAGGAGTGTATATGTCGTACGTGTCTTACTGTGCTACTGATTTGGTCCCACTAGGGAACGTCCTCCCCCTACTGAGTTTAAGAAAACGCTAAATGCAGAAGAATATGAACATATTTTACTGCGTACAGTAGATGAACAGTTCAGACTCAGAAACAGTGATTGTTTCTATGTAGATGGCAGTGCACCCTCACGTGAAGCAGCATCTATGAGGCTGTGGTTCGTTGGTTCGTGCACAATACCGTTCCCGAAATGGACCGGCCTACCCAGAATTACGACGCGAAATTCGTGGGACCCAGAGTTCAACGTCACTACCTTCTGCTGTTTCGGCTCTTGGGGAAGAATGGGGAGCCATTCCTCCGCAGGCATTCAGATTCTTAGTTAAAAGCGTAACCAGAAGAGCTGAAATTCTCATAAAGGGGAAGGGTGGACGCACGCTGTACTAATGTCAGTAGTAGTGGTCCAGATACTTTTGATCCGATAGTGAATATGCAGCGACACGAACAGAAATGACACTTTTATTTACTTACTAGCTATACCCGACTACCATCCGCCTCTGAAAATCTTTATATGTTACAGCTGACCCGGCAAACGTTGTTTTGCCATATACACTACTGGCCATAAAAATTGCTACACCAAGAAAAAATGTAAATGATAAACGGGTATTCATTTGACAAATATATTATACTAGAATTGACATGTGATTACATTTTCACTCAATTTGGGCGTATAGATACTGAAAAATCAGTACCCAGAACAACCACCTGTGGCCGTAATAACGGCCTTGATACGCCTGGGCATTGAATCAAAGAGAGCTCGGATGGCGTGTACAGGTACAGCTGCCCACGCAGCTTCAATACGATTCCACAGTTCATCAAGAGTAGTGACTGGCTTACTGTGACGAGCCAGTTACGCGGGCACCTTTAACCAGACGTTTTTAGTTGGTGCGAGATCTGGAGAATGTGCTGGCCAGGGCAGCAGTCGAACATTTACGGTATCCAGAAAGGCCCGTACAGGACCTGCAACATGCGGTCGTGCATTATCCTGTTGAAAAGTAGGGTTTCGCAGGGATCGAATGAAGGGTAGAGCCACGGGTCGTAACACGTCTGAAATGTATCGTCCACTTTTCAAAGTGCCGTCAATGCGAACAAGAGGTGAGCGAGACGTGGAACCAATGGCAGCCCATACCATCACGCCGGGTGATACGCCAGTATGGCGATGACGAATACACGATTCCAATGTGCGTTCACCACAATGTCGTCAAACACGGATGCAACCATCGTGATGCTGTAAACAGAACCTGGATTCATCCGGAAAATGACGTTTTGCCATTCGAGTTCCCAGCTTCGTCGTCAAGTACACCATCGCGGGCCCTGTGATGCAGCGTCAAGGGTAACCGCAGCCACGGTCTCCGAGCTGATAGTGCGTGCTGCTGCAAAACGTCGTCGAACTGTTCGTGCAGATGGTTGTGGACTTGCAAACGTCCCCATCTGTTGACTCGGGGATCGAGACGTGGCTGCACGATCCGTTACAGCCGTGCGGATAAGATGCCTGTTATCTCGACTGCTAGTGATACGAGGCCGTTGGGATCCAGCACGGCGTTCCGTATTACCCTCCCGAACCCACCGATTCCATATTCTGCTAAGTCATTGCATCTCGACCGACGCGAGCAGCAATGTCGCGATACGATAAACCGCAATCGCGATATGGTACAATCCGACCTTTATCAAAGTGGGAAACGTGATGGTACGCACTTCTCCTCCTTACACGAGGCATCACAACAACGTTTCACCAGGCAACGCCGGTCAACTGCTATTTGTGTATGAGAAATCGGTTGGAAACTTTCCTCATGTCAGCACGTTGTAGGTGTCGCCACCGGCGCCAACCTTGTGTGAATGCTCTGAAAAGCTAACCATTTGCATATTACAGCATCTTCTTCCTGTCGCTTAAATTTCGGGTCTGCAACACGCGGTGTAGCAATTTTAGTGGCCAGTAGTGTATATAAAATTCTCGTGTCAGAGTGTTAGTTGCCATACTCCTCCGAAACGGCTCGATCGATTCCGATGAAATTTTACATGTATATTCGGTAGGTCTGAGAATCGGTCGTAATATATTTTTCATACCCCTAAGTGAAAAGGGTGGTCCACCAGAAAAAAAATCTTACTTTTTTAGTTTTATTTGTTTGTGATGTGACATTACAAAATACACGCAACCCTAGATTTTCACGCGTCTACCATCAACCTCTATCTTTTAATAGCGATTTCAGTATTTTAATAATTTTCTACTCCAGTCGATAACTGATCAATTATCACTTGATCAGTTATCCCTGCCAAGTGTCTACCGGTGATAGTCTTTCACTATTCGATAGATAGGTAATTGATGAAAACGTACCAAAAGCAACGACTGGAGTATCCCTCCTTGAATCGACGTAACTAGACCAAGATGTTTAACTAGGTAGCATGCACCATTCACCAAACTGACAATTAGGCCTAGCGCACACGCATCGATTTTTATTGTACGGAAATATATCGTACGATCAAATTCTTTTAGTGGAACAAAGAGGTTCCTATGCTCTCCTTTGTTCCTGTTAAAAATTTTATCGTACAATACTTTTACATACGATATAAATCGATGCGTGTGCGCTTGGCGTTATTCGTAATGCTGGGGAACACGTTTCGACACGAAATTGCCGCTATGTTTTTGTGCTCATGGGCGAGCCGTGTATCGGCTGCAGTTGTTAAATCCGCGCGATCTGCCGTAGAAACGCCACAACTAATAGCGGCCGATGCTGCCGGGCTTCCCCCTAAGACTTTCCTCACTCCCTACACAGTTTTCGGCCATTATTACTGTTTGTGTCACGAGTTCCCGCAAACAACGGCTATTGTGTTACACGTATACATTAATCTTATTGACAAGACATAATTTACACTACTGGGCATTACAATTGCTACACCACGAATATGACGTGTTGCAGACCCGAAATTTAAGCGACAGAAAGAAGATGCTGTGATATGCAAGTGGTTAGCTTTTCAGAGCATTCACACAAGAAACTTCCCTTTCTTTCAGGAGTGCTAGTTCTGCAAGTTTCGCAGAAGAGCTTCTGTAAAGTTTGGAAGGTAGGAGACGGATACTGGCAGAAGTAAAGCTGTGAGCACCGGACGTGAGTCGTGCTTCGGTAGCTCAGTTGGTAGAGCACTTGCCCGCGAAAGGCAAAGGTCACGAGTTCGAGTCTCGGTCGGGCACACAGTTTTAATCTGCCAGGAAGTTTCATATCAGCGCACACTCCGCTGCAGAGTGAAAATCTCATTCTGGAAACATCCCCCAGGCTGTGGCTAAGCCATGTCTCCGCAATATCCTTTCTTTCAGGAGTGCTAGTTCTGCAAGTTTCGCAGAAGAGCTTCTGTAAAGTTTGGAAGGTAGGAGACGGATACTGGCAGAAGTAAAGCTGTGAGTACCGGACGTGAGTCGTGCTTCGGTAGCTCAGTTGGTAGAGCACTTGCCCGCGAAAGGCAAAGGTCCCGAGTTCGAGTCTCGGTCGGGCACACAGTTTTAATCTGCCAGGAAGTTTCATATCAGCGCACACTCCGCTGCAGAGTGAAAATCTCATTCTGGAAACATCCCCCAGGCTGTGGCTAAGCCATGTCTCCGCAATATCCTTTCTTTCAGGAGTGCTAGTTCTGCAAGTTTCGCAGAAGAGCTTCTGTAAAGTTTGGAAGGTAGGAGACGGATACTGGCAGAAGTAAAGCTGTGAGTACCGGACGTGAGTCGTGCTTCGGTAGCTCAGTTGGTAGAGCACTTGCCCGCGAAAGGCAAAGGTCACGAGTTCGAGTCTCGGTCGGGCACACAGTTTTAATCTGCCAGGAAGTTTCATATCAGCGCACACTCCGCTGCAGAGTGAAAATCTCATTCTGGAAACATTCACACAAGGTTGGCGCCTATTTCTCATACAGCAGTCGGCCGGCGTTGCCTGGTGAAACGTTGTTATGATGCCTCGTGTAAGGAGGAGAAATGCGTAGCATCACGTTTCCGACTTTGATAAAGGTCGTATTATAGACAATCGCGATTGCAGTTTATCGTATCGCGACATTGCTGCTCGCATTGGTCGAGATCCAATGACTGTTAGCAGAATATGGAATCGGTGGCTTCTGGAGGGTAATACGGAACGCCGTGCTGGATCCCAACGGCCTCGTATCACTAGAAGTCGAGATGACAGGCATCTTATCCGCACGGCTGTAACGGATCGTGCAGCCACGTCTCGATCCCTGAGTCAACAGATGGGGACGTTTGCAAGACAACAACCATTTGCACGAAGAGTTCGGAGACGTTTGCAGCAGCATCGACTGTCAGCTCAGAGACCGTGGCTGCGGTACCCTTGACGCTGCATCACAGACAGGAGCGCATGCGATGATGTACTCGACGACGAACCTGGGTGCACGAATGGCAAAACGTCATTTTTTCGGATAAATCCAGGTTCTGTTTACAGCATCATCATGGTCGCATCACTGTTTGGCGACATCGCGGTGAACGCACATTGGAAGCGTGTATTCGTCATCGCCATCCTGCCTAATCATCCGGCGCGATGGTATGCGGTGTCATTGGTTACACGTCTCGGTCACCTCTTCTTCGCATTTACGGCACTTTGAACAGTGGACGTTACGTTTCAGATGTGTTACGACCCGTGGCTCTACCCTTCATTCGATCCCTGCGAAACCCCACATTTCAGCAGGATAATACACCACCGTTTGTTGCAGATCCTGTACGGGCCTTTCTGGGTACAGAAAATGTTCGACTGCTGCCCTGGCCAGCACATTCTCCAGATCTCTCACCAACTGAAAACGTCCGATCAATGGTGACCGAGCAACTGGCTCGTCACAATACGCAAGTCACTACTCTCGATTAACTGTGGTATCGTGTTGAAGCTGCATGGGCAGCTGTACCTGTACACGCCATCCAAGCTCTGTTTGATTCAATGCTCAAGGCGTAACAAGGCCGTCATTACGACCAGAGGTACCATCTCTGGGTACTGATTTCTCAGGATCTATACACTCAAATTGCGCGAAAATATAATCACATGTCAGTTGTAGTATAATATATAGATCCAATGAATACCCGTTTATCTGCATCTCATCTTAGTGTAGCAATTTTAATTTTGTCTACGTACTCACGCCATTACAGTCTGATTCTTCGTTGTTTACGTTCTGTACTGAATGTTTAAGATGCCTCCGATAATGGTGAGTCCCGCCGACTGTGAAGTACGGGCTCTTACAAGATTTCTATTCTACGTGCTAAAGGCCTAAATGCGATCTATATTCATCGTGAGACCTGTGCAGTTTACGGAGAAAACATTATGAGTGATGGAATGTTAAGAACGTGGGTGAGAGCATTTCAAGATGGCCCCCACAAATGTGCACGATGAACAACGTAATGGGCGTTAATGAAAGTTTGGTGCAGGAAGTGGACACTAAGGTGAGAGAAAACAGACGCTTTACGATTTCCACCTTGCGGTGTGACTTTCCTAATGTTTGTCGTAGTGTTTTGTATGGCATTCTGAACGAGCACTTTCTAATTAGGCTGTTTTGGTTTTAATGTTGGTAACGCCATGTAGCGCTCTGTATGACAATAACTGACTGTGCTGTGTGCAGTGTGTGGCTGGTTTGCATTGTTGTTTGCTATTGTAGTGTTTGGCAGCTGGATGTTAACAGCGCGTAGCGTTGCGCAGTTGAAGGAGGTGAGGCGCCAGCAGTGGTGGATGTGGGGAGAGAGATGGTGGAGTTTTGAGAGCGGATGATCTGGACGTGTGTCCATCAGAGACAGTAAACTTGTAAGACTGGATGTCATGGACTTTTGAACACTGTTAAGGTAAATACATTGTTTGTCCTCTATTAAAATCTTGCATTTGCTAACTATGCCTGTAGTTAGAATCTTTTATTCAGCTGGCAGTAGTGGCGCTCGCTGTATTGCAGTAGTTCGAGTAACGAAGATTTTTGTGAGGTAAGAGATTTATGAAAGGTATAGTTTAATGTTAGTCAGGGCCATTCTTTTATAGGGATTTTTTTAGGTCAGATTGCTTTGCGCTAGAAAAATATTGTGTGTCAGTTTAGTGTTGGTCAGAATAGGTAAATAGCGAAATGTCTGAGTACGTTCAGTTCTGCTCAGCTGTTTGAAAATCAAATAACCTAGCGGTTCATTAGCACAGTAATTCATTAATTTTTCTAAGGGGATGTTTCAACTCGTATTACCGAAAATTGTGCGCACGTTGGGTACCGAAAATGTTGACGGATGTGCGCAAAACCGAACGTTTAGACAGTGCACTGACTTTCCTTGAGTAGTACCACAACGACGGTGATGAGTTCTTAAGCCAAATTGTTACGGGCGATGAAACGTGGGTGGCCTACGTCACACCAGAATCAAAGCAACAGTCCACGAAGTTGAACAAGGGCGTCGTTTTGCTGCAGGACAATGCCCGTCCGCGTGTGGCGAATCAGTCCAAAGATCTCATCACATCTTTTTGGTGGGAAACTCCAGATCATCCTCCGTACAGCCCAGATATTGCGCCCAGTGACTTCCATCTGTTGCTGCACTTGAAGAAACACCTGGGCGGTCAGCGTCTTCGAGACTATAACGAAGTCGAAACGGTGGTGATGCAGTGGTTAACAAGTCAGGCGGCAGACTTGTATGAGGAGGCTATTCAAAAACTGCTACAACATTGTGACAAGTGCCCCAATACTGAAGGAAATTATGTAGAAAAGTAAGGTACAAGCTTTGTAGCAAGTGTACCGGTATGAAATTAACGTTAAGATACAAATGTGTCGGGGAACATTTGTTGTCAACGAGCCTTAATATTATTATTTTTTTTGGTTATTATGACATCTGTCAAAGATGTTTAGTACACATCAAGTCATGGAACAAACAGCATCATATGTTTTCATCGTGTGAACAATGTCGAATTTTGTACCAGAAAGTGATGATTTGCGGAAAGCATGAATTTTTTGTTTTCATTTGAAAAAAAAAGTGCTGCAGAGTCGCATCGAATGCTTGTCGAGGCATATGGTGATCATGCTCTATCAGAAGTAACACGGAAAAGATAGTTTCAGCGGTTCAGAAATAATGATTCTGATGTAAGAAATGAAGAACGTAGAAGACCACCAAAAAAGTTCGAAGACGCCGAATTGTAAGCAATATTCGATGAAGATGAAGAGTCACAAGCGAATGGTAGCAATGCTAAATGTTGCACAACAAACAATTTCTGACCGTTTGAAAGCTATGGGAAAGATGCAAAAGTGTGGAAAATGAGTGCCACATGAATTGAATTAAAGACAGAAGGAAAACCGAAAAACCATTTGTCAAATTTTGCTTCAAAGACAAGAAAGAAAAATAAATTTTGCATCGAATTGTTACTGGCGACGAAAACTGAATTTATTTTAAGGATCCTAAACGGGAAAAATCATGGGTTCATCCGGCACAACCATCAACATTGACTGCCAAACCAGATCGATTCGGCAAGAAGACAATGCCCTGTGTTTGGTGGGATCAGAAAGCTGTGGTGTATCGTCAGCTTCTAAAACCCGCTGAAACTGTGAATACTAATCGCTACAGACAACAAAAAGACCAATTTGAACTATGCTTTCATTGAAAAAGGACCAGAATGGGCCAGAAGACATGGCAAAGTAATTTCTTTACACGACAATGCACCTGCACACAAAGCAAAACTGGTTCAGGATACAATCAAAACACTTGGCTGGGAGCTGCCACCCCACCCGCCGTATTCACCACACTTGGCCCCTACCGACCACCATTTGTTTTCATCAACGGGACACGCATTGGCTGGGGAACACTTCGATCTCCACGAAGAAGTCGAAAATTGGGTGTCTGATTGGTTTGCTTCAAACGACGAACATTTCTATTGGCGTGGTGTCCACGAATTGCCAGAAAGGCGGTCAAAATGTACAGAAAGCGATGGTCAGTACTTTTGAATAAAATGTTTTTACTTTTCGATTCCATATTAGTGTTTCATTTTCACCGAAAGCAACGCTCATTTCATACCGGTACAGCTGGTAAAAATAAAATTATTCAGATATCTTAGCACGTCTTATTCTTAAATTTCAAAACTGTACTCGCTAAAAGAACACGCCTCGTGTGTTCAGTGTACACCGCAGTTGTCTCTGCGCCGCTTTTGGATAGCGCCATTCTGCCGTGGACGGTACGCTTTAACCACTGCAGCACAAACTTCTGTGTCTCGGAAATGCTTCCAACCTTTGTCCGAAAGCCTATGATCACACCCTTTTGGGCGTCAGGCAAATCGCTCCGTTTCCACATTAGGACAACGACTGCAAGGTTTCTGCCGACCAGCCGACGCGCCTTACGTAACATCGACAGCTGCTGCTGCTATACAGTGACGTCCGTTGGCTTGCTGCATTGTAAGGCGCCACGTGTACCGCTTCTATACGTCATACGTGTATATCGTCGTTGTTTTCTCGTCCTTCCCTCGTCGATATCAGGTCATGAGAAATGTTTATGTTAGTGTTTACCTATTTGTTGTCGCCAACACGCAACTACACGGCCACGGTATCCCCTGATTCCGGAGTAGCTAGCTTAATATACACTACTGGCCATTAAAATTGCTACACGAAGGAGAAACGCAAATGATACAGGCGTATTCATTGGACAAATATATTATACTAGAACTGACATGTGATTACATTTTCGCGCAGTTTTGGTGCATAGATCCTGAGAACTCAGTACCCAGAACAACCAGCTCTGGCCGTAATAACGGCCTTGATACGCCTGGGCATTGAGTCGAACAGAGCATGGATGGCGTGTACAGGTACAGCTGTCGATGCAGCTTCAGCACGATACCACAGTTCATCAAGAGTAGAGACTGGAGTATTGTGATGAGACAGTTGCTCGGCCAGCATTGACCACACGTTTTAATTGGTCAGAGATCTGGAGAATGTGCTGGCCAGGGCAGCAGTCGAACATTTTCTGTATCCAGAAAGGCCCGTACAGGACTTGCAAGAAGCGGTCGTGCATTATCCTGCTGAAATGTAAGGGTTCACAGGGATCGAATGAAGGGTACAGCCACGGGTTGTAACACATCTGAAATGTAACGTCCACTGTTCAAAGTGCCGTCAATGCGAACAAGAGGTGACCGAGACGTGAAACCAATGGCACCCCATACCATCACGCCGGGTGATACGCCAGTATGGCGATGACGAATACACGCTTTCAATGTGCGATCACCGCGATGTCGCCAAACACGGATGCGACCATCGTGATGCTGTAAACAGAACCTGGATCCATCCGAAAAAATTACGTTTTGCCATTCGTGCACCCAGGTTCGTTCTCGAGTACACCATCGCAGGCGCTCCTGTCTGTGATGGAGCGTCAAGGGTAACCGCAGCCACGGTCTCCGAGCTGATAGTCCGTGCTGCTGCAAACGTCGTCGAACTGTTCGTGCAGATGGTTGTTGTCTTGCAAACTTCCCCATCTGTTGACCCAGGGATCGAGACGTGGCTGCACGATCCGTTACAGCCGTGCGGATTAGATGCCTGTCATCTCGACTCTTAATGATACGAGGCCGTTGGGATCCAGCACGGCGTTCCGTATTACCCTCCTGAACCCACCGATTACATATTCTGCTCACAGTCATTGGATCTCGGCCAACGCGAGCAGCAATGTCGCGATACGTTAAGCCGCAATCGCCATAGGAGACAATCGGACCTTTATCAAAGTCGGAAACGTGATGTTACACATATTTCCTTCTTACACGAGGCATCACAACAACGTTTCACAAGGCAACGCTACTCTTAATCAGGCCCAAAACTCGACTTGTAACGAGAGCACTTGCGATCAGTCTGTGACAATATTAATAATACGTAAGGCTCTACACCACTACAAGAAAGTATCACTGTTCATGAAATCACAAAATATACGAATAAACTTCTTTATGTTTTTTAATTTTTATTTTATCAAATGTTTTCAAAAGTTTCTTTCGCGCCCACAAATCTGTCACAGCTCGATACAGAGTGTATACGTGTGCATGAAAGTAGTACACTGTTTCTGCTGATAACCACGTGTGAGCTTTCGGGTTGCTAGGCTACTTCGATCAGTAAGATTTATATTGGATTTTGAAAATGATCTTTCTATCCAAACTTACGTCCTCGACAATGGCTCATCAAATACCCTTTCGCGATAATTAGGACTTCGCGTAAATTGTATTTTCGCGAGTTTAAAACAAACCATCGGTGGCGCGAAAGCAGTCTTCATACCGTGACACACTCGCGATGCTTGCCAGCCTGTCACGAAATTGACCTGCATACACCCTGTCAGAGGCAGCAAAGGACTCGGAAGAGCAGTTGAACGGAATGGATAGTGTCTTGAATGGAGGGTATAAGGTGAACATCAACAAAAGCAAAACGAGGATAATGAAATGTAGTCGAATTAAGTCGGGTGATGCTGAGGGAATTACATTAGGAAATGAGACATTTAAAGTAGTAAATGAGTTTTGCTATTTGGGGAGCAAAATAACTGATGATGGTCGAAGTAGAGAGGATAAAAAATGTAGACTCGCAATGACAGGGAAAGCGTTTCTGAAGAAGAGAAATTTGTTACCATCGAGTATGGAGTGTAGCCATGTATGGAAGTGAAACATGGACGATAAATAGTTTGGACAGGAAGAGAATAGAAGCTTTCGAAACGTGGTGCTACAGAAGAATGAAGATTAGATGGGTAGATCACATAACTAATGAGGAGGTACTGAATAGGATTGGGGAGAAGAGGCGTTTGTGGCACAACTTGACTAGAAGAAGGGATCAGTTGGTAGGACATGTCCTGAGGCATCAAGGGATCACAAATTTAGCATTGGAGGGCAGCGTGGAGGGTAAAAATTGTAGAGGGAGATCAAGGGATGAATACACTAAGCAGATTCAGAAGGATGTAGTTTGCAGTAAGTACTGTGAAATGAAGAAGCTTGCACAGGATAGAGTAGCATAGAGAGCTGCATCAAACCACTCTATGGACTGAAGACCACAACAATAGAGTAGTGATACTTCTTCCAGTAATTATAGATATTAATCGGTGGCATACCTTTCAGCTGCATATGGATATCGAAATGGCAACATCGAGTGCCGATATTTTTATTACATATTTCATTTTTTCTTCAATTTTCGTTACATATTTGAAATTGTTTTTCTCTTGCTTTTCTGTGGCCTAGCGGTTCTAGGCGCATCAGTCCGGAACCGCGCGACTGCTACGGTCACAGGTTCGAATCCTGCCTCGGGCATGGATGTGTGTGATGTCCTTAGGTTAGTTAGGTTTAAGTAGTTCTAAGTTCTAGGGGACTGATGACCACAGCTGTTAAGTCCCATAGTGCTCAGAGCCATTTGAACCAGTTTTTTGAACCCATCGTACGAGTTGGCTCACTCCTTTTTTTTTTTTTAAGGAATATTGTTGACAGGAGGGAAGAATATACAAATTGAAGAAGCTGCAATCTTTATTCAATATTCATCTAATCATACAATGGAGGCTTTCACGACCGGATGGTACTGTTGTTGATAATTCGTCCGGGTTATATGGCCGTGGTCCATGGAATTCTTCTATTTCTGCTGGCAGGACTCAGCAGGACCAGCTATACCTCTGAGGATGTCCATCGTAGTATTGGATGAAACGTTAGGAATAGAAGAATTCCATGGAGCACGGCCATATAACACGGAAGAATTATGAACAACAATATTCATCTATTTAAAACGTCGCTGCAGTTCTCTGCATTCCGATATGTTAGAAGTTTGAAATATTGCCACTTTACAGATATGTTTTCAATAGAGTAGTTTGCAAAGCAGTGGTAACACCGGTTCCCGTCAGATCACCTAAATTAAGCGCTGTCGGGCTGTGGTAACACTTGGATGGGTGACCTTCCGGTCTGCCGAGTGCTGTCGGCAAGCGGGGTCCACTCAGCCCTGGTGAGGCAAACTGAGGAGCTACTTGACTGAGAAGTAGCGGCTCCGGTCTCGTAAACTGACACACGGCCGGGAGAGCGGTGTCCTCACCACATGCCCCTCCATATCCGCATACAATGACGTCTGTGGTCTGAGGATGACACGGCGGCCGGTCGGTACCTTTGGGCCTTCATGGTCTGTGTGGGAGGAGAGAGAATGTTAACAATTGTTATTGTTAATGTTAATAATTATTGGTGTTAACGAAAAAGCACCATCACCAACTGAAACCACATCTTACAGCATGCTGAGTGTTCTGAATTGTAATGCACGTAACGTGATATGTAGTTCTGACGACAGTGCTTCATCCATTACAGTACCTTTATTCCAAATCGCATAATTTACTCTATTTAGAGGAAACGTTAACAGTTCTGGTCTTCCATTAAAATTATTTCAGCAGCGATGCTGAGCAATCGAAATGACGTCTTTTCTTCACCCAGTCACGAATCGAAATATGTTTCTTTTTTTTTCGTATGCAGCGATTCCACGCATCAAGCTTTAACTCCATCACAACTCGTGCGACGTGCAGCTGCCAAAATGTTCATTTCAGGCACGACTCAGGGGCCCACACAACGACTAAACTGCAGTGTATACTGGTTTCGCCGTGTCTACAGCCACATATGAGACCATTTGGGTGCAACTCATTCCACGCGACGAGTGGCGCAACCCAATGTCGTCGTGTAGACTAGGCTTAATATCGTGTACGGCCCACGCGAGCGCGCAGAAGTGCCGCAACACGACTAATGTCTGAAGTAGTGCTGGAGGGAACCGACACCATGAATCCTACAGAGCTACCTATAAATTACCGGTGCAAGGAATCCCAGATATGCTCAACAATGTTCATGTCCAGGGAGTTTGGTGGCCAGCGGAAGTGTTTATACTCAGAAGAGCGTTTCTGGAGCCACTCTATAGCAATTCTGGAGGTGTAGGGTGTCGCATTGTCCTCCTGAAATTGCCCATGTCCGTCGGAACGCACAATGGACACGAATGGATGCAGATGATCAGACAGGATGCTTACGTACGTGTCACCTGACAGAGTCGTATGTAGACGTAGGACTATCAGGGATGCCATATCACTCCAACTGAAACATGCTCCACAGAGCCTCCACCAGCTTCAACAGTTCCCTGCCGACAAGAAGGGTTCACGGATTCGTCAGATTGTTCCCATACCCGCACACGTCCATCCACTCGATACAATTTCAAACGAAGCTCGTCCGTCCATGCAACATGTTTCCAGTCATCAACATACCACTGTCGATGTTGATGGGCCCAGGGGAGGCATAAAGTTTTGTGTCGTGCGGTCATCAAGGGTACACGAGTTGGGCTTCGGCTCCAAAATACAAATCTATGATGTTTCGTCGAATGATTCGCACGCTGACATTTGTTGATGACCCAGCATTGAAATCTGCAGGATCTTTTTCCGGGCGCAGCGATGTCGGAGATTCGATGCTTTACTAGATTCTTGATATTCACGGTACATCCGTGAAATCACCGTATGGGAAAATTCCCAATTCATCGCTACCTTCGAGATACTGTGTCCCATGTTCTAAGATCTGCGCCAGACGCTTGTTGTCTTACGAGACTTGGAACTTAAACAGTGGCAACTATTTATTTACAACCGATACAAAAGAGTTAAATGTTTTCACCTGTTACTGTCCTTCAAAGTAGCCACCAGCGTTGTGTACAACGCGTTGCCAGAGATGTGGGAGGCGTAGCATACCGTTAGCACAGCCTTTCTACATCTCTACATCTACATCCATACTCCGCTAGCCACCTGACGGTATGTGGCGGAGGGTACCCTGAGTACCTCTATCGGTTCTCCCTTCTATTCCAGTCTCGTATTGTTCGTGTAAAGAAGGATTGTCGGTATGTCTCTGTGTGGGCTCTAATCTCTCTGATTTTATCCTCATGGTCTCTTCGCGAGATATACGCAGGAGGGAGCAATATACTGCTTGACTCTTCGGTGAAGGTATGTTCTCGAAACTTCGACAAAAGCCCGTACCGAGCTACTGAGCGTCTCTCCTGCAGAGTCTTCCACTGGAGTTTATCTATCATCTCCGTAACGCTTTCGCGATTACTAAATGATCCTGTAATGAAGCGCGCTGCTCTCCGTTGGATCTTCTCTATCTCTTCTATCAACCCTATCTGGTACGGATCACACACTGCTGAGCAGTATTCGAGCAGTGGGCGAACAAGCGTACTGTAACCTACTTCCTTTGTTTTCGGACTGCATTTCCTTAGGATTCTTCCAATGAATCTCAGTCTGGTATCTGACCTACCGACGATTAATTTTACATGGTCATTCCATTTTAAATCACTGCTAATGCATACTCCCAGATAATTTATGGAATTAACTGCTTTCAGTTGCTGACCTCTTATATTGTAGCTAAATTATAAGGGATCTTTCTTTCTATGTATTCGCAGCACATTACACTTGTCTATATTGAGATTCAATTGCCACTCCCTGCACCATGCGTCAATTCGCTGCAGATCCTCCTGCATTTCAGTAGAATTTTTCATTGTTACAACCTCTCGATCCACCACAGCATCATCTGCAAAAAGCCTCAGTGAACTTCCGATGTCATCCACAAGGTCATTTATGTATATTGTGAATAGCAACGGTTCCAGGACACTCCCCGGCGGCACACCTGAAATCACTCTTACTTCGGAAGACTTCTCTCCATTGAGAATGACATGCTGCGTTCTGTTATCTAGGAACTCTTCAATCCAATCACACAATTGGTCTGATAGTCCGTATGCTCTTACTTTGTTCATTAAACGACTGTGGGGAACTGTATCGAATGCCTTGCGGAAGTCAAGAAACACGGCATCTACCTGGGAACCCGTGTCTATGGCCCTCTCAGTCTCGTGGACGAATAGCGCGAGCTGAGTTTCACACGACCGTCTTTTTCGAAACACGTGCTGATTCCTAAGTCATTATACTCGAACATAATACGTGTTCAAAAATTCTACTCTTTTCTGTTGATGGTGCGAATGGAGCTAAAGCTACGGCGATTCTCGTGTACGACTGTGACGGTGTTATCCTAACGCATTTCGTTCCTCCACGGCAGATCGTCACTGCACAGTATTACTGTTTCTTTTTTAGAGCTACGCCTGCGACCAGCTTTGCGAAAGAAGCGGCGACACCTTCTGCACAACCCACACGTCATTTTGCACGACAATGAGTCGGCGCACACAGCGCAAGGTGTGGCTCCTCTGTTCGGTGGATGGGACTGGCAGGTACTGTACCATCCACCATACTCCCCAGACTCAAGTCCTTGTGGCTTTCATTTGATTCCGAAGATGAAGGAACCAACCACTTGGCTTCAGAACTGTTCCAGAGATTCGACAGGCAGTAGACCGCTCCATTCACACCATCAACGGAACAGGCTGCGCCTACGTTATAGTACGCCTTCCACATCGCTGGCATCTGGTTCTACACAACACAGGTGACGACTGTGAAGGACAGTAACAGGTGAAAACACGTAACTCTTTTGTATCGGTTGTGAATAAATAGTTGCCACTATTTAAGTTCCAATCCTCGTATGTAGGCGTCGCCGTATTCTGGCTGTTTACATATCTCTGTATTTGAATACGCAAACCAGTTTGGCGCTTCAGTGTAGATGACACGGGGGATTTACACTGGAGCGAATACAAGCGAACATGCATCAACGATCGAAGCTTCTCTCGGGTGTAAAACGTAGACAAGCGAGAGGTAGCTGCATTCGGCCGTGTTCGGTTCGCATTCGCTACAATTCGCTCGTGTTCCTCTGGTTGTCTGTCGGTCTTTTAGCGAACCATCGCAGGAAGTTGATGTCCTCTCCGCTTCGGCGCTAGCACAACACAAAGCTTCCGTCTGCTGTCTTGTCTACTTCTGGTGTTGTTTTGACATGAGTTGTGTCAGAGATGGAGTGGCCTAACGAGATATTAATGTTGCTGACACAAATATGATACGTGCGTCTGAATTCCAAGAGATCTATGTTGTGGTTGGCAGGAGAGCCAACCGTGTTCCTAAAGGAGGCCGAAATGCACGCGTTTTAGCTCACGCAGGCTGGCGTGCGGTCTGGAACATGACAAGGGAATTAGAATTGAGAAAAACGGACGTAGCTGGTGGAATACGTAACTTTAATCCATTAATGGAGAACGTCGCTCTTTATGGTACATGATTCACAATATCAATAGTACGGATACTGGCGCCTTGCTAGGTGGTAGCAAATGACGTAGCTGAAGGCTATGCTAACTATCGTCTCGGCAAATGAGAGCGTAGAAGTCAGTGAACCATCGCTAGCAAAGTCGGCTGTACAATTGGGGCGAGTGCTAGGAAGTCTCTCTAGACCTGCCGTGTGGCGGCGCTCGGTCTGCAGTCACTGATAGTGGCGACACGCGGGTCCGACGTATACTAACGGACCGCGGCCGATTTAAAGGCTACCACCTGGCAAGTGTGGTGTCTGGCGGTGACACCACAATCTACACTACAAATTTTGAAAGAAAATAAATCTGACTGGTAGAAAATTACCGAAGAACTCGAAATTGTAGTTCTAGTTTTCGTTTGCATTATTCCAAAACCATGCACACATAGCGGTTGACGTTTTCGCTGGCCTTCAAATATAATATTGACAGAGAAATTTAAAAGCAGAACACCAATTAGTGAAGGCGAAAATAACGAGGAAAAAAAAAGGATAGCGTTTACACTCTGGTCATTAGCAACTGCAGAAATACGTTACTGTAATGATTAAAAAAAATATGGCATTTCAGTCTGTGATCGCTAATTTTTTTTTAATTTGCAGTAACCGGTTTCAGGCTAGATGCCAATCTTCAGATCTGTTAGATAAAGTTAAACAATTATAATTATATATCTTTAACTTTATCTAACAGATCTGAAGGTGGGCAGCTAGCCTGAAACCGGTAATTGAAAATAAAAACATTAGTGATCAAAGACTGAAATGCCATATTTTTATTGAAAGAACGATCACGGCTAGCCCAGTAAGACAAGCGTACCTAGTTTTGATAGACTGTAGTGATTGTTTTGCATTTCAACACGAGCCGTATCTCAGACAGCTCCTTACCTTTGCAGTCGTGAATGCGAAGTGATTCAAGGTTTTTATAAAAACAGGTAGAGAAACATATATCAACGAAATATGATTAATGAAATGTCAAGTATACGTACAGCCAAGTTTTTTGTAATTTTGACTCAACGTTGTAGTCACAGAAATAGGATCACATACCCGGCAAGCCCCGAAGTTTCATTTTGTTTCCTGTTTCCCGTCTTGGAACATCACTGTTTCTTTCAGGCAGTGTATATGATACAATAAAAAGCATCCTTTGCTCGCACTTACCATTTGTTCACTAAGTATAGATGCAAATGCGAACTAGCTTTCCAAAAGCAATACAGTTAAGAAAATTTCAAGTTGCACCTCCCCTATGATCCTCCAATGTGTCGCACACTGTAAATGGACGAACATGATTTTCAAAATTCATGATCTGCATGCGTTTCTGTTAGGTTTTCTATGGAAGACGACTATGAGACGAAATTGCGCATAGAGGACACTATTGACGGAACTGGTTTATTCCAAGATGTGTAGTATTGCTATGTTTCGGTTTCCATTCGGGTTACACACAAGCAAGACATACGTTACATCCTTTGTTACCAGTCTAGTATTCTAGACGAAATAGGCCTATGTATTAATATTACACTGTAAATTTTCATAGATCGCAGTAATTTTACTGGTCTAAAGGTCATATATTTGAATGGTTTTTTTTTTCAATTTTCATATCACTTTGGATCACTCTACACTTGCTGTTTCTAGATTTTTGTTTCATGCGTAACATCAGCACTAATATGCGGTTAACAACTTTGAAATATCCGCTTATTCAAGAATCCGTAGAACTGCTAATATCTCATGTTTCTACTCGCGTTTCACTCAATCACAACGTTACAGTTAGCAGAAATGTATTAAAATTACACAGTAAAATTTCATAGATTGGGTACTGATCTAAAGATTATATAGTTGGAAATATTTTTTTCATCTTTTATGATATTTTTATAGAATCCTATACTTACAGTTTATCTGTTCGAGATAAGTATTTCGTGAATTATGCACGCCTGTAGGAGACGGCAAGCACATTATAAAATCGATAGAGTTGAGAAAATTTCGGATTCACGTGATTTCAAACTGGCAGTCCGACAACATTACACATTATGTTCCCATGCAACACATTCTCTAACGGTCGGCAGTATCTCAATTACGGTAGAAATGTCATAGGCTACAGAAAAAATGTCTTGCACTGCTTCGAACTGTTGACTGTTTTTATTTCTATTAATTGCGAATCATGTGAGTATTTGCGACTTCTTGATTCAGGACAAGTAGACCTATTTTAAACATTACATTAGCTCTTGAATCTGACTGCATACGTATTATGAAAATCCGTAGAGTTTAGAAACATACGTCTGTGCAATCTTGCTACATCCCTCACTCCTATTCGAATTTCACGCAGTCTCAAAATATAGGCCAATGGCCTTCAGTTAGAAATCCTGCAGAACTGCCAGAAACTCCAATTAAAAGTGAAATGCGTATTTCATAGATCCCAGAAAAAAATTGCCTCGTGCTACTTACTTCCAACTGGTGACTGTTTTCATTTATGTTAGTTAGGACTACATACTCAGTAGTCGCAATTTTCTGATTTACGACAAGTACTTCACGAGTTTTTACAAATTGAAGCTGTGTGCTTAGAAAATTTTAAAATTTAAATTCACTTACCTAGAGCTGTGATGTCTTGCTATATCCCATACTTCTACTCGAATTTCGCGCAATCACGACATTTATGATCTTCAGTTAAGAATCTTGTAGAGATGACGGAACTGCCTATTACAACAACACTGCAAAATTTCAAATGTGTCACATCACGTCACACACAACGGAGTGAAACAATTTGCGTAGGAAGTTTTTTTTAACGAAGTAGTCCGTTAATAATTTTAAAATATAATTGTCGATAATACGGTGTACGCATAAGCTGAAGAAACGCTGCACTGACTTAACATACGCCACACAACTTATCTGTTGCGTCCCGGTAATGTTTCGTAGTTGTCACGCATCGAAGGCGAATATTTCGCTAGCGCACGCCAAAGACGCGAAGTCGCCCGCTCGCCAGTGATATTAATACTGCGGCAGCCGGCAGAGATGCGCTCTAGAGCGCGCCCCGCACCAGAGATGTTACGCAGGCCGGCCGATTAGCTGTACTGGAGCATCGCAGGCGTGTAGTTGCCGGCCGCGCCACCGACGGCGCTGGTGTTAGCGCAGTGCAGCGTCTGGCGCGGATTCAGCCGCAGTCAGCGCACAAGCGCTGAACCGCTGCCAAAAACGGAGACCGGGATGTGCCTTCCGGGACAGAGATGTCTCGCGGAGGATGCTAGCCACTTCCGAGAAGAATTAGCATAGTTATTCTGGGAGGAAGGGATGCGGATCATTAACTCCGCCATCTATAATTCTGCCTTTGTAGCCATTTCTGCGAAGCTGCCAATTTTGACGTTGTCCTCCTTCTGTCAGATACATCATTATGTAACAAGAAACGAAGAGACTACTAAGGATCTGTTATACAACGATCGTTTATTTTTATTCATGAACCTTACAGGGAGATTATGCATTTACTTCGGCTGGCTGTGTTATTGTATATCTTATGAAAGCAAAGACGCTGCTGTGTTTGATTATATTGTTTATTACTGTAGGCGTGAATGCCATCTTCATGTTGTGTGGAAAGTATATAGTTTGCAATTCCCCACAGTCGTTTAATGAACAAAGTAAGAGCATATGGACTATGAGACCAATTGTGTGATTGGATTGAAGAGTTCCTAGATAACAGAAAGCAGCATGTCATATAAAAATGACTTTGTCGATAACATCGGAAGTTCACTGAAACTTTTTGCGGATGATACTGTAGTACAGCAAGAGGTTGTAACAATGGAAAATTGTACGGAAATGCAGGAGGATCTGCAACGAATTGACGCATCGTGCAGGGAACGGCAATTGAATCTCAATGTAGACAAGTGTAATGTGCGGCGAATACACAGAAAGAAAGATCCCTTATCATTTAGCTACAAAATAGCAGGTCAGCAACTGGAAGCAGTTAATTCCATAAATTATCTGGGAGTAGGCATTAGGAGTGATTTAAAATGGAATGATGATATAAAATTAATCGTCGGTAAAGCAGATGCCACACTGAGATAGATTGGAAGAATCCTAAGGAAATGCAATCCGAAAACAATGGAAGTAGGTTACAGTGCTCTTGTTCGCCCACTGCTCGAATACTGCTCAGTAGTGTGGGATCCGTACCAGACAGGGTTGATAGAAGAGAGACAGAGAAGATCCAACGGAGAGCAGCGCACTTCGTTACAGGATCATTTAGTAACCGCGAAAGCGTTACGGAGATGACAGATAAACTCCAGTGGAAGACTCTGCAGGAGAGACGCTCAGTAGCTCGCTACGAGCTTTTGTTAAAGTTTCGAGAACCTACCTTCACCGAGGAGTCAAGCAGTATATTGCTCCCTCCTACGTATATATCTCGAAGAGACCATGAGGATAAAATCAGAGAGATTAGAGCCTACTCAGAGGCATATTGACAACCTTTCTTTCCACGAACAATACTAGGTTGGAACAGAAGGGAGAACCGATAGAGTTGCTCAAAGTACCCTCCGCCAACCACCGTCAGGTGGCTTGCGGAGTATAGACGTATAAGTAGATGTAGATATTTCAAATATTTAAATAGTTGATTTAAACTGTTATACAGGTTGATTTCGTAAGGGCGTACAAAAACGTAACAGGACACAGAGAATGCTCCACTGACCAATCTGAGATAGGAAACGTGAGGTCGAAAAAGCCAGCTTATGGAGATGTGATAGTAAACTTGTCTACCGCTTTGTCTAGCATTACTGTTTTGCAGCTTATTTAGAACTAACAATCGTACTAGTTTACAAGTACAGTGCTGTTTATTTATATGTACATTCTTTATTTCCTGAAAGGAAATAGCGCTGAGGAGCCTGATTACTGGGAAGCCATGACGCAGGTTTTGTTTACTTTACATGTCCATAATGTGGCTCTGTTGTATCGTATTTACATTATCCCGTGACACAACGTGCTATGAATCAACGACAGATCCATTCAACATGACGGTTCAACGCCTCAAGTCAATGTGGATGTTCGCAACCACCTCAATGCTGTATTTCCTGGTCGCTGGGTTGGAAGGGGGGGTTCTATTTCATGACCTGTGAGGTTACCTGACAACCTTTCTTTCCAAGAACAATACGAGGTTGGAACAGAAGGGAGAACCGATAGAGGTACTCAAAGTACCCTCCTATGGGGATATCAAGATCGGAGTGAGGATATGGAGATAGAATTAATTGCCAGAATTTTAGCTACCTGTGATTTAATTCGAAACACACCGGAGATTTTGCCAGGGTGCGTCAGAATTTTGTTCGCCTATGTCGTGCTTGCATTGGGGTTGATGGCCGTTAGTTTCATCTCATTTTGTAAGAACAGTGCAAATGGTATGTTCGTTGTGTCAGTGATGGTATTTGCAGTTAACTAATGTAAACAAACAAGTAAAGATTAATGTGATTTTGTTCCTATTATCTCCTTAAGTTAGCTCCTCCGACCCCAGGTTTCCTGCCTCAAATTGTTCAGTGGAGCACCATCTTTGTCCTCTTAAATTTTTGCGCACTCTTACAGAAACACGCTGTACTGCGAGGGTCACTCCAAAACAAAAAGCACACTATTTTTGTAAAAATACAGTTTTCATTCTGCATGTGCGAAAGTTTTACAGTGTGTAGATACGTCCTTCCCGCTTGTTTTCAAACTTAGTTGAACCTGTTCCCGTGAGTGGCGCCGTCACAGCACGTCTTCAAGATGGCTGCTACACTTCACGTTCCTCAGAGGCAACCTGCTGTCATAGAATTCCTGTGCTGTGAAGTGGAGACAGTGGGAAACAGCCACAAGAGGTTGAAAAAGGTGTACGGAGATGCTGCTGTCGATCGCAGTACAGTTAGTCGGTGGGCAAGCAGGTTACGTGAGGAAAGCGGGCACGGCAGTATTGAGGATTGTCCTCGCAGCGGCAGGCCTCGTACTGCACACACTCCACACAATGTGCAGAGAGTTAACGAATTAGTGGCTGCTGACAGACGCTTCACAGTGAACGAATTTTCAAGCTACGTTGGGATAGGGGAAGGAAGTGGTTGCAGAGTACTGAAAGTGTTGGCGTGAAAAAGGGTTTGTCCCAGGTGGGTTTCCAGGACGTTGACAGTGGCTCACAAAGAAACAAGAGAAACGGTATGCAGCGAACTTTTGAACAGTACGACAATGGTGGAGATGAATTTCTTGGAAGAATTGTGACAGGTGATGAAACACGGCTCCATCAATTTTCACCAGAGACGAAGAGGCAATCAATGGAGTGGCATCGTGCAAATTTACCCAAGAAAAATAAATCCGAAATCACACCTTCTGCTGGAAAAGTTATGGCTACGGCGTTTTTTGATTCCGAAGGACTCTCGCTTGTGGACATCGTGCCAAGTAGAACCACCATAAATTATAATGCGTATGTGACGACACTGAAGAAACGTCTAGCTCGACTGAGTCGTGTTCGACAACATCGGCAAAGGAGGATGTTTTGCTGTTGCACGGCCACATGTCAGTCAAAAAACCGTGGAAGCGATCACAAAACTCGGATGCACGACGCTGAAACACCCGCCTTATTGTCCTGACCTCGCTCCATGTGACTATCACCTCTTTGGGAAACTGAAAGACTCTCTTCGTGAAACAAAGTTTGAAGATGATGACTCCCTTGTGCACGCTGCCGAACAGTGGCTCCAACAGGTTGGTCCAGAATTTTACCGTGCGGTTATACTGGCGCTGGTTCCAAGATAACGTAATACTGTTGAGAGGGGAGGAAATGATGTGGAGAAATGAAAATGTTGTTCCTAAACGATGTATCTACTCACTGTAAAACTTTCGAACATGTGGAATAAATGAGGGATTTAAAAAAAAAAAGTAGTGTTCATTTCGTTTGGAGTGACAATAGTATTATGGTTTGCTATGTACATCGGGTGATCTTGATACCTACATGCCATGTATGTCTCAGCTGCTGTCACACTACTGTATAAGTTCGCTCCTGTCGGAGCTAGAGTCGACGTTAAATTTTTTGTTGGATTAGTTATACAGGGTGTTCGGAAATTTCTCATACAGACTGCTAGGACACGCGGAGGAGAGTCAGTACTTAATATACTGAACAGGAACCAATTCCGGAAATGTATCGTTTCCGTGCTACAGCCGTTTCAAAACATGTTTGCTAGGTAGTTATGCAACTTGGTATTCATGGTTTAGGGGGGGGGGGAGGAGGGAGAGGGGGTTACATCGGATCGCCTGATGTCACTTGACGTCTATCCTACCCCTCTGACCTGGTTCGAGTCTCATTCACGTGTCTGAGTGTCAGGGCAACATGCTTGAGTAGACGTTTGCAGAATACACCGACATGGTCCTTCTGAATGGCGAAGCGTGCAATTCTCGAAGATCTGCTCATCGCCTTTATGAAAATCGTTATCCACAACGTCCATGGCATGGCGTTTTCGCCACAATTAAGCAACGGCTTCAGCAGGCGTGAATGTGGTGGTCCAAGAAAGCGCCGCACACCTGAAATGACAGAAGCTGTACTGCATTACGTTGCAGAGAACCCGCCAACGAACACACGAGCAATTTCTTTAGCTATAAATGAATCCAACTGTAAAACAAATGATGTACTCGATCAGGCCTAATCGGTTATCTCGCATGAAAAACAGCCCACAGTTTGCACTAAATTATGTTTACTTCAAACCTTGACCATGGTTTCTGCTATAATAATATAGCCTTCTTCAGAAATACACACTAATAACTGAAAAATGTCATAACCCAGCGGCTGCGTCAAGAACAGTAAAATAACTTTAACAGACATAAGCCTGTTTCGAATACAAGTAAAATTACATATGGCACCGTATGTCCTCCGCTACTATCTCATCGGTTACTTGTTAAGGTGTTCGCGTTACCAACATGTTTTCAAACGGCTGTAGCACGGATTCCTGTTCAAAATATCATCTACTGACTCACCTCTGCAAGTCCTACAAGTTTGCAACTGCAATTTCCGAACAACCTGTATATGTAGATGTCGAAATATGTTTATTTCGTAATGACGTTTCATAGCAGCTATATAGACAATTGCATCAGCGATGTTAAATGGCTACAGGCAGTTTAAAATGGTTAAAATGGCGCTTAGCACCATGGGACTTAACATCTGAGGTCATCAGTCCCCTAGAACTTAGAACTACTTAAACCTAACTAACCTAAGGACATCACACACATCCATGCCCGGGGCAGGATGCGAACCTGCGACCGTAGCGATCGCGCAGTAGCAGACTGAAGCGCCTAGAACCGCTCGGCCACCACGGACGGACAGGCAGTTTGCTAGAGAATACCGAAGGAGCAAACTACCTGTAAATATATTAAACAGCACTGACGCAACTGTCAATATAGCTGCCACGAAAAGCCATTACGAAATAAGCTTTCATAATTCGACAACTACATAAATAACTCCCCCACAAATTCTACTTATATACAGGGTGAGTCACTAATTATTGTCACCTTGAATAACTCCGAAAGTATGGTAGCTGGTGAAAAGTTTGTGGGACAAATGTTGCATGGGACAACGGGGGCCGTAATGTGACGTTGGTTTTTTGTTGCTAGGTGTGGTCGCGTCATAGATTTGGTCAACTTTGGTTTCTTTTTTAAATGGGATGCTATAGTTAGGTACTTATTACCTGATAGCAGCTATCCAGACGAATCCAATGATGAATGACAGTAAGGTCTTTCAAGGTCAACCAAGGTCACGAAGGTAGCATGAACGTCCATTTACAGATGGTATCGATGTAGGGCTGCAATCCTCTAATCATGGATTGAGTGGTATTCCTTCTCACTTCGGAACTATCGAAGCACATGCGGTCGGCCGCAGTGGCCGAGCGGCTCTAGGCGCTTCAGTCCGGAACCGCGCGACTGCTACGGTCGCAGGTTCGAATCCTGCCTCGGGCACGGGTGTGTGTGATGTCTTTAGGTTAGCTGAAGTAGTTCTAAGTTCTAGGGGACTGATGGCCTTAGATATTAAGGCCCACAGTGCTCAGAGCCATTTGAACCATTTGAAGCACATGCTCTGACAATTCTCTCTCGCATATCGTACAAATAGTAAATATTCCCGAATACGGCGTATCCATTTAACGTGCCACTGACATGTAAACACCATTCGACGGTTTCGCAGTACAACAGTAATAGGAACGGTAAGACGAGTATCGTCGAATCTAGCGAATGTGTATCATGTATTCCTTCAAAGAACAAGTCGATATGCTTCTCATTTACGAAAAATGCCAACGAAATTCAGTGAGAGCTAGAGACTCATACGCTGAAAGATATCCTCAACGTACTCACCCTGCACGTCGTACCTTTAAATATGTGTAGGATAAATTGAGAACAACTGGATCTTTAACGCATCGGAAACATATCCGGAAAAGGAAAGTTACTAACGAGGAAACGTAAACTGGTACTTTTGCCACTGTGGTTATAGATCCTTGTGTTAGTCCGCCTCAAATCGCAAGGGAATCTGTCATGAGCCAGAGCAGTGTTGTTTGTGTTCTGCATCGCCATAAATACCATCCTTACCATATCAGTCTCCACCAAGAATTAACTGCTACGGACTGTATGCGTCGCATTGAATTCTGCCGGTGGACTCAGTTTCAGATTCAGAGGGACGACACATTGATTGATTTGAATTTATTTACTGACGAGGCTACATTCACGAACCATGCAATGTTAATTTGCGTAACATGCAATATTGGACAACTGAAAATCCATGTTGGCTCCGGCAAGTTGCACACCGAAAACCGTGGTCGGTTAATGCATGGCGTGGGATTTAGAAGGACAGAATTATATGCCCCTGTTTCATCGAAGAAAATCTTATAGTAGGACGTACACCGCATTTCATCGAAGGAAATCTTAATTGGGAAGTACACCACGTTTTTACAAGAAACATTAGGTCTGTTATTGGAAGAAATACCTTTAGGGACAAGGAACAGAATGTGGTATCAACACGATGGGTGTCCGGCACATTTTTCGCTGATGCCTAGAAATGAGTTGCAGAGACAATTCCCAAATCGTTTGATTGGACGCGGAGGAGATGTGTCGTGGCCGGCTCGTTTGACCAGGCTTGACGCCTCTGGATTTTTTTCTTGTGGGGATTCGTAAAAGACATTGTTTATAAAGACATTCCAACTACAAATTAAAATATGCTAGAGAGAACTGTCGCAGCATGAGCTTCGATAACTGCCGGTGTGATAAGGTATACCACTCAATCCATGATGAGAAGATTGCAGCACTTCACTTATACCAATGGTGATCACTTCGAACACCTTCTGTAAATGCTATGGGATAATAAGTGCCAAACTATAGCATTCCGTTTGAATAAAGAAAGTTGACCTTCATATCTCGGAAGCGACCTGTCTAGAAAAAAAAAAAGTTCAAATGTGTGTGAAATCTTATGGGACTTAACTGCTAAGATCATCAGTCCCTAAGCTTACACACTACTTAACCTAAATTACCCTAAGGACAAACACACACACCGATGCCCGAGGGAGGACTCGAACCTCCGCCGGGACCAGCCGTACAGTCCATGACTGCAGCGCCTGAGACAGCTCGCCTAATCCCGCGCGCCTAGCAACAAAAAACCAACGTCATATTATGGCTCACGTTGGCCGATGCATCTTTTGTCCCACATACTTTCGGAGTTATTCTTGGTGGCAATAGTTAGTGACTCACCGGTGTAACTGCATATATGTGGTGATGTGATGGCTGTGTTTTCGGACATGTTCCATTCAAAAAGGTACGGCCAAACTTTCAGGAAACATTCCTCACACACGAAGAAAGAAAATATGTTTTGTAGAATTCCTGATGCGCTGATGCAGCCCTGGAGAATGGCGTATTCTATCACAGCCGTCCACAATACGAGCACGAAAAGTCTCTCCATTTGGTACCGGGGTTGCGTAGACAAGAGCTTTCAAATGCCCCCATACATGAAAGTCAAGAGAGTTGAGGTCAGGAGAGCGTGGAGGCCACGGAATTGGTCCGCCTCTACCAATCCATCGGTCACCGGATCTGTTGTTGAGAAGTGTACGAACACTTTGACTGAAATGTGCAGGAGCTCCATCGTGCATGAACCACATGTTGTGTCGTACTTGTAAAGGCACATATTCTATCAGCACAGGTAGAGTATCCCGTATGAAATCGTGATAAAGTGCTCCATTGAGCGTAGGTGGAAGAACATGGGGCCCAATCGAGACATCACCAACAATGCCTGCCCAAACGTTCACAGAAAATCTGTGTTGATGACGTGATTACACAATTGCGTGCGGATTCCCGTCAGCCCACACATGTTGATTGTGAAAATTTACAATTTGATCACGTTGGAATGAAGCCTCATCCGTAAAGAGAACATTTACTCTGAAATGAGGATTGACACACTGTTGGATGAACTATTCGCAGAAGTGTACCCGTGGAGGCCAATCAGCTGCTGATAGTGCGTGCACACGCTGTACACGGTACGGAAACAACTGGTTCTCCCGTAGCACTCTCCATACAGTGACGTGGTCAACGTTACCTTGTACAGCGGCAACTTCTCTGACGCTGACATTAGGGTTATCGTCAACTGCACGATGAATTGCCTCGTCCACTGCAGGTGTCCTCATCGTTCTAGGTCTTCCCCAGTCGCGAGTCATAGGCTGGAATGTTCCGTGCTCCCTAAGACGCCGATCAATTGCTTCGAACGTCTTCCTGTCGGGACACCTTCGTTCTGGAAATCTGCCTCGACACAAACGTACCACGCCTCGGCTATTGCCCCGTGCTAATCCGTACATCAAATGGGCATCTGCCAACTCCGCATTTGTAAACATTGCACTGACTGCAAAACCACGTTCGTGATGAACACTAACCTCTTGATGCTACGTACTGATGTGCTCGATGCTAGTACTGTAGAGCAATGAGTCGCATGTCAACACAAGCTCCGAAGTCAACATTACCTTCCTTCAGTTGGGCGGACTGGCGGTGAATCGAGGAAGTACAGTACATACTGACCAAACTAAAATGAGCTCCAACATGGAAATTAAGCGTTTCCGGACACATGTACACATAACATCTTTTCTTTATTTGTGTGTGAGGAATGTTTCCTGATAGTATGGCCGTACCTTTTTGTAACACCCTGTATATTGCAGGTACACACCAGGCCAGGCATGAATTCTTTCGACAATTGACGAAATGCCGCGATCAGTATGGATAATGGGCAAGTTGCACTACGTTAGTAGTGTGTGGGTAAGTCGAGAATTTCGACCTGAAGGAAGGTGCACTGGGGTAGTCCGTGAGGTTGGTATGACAACGTTGTCTGGATGAGTGGTCAAAGCAGCTGCCCAATAAGCAGAATCCCGGGTTCAACTCCCCGTCGAGCACATAAGTTCCAACTTTCCTCACTGATTTAAATCAGCGGTTATTGGCAGCAAATGTCATTAATTCTTTTGTTTCTTGATCCAGCTGCAGCTTTGTCTCCTGCTGTTACACGAAAAGGAGCATAACACGTCAACCGAATAAGCGTTGGAATTGTAGGGGTATATTCCCGTTACTTCGGATGGCTTTGCTGCCTTCTCTACAGTTGCCGTATGGAAGTTCAATAGTTAACAAGTGTACCATCAGATCCCACCCCGTAACGCGCAGAAATTTGCTACCATGTGGACTAGGAAGCGATGTCATTTAGTTCTTCATTTGTGTGGCTGTAGTGTCCGAAGTTGCTTTATAATACGTAAGGGTATTTTTGATCAGTCTTTGCAACTACAAAAATGCGTGATTTTTTTCACCAGACGCATTTCGCTTTATTGAGGTAAAGCATCATCAGTGGTCTTTAATTAAGTTTATTTACATTTTGATTTGCTTTTTGGATCGAAAAAAGTTCGTTAAGAATAGGTTGGTTTGTACTTACAGTGATTTTTCGATCTAAAAGGCAAATCAAAATGTAAACAAACTTAATTACAGACCACATTATGCTTTACCTCAATAAAGCGAAACGCGAAAAAAAATCACGTATTTTTGCAGATGCCACGACGGTTCAAAAATAGGTCCGTGAATGTCGTTTAGACTCAACAGCCAATAAATGAAACTGCAGTGACTGTTTACTTAAGACCCCTTAAATGTGGGTGTAGGTTTCGATAGTAACGAAAATGCGTTACACCTGAATACCAAAAGGAGAACACAAGAGCAATAATAAATCTCTGGTCTTAGTGTGGTATAGGCAACGGCCTTGCCGCAGTGGATACACCGGTTCCCGTGAGATCACCGAAGTTAAGCGCTGTCGGGCATGGTCGGCACTTGGATGGGTGACCATCCAGGCCACCATGCGCTGTTGCCATTTTTCGGGGTGCACTCAGCCTCGTGTTGTCAATTGAGGAGTTACTCGACCGAATGGTAGCGGCTTCGGTCAAGAATACCATCATAACGACTAGGAGAGCGGTGTGCTGACCCCATGCCCCTCCAATCTTCATCCTCCACTGAGGATGACACGGCGGTCGGATGGTCCCGGTAGGCCACTTGTGGTCTGAAGACGGAGTGCTTAGTGTGGTGTCGTGAGTATTAAAATAAGAATTTATGAGTGGTTTGGAGGACTTAACGTGAACTAAGGCAGAAGAAATAGATAACATTCCATCGGAATTTCTAAAATCATCGACGGAAGTGAGAAGAAAAAGAGTATTCACGTTGCTGCGCAGAATGTGTGAGACCGGCAATAAACCGTCAGACTTTCGAAATACTGTACGAGCCGACTAGTGTGAGAAATATCGCACAATCAGCTTAACAACTCATGCAACTAAGTCGCTGACATTAATAATATATAGAAGCACGGAAAATAAAATTACTAATCAGTTAGGTGATGAGCAGTTTGGCTTTAGGAACGGTAAAGGCACCAGGGAGGCAATTCTGACGTTGTGGTTGATAATGGAAGCAAGACTGAAGAAAAGACAAAACACCACATTCTTAGGACTGGTAGACCTGGAAAAAGTTCCCGACATTGTAAAATGGTGTAAGATGTTTGAAATCCTGAGACAAATTGTGTCAAACTCTAGTCAAAGAACGGTAATACACCGGGTGATCAAAAAGTCAGTATAAATTTGAAAACTTAATAAACCACGGAATAATGTAGATAGAGAGGTAAAAATTGACACAAATTCTTGAAATGACATGGGATTTTATTAGAACAAAAAAAAAAAGTATTGCTAGACGCGTGAGAGATCTCTTTCGCGCGTTGTTTGGTGATGATCGTGTGCTCAGCCGCCACTTTCGTCACGCTTGGCCTCCCAGGTCCCCAGACCTCAGTCCGTGCGATTATTGGCTTTGGGGTTACCTGAAGTCGCAAGTGTATCGTGATCGACTGACATCTCTAGGGATGCTGAAAGACAACATCCGACGCCAATGCCACACCGTAACTCCGGATTCACAACATTATTCCTTGACTACGGCTATTGTCGAGGAATGATGGTGGACATATTGAGCATTTCCTGTAAACAGCATCATCTTTGCTTTGTCTTACTTTGTTATGCTAATTATTGCTATTCTGATCAGATGAAGCGCCATATGTCGGACATTTTTGAACTTTTGTATTTTTTTGGTTCTAAGAAAACCCCATGTCATTCCAAGCCTGTGTGTCAATTTGTACCTCTATATCTATATTATTCCGTGATTTATTCAGTTTTCAAATTTATACTGACTTTTTGATCACCCGGTACAATATGTACAAGAGCAAAGACGGAATAATAAGAGTGGACGACCAATAACGGATTCAAAAGGGTTCCGTCTATACTCTTAAGAAGGCATGATGGAAATGAAAGACAGGTTCAAGAGTAGAATTAAAAGTCAAGGTGACAGGACATCAGCGATAAGATTCGCTAATGACATTGCTGTCCTCAGTAAAGGCGAAGAAGAATTACAGGATCTGCTGAATGGCATGAACAATCTAATCAGTACAGAATGTGGACCGAGAGTAAATCGAAGCAAGAGGTAGGTAATGAGAAATAGCAGAAATAAGTTACCGATGAGCTTAACGTCAGAATTAGTGATAAGTAGAGGAAGTTAGGGAATTCTACTTCCTAGGCAGCAAAACAACCTAATGATTTGCATGTAGTGAGTGAAAATATGCGGTGTGTTTCGTAATAAATAGCCAAAATACACGTGAACGTACGCTATAATAGAAGCATTAGAGTTACAGGAATCGCCAGGTAAACGTCACGGATTTTTTTTAAACAATCGGGCTACCACATATAAAACAGCTTTGAACATCAGGTTACTTTAGAAACGAGTTAATGTATTAAATATTTAACGTTAGGCGTGTGAAACCTTTATGATTGAAGACGCAAAACCCTAATTATGTTAGTTTTATTACAAGCTGCGACATCGTCGCGAAAAAACAGTGACCCATATATGTAATAAGTTTCCTTTAATTTACGTCTATAGTCACAAACTTTTTGTTAACAGATTACCAGTTTCGGTCTTTAATGACCATCATCAGATCTGTTTCATAAAAAAATTCACTTAAGTCCTAATGTACTGCAGCCATAGTGTCATCGTAATGATGATGTCACTATGGCTGCAGTACATTAGGACTTTGTTTTTATGAAACAGATCTGATGATAGTCATTAAAGACCGAAACCGGTAATTCGTTAACTCTTTGAGGGGCAGGTAAACACCACTAAAATTTACCCTAGTGGGGCAATAAAAATTATTTGCAAATTTCAAATTTCTTTTACTTGTAACACATTTGTTTTATTGTCTTGACTTTTTTTATACATTCAGTTTGTAAAAACTCACTTAAACGACAACAAAATATTAACATTAAATGTGGTCGCTACAGGTAACCAGCACCCCATTACATTATACAAATTCGATATTTGGTGGTTGAACTTTGAAATAAGCAGTTTTTAATTTTTTTGGTATCTCTTGAAACATTTCTTGCCTATTCTCGGACACAAAGGTACTTTGCACACTGAACACATCCACACTTTTCGCACTGGATTTTTCTTTGAACTGCAAACTGCGGATCTTCTAGATGATGAGTGAATTGGTTGTTGTTTACTGCTTTCGTAGAGAATACTTTCGTCTACGTATGGTTTGTGTGATTTGATCTGGGTTGCTATAATACTTTGGGATACAGAAGCAAAATTAGCTGCCAACAAGATTTTGTTTACCTCTCTACGGAACTCTTTATTGGAGAACTGCTCATTTCGACTTCTTTGTGCATAATGGACGCATTTATCACACTGCATTCCAAATTGAAAAACAATCTCATCCACCATTTCAAAAAATAGCTCTGAGCACTATGGGACTCCTGTGGTCATCAGTCCCCTAGAACTTAGAACTACTTAAACCTAACGACATCACACACATCCATGCCCGCGGCAGGATTCGAACCTGCGACCGCAGCAGTCGCGAGGTTCCGGACTGAGCGCCTAGAACCGCGAGACCACCGCGGCCGGCCATTCACCATTTCTTGCTTTTTCTGTCAATAGCATAGTCTGACTTTAGTCGATCAAAATTATCCACATAGTTCATACTGGAATTGTAGTCTTTCAATACAACTCGACAAGTGATATTGGTTATTGTTCCATATTTCATTTTTCGAGTTACTGTGGACACAGCTGATGGTGAATGACATGTTGAAATCAAGTTGACTGCCCTGTTATCTTTCCATTTATAGATTACTATGCCATCATTGCTTATTTTGTAATCGAATTCCCCGCTTTCCAGTTCCTTTTCCTCCTCGAGTTTTGATATGTTTTTTCCTTCTGGGACTTATTGTTCCACAAGCGTACACACCATTGGCTTTTAGGTCCTTGAACAGATCATACGACGTAAAATAATTGTCCATGAAAATAATATGATTCTTTCCATGAAGACAACTGGTTAAATTTAGAACCACATGATTGCACAGAAGACAAGAAATTGCACAGCTTGTCGTCATTGAGCCGGCCGCGGTGGCCGTGCGGTTCTAGGCGCTTCAGTCCGGAACCGCGCAACTGCTACGGTCTCAGGTTCGAATCCTGACTCGGGCATGGATGTGTGTGATGTCCTTAGGTTAGTTAGGTTTAAGTAGTTCTAAGTTCTAGGGGACTGATGACCTCAGATGTTAAGTCGCATAGTGCTCAGAGCCATTTGAACCATTTCTTTGTCGTCATTGAGGGGTCATTTCCATCACTGCTGTCACTAGAAGATATTTCTTCAAATAAAATTCGGTAACCTTCGTCCTCAGTTATTCCTTTTTGGCTAGAGCAGAAGGGTGGTGGTTAGCAGCACTAACCACACAGAAACTTGTCTGTAAAACATGGAAAATTCTAGAATGAGATTTTCACTCTGCAGCGGAGTGTGCACTGATATGAAACTTCCTGGCAGATTAAAACTGAAGTTTGTAAGGTAGGAGACGAGGTACTGGCAGAAATAAAGCTGTGAGTACCGTGCGTGAGTCGTGCTTGGGTAGCTCAGATGGTAGAGCACTTGCCCGCGAAAGGCAAAGGTCCCGAGTTCGAGTCTCGGTCGGGCATACAGTTTTAATCTGCCAGGAAGTTTTATGGAAAATTCTATTTCAATTTAAAGGTACCTTACACGTAGACTTCTATGTGTTCAACACATAAATATAAGCAATCAGTTACCAAAAATAGTCGTATAAAGAAGAGCTACAGAGACTACTGCACGCCGCCTCCAAGAACAGTGCTAACAATGAAGAAGTCTCAACTATTGTTCTGAATACGCGGCCAAAATTCTCGAAGAAGACCTGCGCTGACATCTAGCGACATTTTAGGCAACAATTAGGTGGTTGGCAGAGAGACTACTGGCCCCTGACCGGCAAAGGGAGAAAATATTGTGTGGTTAGCCACAGTGACCACAAACCGTCTACGTATGTTGTTAGTTACACTTTTGCCTGCCCTTCAAAGAGTTAACAAAAAGTTTGTGACCATTGACGTAAATTAAAGGAAACTTATTACTTTTATTAGTTTCGGATTATTCACCTGCAGAGTACTGAAAACGTTTGTATTGCGCTTAACGTTAGCTGGAAGTCACTAAAAGCTCTCACAAGGGAACCTCCCCATCGCACCCCCCTCAGATTTAGTTGGTACAGTGGATAGGCCTTGAAAAACTGAACACAGATCAGTCGAGAAAACAGGAAGAAGTTGTGTGGAACTGTGAAAAAAATAAGCAAAATATACAAAATGAGTAGTCCATAGGTAAGATAGGCAACATCAAGGAGAGTGCGAGCTCAGGAGCGCCGTGGTCCCGTGGTTAGCGTGAGCAGCTGCGGAACGAGAGGTCCTTGGTTCAAATATTCCCTCGAGTGAAAAGTTTACTTTCTTTATTTTCGCAAAGTTATGATCTGTCCGTTTGTTCATTGACGTCTCTGTTCACTGTAATAAGTTTGGCGTCTGTGTTTCGCGACCGCACCGCAAAACCGTGCGATTAGTAGACGAAAGGACGTGCCTCTCCAATGGGAACCGAAAACATTTGATCGCAAGGTCATAGGTCAACCGATTCCTCCACAGGAAAACACGTCTGATATATTCTATACGACACTGGTGACGGCATGTGCGACACATGACAGGAATATGTTGTCGACCCGCCTAACTTGTGCACTTGGTGAATGGGTAAAAAGATTCTTCTACCTTGCCCGATTTAGATTTTGTTGTGGGTGTGATAATCACTCCCAAGAAAGTGATGAAAACATAAGAGTTTGTCCCATAAACTGCAACAAATGAATGCAACAGCTTCACAGTCGCACAGTTTTCCCTGTGCTCTATCAAAGCATGTGTTTTTAACGTTTTCAAAGTTTTCCGTGTGTAGACCGTCAAATCCTGCATATGTCCAAGCAAATCTGAACATGTCATGGAATTTTGGAGAGCGAAGTTGATTATGTGTGAGTGCTTGAACTTTGATAATTGTCTGAAAATAAAAAATTAAACTTTTCACTCCAGAGAAGACTTGAACCAAGGCCCTTCCGTTCCGCAGCTGCTCACGCTCACCACGGGACCACGGCGCTCCTGAGCTTACAGTATCCTTGATGTTCCATATCTTGCGCATGGACTACTCAGTTTGTATATTTTGCTTATTTTTTTTCATAGTTCCACACAACTTCTCCCTGTTTTCTCAATTGATCTGTGTTCAGTTTTTCAAGGCCTATCCAATGTGCCAACTTATAACTAAATCTGAGGGCGCTGCGATGGGGAGGTTCCCTTGTCAGTCTCAAGTACTCGATGACATAGCGTGGGCAGTTTGCACTCAGTCTTAAGCCGTCGACACTGGCACAGATTCACCTCCGGCGGGAGTTTGAAACAGGACGTCAAAAATTGATTTTAAAATCTATTTTTCGAAAATACCATCATTTTGTAGCGCGTGTCTTTCTGAAGACTTTGTCACATAAAACATACGCGTTCGAGGAAATGTTAGACATGTTATTTGGTCCTAAGTGTCCTAGAGTGGAATGCAACGCCCCCTCCACAAAGCATTCTTCTATGGTACGTCACTGCGTTTCGCTCTGTGGAATTCAAGCGTGTATACTTTGTAATGGAAGCCATCGAAACTGTATTTAGGACAGCGGAAATTAAAATGTCGTCCTCAGGTGCTTCTCCTGCTCCCAGACGGCCGCTTTGACATCCTGCAACTCCTTAAAAAAAAAAAGACTCGCAATTAATACTGGGTGGGATTATTTGTGACCGGGAGAATAAGAACTCCTCAGAAAATTTGCACTCTTTATTGCCTGTTAGCTAATAACTTTGTCTTTGATACGACATAAAATTAAATGTAGGTAACATAAAAACAGTAAAGAAAAGAGACAAGAAAGACAGTACACATTTCTTCAGTCCTTATGTCTCAGCTTTTCTCTCTCTCTCTCTCTCTCTCTCTCTCTCTCTCTCTCTCTCTCTCTCTCTAACCTTGCTACGCCTTTACACGGCGTGCTGTCCTTTCTGCGAAAGAATCTATTACGTCACCGAAGTTCGTCGAACGTATTGCTAGATGAAAAATTAAAATGTCGTTATCTAATATTTTAAAAGCTGTTAAAAGAGCTGGTCTGATTTCTCGATTTGGTTGCGTCTGTTTTCTTACTGTCTGCCAGATAAATAGTACAACAGTTTTTCATTGTCAGGTCCGCCAGTTATGCAAAATACCGTTCTTTCTCAGTACGCAAACATGTTTCGGCACCACTGCGCCGTCATCAGTGGGTTTTCGTTTTTTATTTATTTTCACTGTGTTCTGGTGTAGTGAAAAAGTACTTTACTTCGTTATTTGTGGAAAATACTCTCTATAGTTTCTTATGCATCACAACATCTCAGCATGATGTGGAGAATGGAAGCGCTTGCTACACGAAAACACGACAAGCTACCTGTAGTAATTAACACAAAAGTGGTCCAGAAAGTTCATGCACAGCAAATGTAAAAAAATAAATAGAAAAACGAAAACCCACTGATGATGGCACAGTGGTGACGAAACATGTTTGGGTACTGAGAAAAACGGTGTTTTGCATAACTGGCGGACCTCACATCCAACACGGCCAATGCAAGCAGCTGCATATCAAAAGATGGATAGTACTGCAGTTGTAGCACGCCCAAAAAAGTGAGACTGTTTCGGCGCAAATGGTGATTTTTACCTACCTTTATTCCACAAATACAACAGAATTTGATTCACAAAGTACCAATATCAAGTGACTATTAGGCCCACTACAAGTAAAACGTTTTGTCAGAAAGTATTTTCACATTTCATTCATATTCTCCAGTTTTTCAAGCATGATATCGAAAAGTAATAGTACTAATATTTATATAAAATTGGAATCATTATATTCTTCCATACAATTTGTGTGATGTCCCTGTTTCTTCTCCTTCCTTTTTCTAACCATATTGTCGTCACTGATTCTGTAACTCTTCCTGCCATCGTAAAAACTCATGCTCTGCTTAACTTTGCACCAACAGTGCCACAATCACCAGTTCAGTTTATCCGCCGTTTATTCTCGCGGTTAGGCGTTATTACGTGTTCGTACAATGCGTTTTCCGCGCTGTTCCCAGAATAGAACTTAACGGCCTGCTAACCAGGGGCTGCACAACTAGCCCTTAGTAGTTTAGCGATCTGGCAAAATTTTCTGTCAAAATTTCATTTACTCGGATATTTCGAGGAGATAATACACTACTGGCCATTAAAATTGTTACACCAAGAAGAAATGCAGATGATAAACGGGTATTCATTGGACAAATATATTATACTAGAACTGACATGTGATTACATTTTCACGCAATTTGGGTACATAGGTCCTGAGCAATCAGTACCCAGAACAACCACCTCTGGCCGTAATAACGGCCTCGATACGCCTGGGCATTGAGTCAAACAGAGCTCGGATGGCGTGTACAGGTACAGCTGCCCGTGCAGCTTCAACACGAAACCACAGTTCATCAATAGTAGTGACTGGCGTATTGTGACGAGCCAGTTGCTCGGCCACCATTGACCAGACGTTTTAAATTGGTAATGGATCTGGAGAATGTGCTGGCCAGGGCAGCAGTCGAACATTTTGTGTATCCAGAAAGGCCCGTACAGGACCTGCAACATGCGGTCGTGCGTTATCCTGTTAAAAAGTAGGGTTTCGCAGGGATCGAATGAAGGGTAGGGCACGGGTCGTAACACGTCTGAAATGTAACGTCCAGTGTTCAAAGTGCCGTCAATGCGAACAAGAGGTGAGCGAGACGTGTAACCAATGGCACCCAATACAATCACGCCGGGTGATACGCCAGTATGGCGATGACGAATACACGCTTCCAATGAGCGTTCACCGCGATGTCGCCAAACACGGATGCGACCATCGTGATGCTGTAAACAGAACCTGGATTCATCCGAGAAATTGACGTTTTGCCATTCGTGCACCCAGGTTCGTCGTCGAGTACACCATCGCAGGCGCTCCTGTTTGTGATGCAGCGTCAAGGGTAACCGCTGCCACGGTCTCCGAGCTGATAGTCTGTGCTGCTGCAAACGTCGTCGAACTGTTCGTGCATATGGTTGTTGTCTTGCAAACGTCTCCATCTGTTGACGCAGGGATCGAAATGTGGCTGCACGATCCGTTACAGCCGTGCGGATAAGATGCCTGTCATCTCGACTGCTAGTGATAAGAGGCCGTTGTGATCCAGCACGGCGTTCCGTATTACCCTCCTGAACCCACCGATTCCATTGGATCTCGACCAACGCGAGCAGCAGTGTCGCGATACGAAAAACAGCAATCGCGATAGGCTACAATCCGACATTTATCAAAGTCGGAAACGTGATGGTACGCATTTCTCCTCCTTACACGAGGCACAACAACGTTTCACCAGACAACGCCGGTCAACTGCTGTTTGTGTGTGAGAAATCGGTTGGAAACTTTCCTCTTGTCAGCATGTTGTAGGTGTCGCCACCGGCGCCAACCTTGTGTGAATGCTTTGGTGGTGTAGCAATTTTAATGGCCAGTAGTGTATGTAATCTTTCTCACCTGTTATCCCTGTTAGTGGTTTATTTCCACTCTGGTAGTGTGAATCGATGGATTTCGCTAATAATTATGACACTGATGGTTCGCACACGCAGTCAACTACATAAATAAAAAGCGATTGGCAATCACCCGTTCGGGTTTATTCGGCTCAGTTCGTATATTTCAGTCCCCTTTAGTCTGCGGGAAAGCTTTTTTATTTCTAGATGCGACGGGGATTCCCTTGGTAGAGGTGTACACTACGCACGCATTCAAAAATCAATTTATGAGTCGTTCCGAAATCAACTTACAATGTGTTCAAAAATATTCAACAACCGGCTGGTACGCAGTCCAAAATTACGTGAATAATCGATAGGCCAACGTGCGATGGATGCTAGGCGCTTTGGTGGAACGAAGTTTTTTTTCTTCAAAAATATGAATTTTGGCAGCAGCTGGGTTGGAACGTGCATTGTGGATTACGTGTCCAAGCCGTGACTATGTCCAAGGGGACAGGTAATCCCGCCGCTGACTGTTTCTCGTATCGGAGACTGGCACTGAATGCGGCGTCATAGTAATCCACTTCGGGTGTTTATCGTGCTTCCAACGAAATGGCCTTGTGGATTGCTGCGGAACTGACATTGTCCCTGCTAGTTGTTAATTCAAGTTCGTTACAGGTGGCATTTTATTGCACTGTGTTGTTCCTCAAGCACTAAAGCAGATGTGTATGAGAGTGTTGTTATTGGCGGGAGAAGCGAGAACCGAGAGGAAGGACTGAGGTCGTGTGGAAGTATTTCACTCCGCAGCAACACGTTGATAGAAGGGAAGACACGTTGTTTTATTTCATGAAAAGTGGTATACTGTTGGTTTTTTTTGTACCCTGAGGAGCCAAAGAAACTGGTACACCTGGATATATAGAGAAGGGCATACGTGAGCACGCAGAAGTGCCGCAACACGACGTGGAATGGAATCGAGCCGGCCGCGGTGGTCTCGCGGTTCTAGGCGAGCAGTCCGGAACCGTGCGACTGCTACGGTCGCAGGTTCGAATCCTGCCTCGGGCATGGATGTGTGTGATGTCCTTAGGTTAGTTAGGTTTAAGTAGTTCTAAGTTCTAGGGGACTGATGACCTAAGATGTTAAGTCCCATAGTGCTCAGAGCCATTTGAACCATTTTTGAATGGAATCGACTAATGTCTGAAGTAGTGCTGGAGGGAACAGACACCATGAATCCTGCAGGGGTGTCCATAAATCCGTAAGAGTACGAGGGGGTGGAGGTCCCAGATATGCTCAATAATGTTCATGTCTGGCTAGTTTGGTGGCCAGCGGGATTGTTTAAACTCAGAAGAGTGTTCCTACTACCAATTCTGGACGTGTAGGGTGTCGCAGTGTCCTGTTGGAATCACCCTAGTACGTGAGAATGCACAGTGGACACGAATGGATGCAGGTGATCAGACAGGATGCTTACGTACGTGTCACCTGTCAGGGTCGTATCCAGACGTATCAGGGCTCCCATATCACTCCAACTGCACACGCTCCCACACTATTACACAGCCTCCATCAGCTTGAACAGTCCCCTGCTGAGATGCAGTGTTCATGGATTCGTGAGGTTGTTTTCATACCCGTATAGGTCCATCCTCTCGATGCAATTTGAAACGACATTCGTCCGACCAGGCAACGTGTTTCCAGTCATCAACAGTCTAATTGTCGGTGTTGACGGGTCCAGGCGAGGCGTGAAGCTTTGTGTCGTGCAGTCATCCAGGGTACACGAGTGGGCCTTCAGCTCCAAAAGCCCATGTCGGTGATGTTTCGCTGGATGATTCGCACGCTGACACTTGTTGATAGCCAAGGATTGAAATCTGCAGAAGTGTTGTAGTTCTGTCACGTTGAACGATTCTCTTCAATCGTCGTTGGTTCTGTTCTTACAGGATCTTTTCTGGCCGCAGCGATGTCGGAAATTTGATACTTTACCGGATTCCTGATATTCACGGTATACTCGTGAAATGGCCGTACGGGAAAATCTGCACTTCTTCGCTACCTCAGAGATGGTTTGTTTTAATCGCTCGTGCGTCGACTGTAACAGCACGATCAAACTGAGTTAAATTTTGATAAGCAGCCATTTTAGCAGCAGTAACCGACCTAACAACTGCGCCACACGCTTGTTGTCATACATAGGAGTTTCCGACCGCAGCGCCGTATTCTGCCTGTCTACATGTCTCTGTACTTGAATACGCATTGCTATACCAGTTTCTCTGGCGCTTCAGTGTACATGCCTGTTTGCAATATTTCTTTTGTTCAATACTAATGATACTGTTTCTCTTGAAGAACTGATATTAATGCACCATAATTAAATGCTATTCTGTCTTTCTTGTAATGCTTTTAATGGTATCATTTAACGGACAAACAGAGTGCGCGACTATAGCATAAGGTAGCTGTACCTCTGTCAAGTTTTGTACTATTATTACGTTTGAATACAGAGAAGTTGCCAAGTCATTTCAGGAAGGACGTTACTGTTACGCATCAATGGATTCGTCCCGATAACTGCTATCAGAAAATAAGTACCAAACTATAGCATGCGATTTGAAAAAGAAAGTTACCTTCATATCTGTGAGGCGACCCCACCCAACAACAAAAAACCAACGTCATATTATGGCCCCCGCTGTCCCATGCAACATTTGCCCTACAAACTTGGCAATAGTTAATGACTCACCCTATATATATATATATATATATATATAATAGAACCGATCTAGGGACTACGAGTGTATATATAAAGTTCGCAAGGAACCTTGTACGTGGCCAATTTTTCATATCCAATAGAGCTGCATTTCTCTTGTGGAATAATATCGAGTTATCTACTAAAATGTAAAAACGAAATCCTTATCTCAAATATAAAAATGAGTTACACTGTTATCACGCCATTTGATGTCAAAACAAATATAGAGTAGCAGGGAACAAACACCTGGAACACAAAAACAAAACTTAAAAAAATGTGACAAGCGTATACATATGACAAATTTACGCTGTCTGGTGCTATAAACAGGATATTTCCTGAGAGCGTGCAAAAATGTAGCAGGACATAGAGAACGCTTCACTGAACGCTCTGAGGCAGGGAACTTGGGGTCAGAGAAGATACTGAACTGAACCTGTCTACCGCTTTGTCTAGCATTACTGTTTTCCAGCTTATTTACCACTAACGTGCGTACAAGTTCTCACGTACTGTGGTGTGTATTTACATATACATTCTTTATTTCCTGCAGGGAAACAAGCAGTACGAGCCTGATTACTTGGAAGTCATGACGCAGGTTTTGTTTACATTGCTTGTCCATAAGGTGGCTCTGTTGTACCGTATCTAGGTTGTCCCATGACACAACGTGCTATGTCCGCAGCTCCGTGGTCGTGCGGTAGCGTTCTCGATTCCTGCGCCCGGGTTCCCGGGTTCGATTCCCGGCGGGGTGAGGGATTTTCTCTGCCTCGTGATGGCTGGGTGTTGTGTGATGCCCTTAGGTTAGTTGGGTTTAAGTAGTTCTAAGTTCTAGGGGACTGATGACCATGGATGTTAAGTCCCATAGTGCTCAGAGCCATTTGAACCAGAACGTGCTATGAATTAATGACAGACCGATTCGTTACTCAGTGCTATTCAGAGACACACAGTACAATAAAATGTAGCACTACAGGGACAGTATTTCCTGCGAGGACACCTGATCTGAATCGCCTCGATTACTTCCTATGGAGACGCCAGTGGATACAGAGATGTAATTAGTGCCAGAATTTAGCTGCCTCTGATATTCACGGTAAATGATAACAGCCAAACAGTTGCAGGATAAAGATTTATTGAAATCCTTGACCACGGTTTCGGTATATCTAAATATACCTTTATCAGAAGAAAAAATACATCCTTCAGTGGAGGTGCATAAAACAATCGTGTCAAAGGCGTCACAAATATGCTGTACAGATGGAGGTGATATTTTAGTTTTAACTACTGACGATGTAGAACAGAATTAATATTCAGAGTTCCCCAAGGAAGTGCTATAGACCATCTGTGGTTCCCGATCTATAGTAACGGCATAGGAGACAATCTGAGTAGCCGTCTTAGATTGTTTTCAGATGATGCTGCCATTTATCGTCTTGTAAAGTCATCAGATGATCAAAACGACTTGCAAAATGATTTAGATGAGATATTTGTATTGTCCGAAAAGTGGCGATCGAGCCTGAATAAGCAAAAGTCTCAAGTTATGTACATCAGTACTAAAAGAAAGCTAAATTTCGATTACGCGACTAGTCACACAAATCTGAAGGCTGTAAATTCAAGTAAATACTTAGCGATTACAATTACAAATAACCTAAATTGGAACGATCACATAGATAATATTCTAAGTAGAGCAAATGAAAGAAAGCGATTCATTGGCAGAACACTTAGAAGGTGCAATAGATCTACTAAGGAGACTGCTTACACCACGCTTGTCCGCCCTATTCTGGAGTACTGCTGTGCGGTGTGGGATCCGCATCAGGTGGGACTGACGGATGACATCGATAAAGTACAAAGAAGGGCAGCTCGTTTTGTATTATCGCCAAATAGGGGAGATAGTGTCACAGACATGATACGTGAATTGGAGTGGCAATCATTAAAACAAAGGCGTTTTATCGTTGCGACGGGATCTTCTCATAAAATTTCAATCACCAGTTTTCTCCTCTGATTGCGAAAACATCTGTTGGCACCCACCTACATTGGGAGAAATGATCATCACGATAAAATAAGAGAAATCAGGGCCCGTACAGAAAAAATTAAGTGCTCGTTTCTCCGGCGTGTCGTTCGAGAGTTGACAGCTTGAAGGTGGTTCATTGAACCCTCTGCCAGGCACTTTATTGTGAGTAGCAATCATGTAGATGTAGAAGTAGACCATTGTTTTATATCTCCACAGCAGGATGTGATTTCAGCGTATTTTTGCTTCTGATGAAGGTACATTTAGATGTACGGAAACCGTAGTCAACGATTTCAATAAATCTTTATCCTGCAACAATTTGGCTGTTATCATTGACCGTGAAGATTTTCAACTGTTGATGCTTCAACCATGTTTAAAATTTTGCCTATGATATGATTGGAAACATACCAGGGATATCTGTCAGAATCTTGTTCACCGACGTCATGCCTGCAGTGAGGTTGATGGCCGTCAGTTTCAGCACATTCTGCAAGACACAGTAACAATGGTACGTTCATTGTATCGATGATGGCATTTGCAGTTAACTGTAACTAAATAAGAAAGTACACAGTACTGTGATTTTATTGCTACTGTCTTCTTAAGCTGGCTTCTCTGATCCCAGGTTCCCCACGTCAAATTGTTGACTGGAGCGTCCTCTATGTCCTGCTGAATTTTTGCACGCCGTTACGGAAACACCTTGTATAAGGGACGGCAGACATCGGATGCATCCCTTATCAGTAGAGACGCCTTTTCTGTTTGACAAGTTGGTCTTAAACAAGGTCCCAAAAGTGGGGATTTATTTTTACCAGCATCAGCTCATTAAGCAGGTAGACGCCGGAGGATTTGTGAGGGCAAAATATCTTGACCTCTTCCAGAAGATCACCTCACGAAAGTGTAATCGCAGAAAGGTCGCCTCACGACTCTTCCAGCAAGACTCCATGTAATTTTATTTTACGGTACATTTTTCCGATTTTATTCACAATATCTCTTTATAACTTTTGGTACACATTGATGAAATGTGCTGCATAAAACTTCCGTATACTGATTTTAACCGATTAGACTCGTTATAAGAATGAACTGCACTGTAGTTCCTTCTCTAGAGTGTCACACAGACGACAAAATGGTAGATATCGAAATAGATGACAGACCGATAGAAAAAGAATTAAAATCGCTCAAAAGAGGAAAGGCCGCTGGTCCTGATGGGATACCAGTTCGATTTTACACAGAGTACGCGAAGGAAATTGCCCCCCTTCTTGCAGCGGTGTACCGTAGGTCTCTAGAAGAGCGTAGCGCTCCACGAGATTGGAAAAGGGCACAGGTCATCCCCGTTTAGAAGAAGGGACGTCGAACGGACGTGCAGAACTATAGACCTATATCTCTAACGTCGATCAGTTGTAGAATTTTGGAACACGTATTACGTTCGAGTATAATGACTTTTCTGGAGACTAGAAATCTACTCTGTAGGAACCAGCACGGATTTCGAAAAAGACGATTGTGAGAAACCCAGCTCGCGCTATTCGTCCACGAGACTCAGAGGGCCTTAGACACGGGTTCACAGGTAGATGCCGTGTTTCTTGACTTCCGCAAGGCGTTTGACACAGTTCCCCATAGTCGTTTAATGAACAAAGTCAGAGCATATGGACCATCAGACCAATTGTGTGATTGGATTGAAGAATTCCAATTATTCCAGAACAGAGCATGTCATTCTCAATGGAGAGAAGTCTTCCGAAGTAAGAGTGATTTCAGGTGTGCCGCAGGGGAATGTCGTAGGACCGTTGCTATTCACAATATATATAAATGACCTTGTGGGTAACATCGGAAGTTCACTGAGGCTTTTTGCGGTTGATGCTGTGGTATATCGAGAGGTTGTAACAATGGAGAATTGTACTGAAATACAGGAGGATCTGCAGAGAATTGACGCATAGAGCAGGGAATGGCAATTGAATCTCAATGTAGACAAGTGTAATGTGCTGCGAATACATAGGAAGAAATATCCACTATGAGTTAGCTGCAATATAGCAGGTCAGCAACTGGAAGCAGTTAATTCCATAAATTATCTGGGAATACGCATTAGGAGTGAATTAAAATGGAATGACCATATAAAACCAATCGTTGGTAAAGCAGACGCCACACTGAGATTCATTGGAAGAATCCTAAGGAAATGCAATCCGACAACAAAGGAAGTAGGTTACAGTACGCTTGTTCGTCCAATGCTTGAATACTGCTCAGCAGTGTGGGATCCGCAGCAGATAGGGTTGATAGAAGAGATAGAGAAGATCCAGCGGAGAGCAGCGCGCTTCGTTACAGGATCGTTTAGTAATCGCGAAAGCGTTACGGAGATGATAGATAAACTCCAGTGGAAGACTCTGCAGGGGAGACGCTCAGTAGCTCGGTACGGGCTTTTGTTGAAGTTACCTTCACCGAGGAGTCAAGCAGTATATTGCTCCCTCCTACGCATATCTCGCGAAGAGACCATGAGGATAAAATCAGAGAGATTAGAGCCCACACAGAGGCATACCAACAATCCTTTATTTCACGAACAATACGAGACTGGAACAGAAGGAAGAACCAATCGAGGTACTTAAGGTACCCTCCGCCATACACCGTCAGGTGGTTTGCGTAGTATGGATGTAGATGTAGAAGACTCAGTGCAATCGCACAGGGAAAGCCACATATCCTTTACGACTTTATTTGCATGTAAATTGTGTTCATTTACTTATGCATTTATATATTCACTAGATGTAATTTGCATATCGCGTATATTCCGTATTTTAAGATTCATTTACTGGTTACGGTCTTCAATAAAATTAAAATATGGCTTCTTGAATTTACACTCCAACAGAGGGCACTACGTGTCTTCGATGATGCGCAATTCATGCCGTTTGCTTTGGTTCTAATTAATGGTCTGTTTTATTTCTGCCGTGTAGAGGCTGTGTCATTTCTGACAAGTTTATGCTCTGACAGGTTGGTTCCCGTGTGATTGTTCTGGTAACGTTATGCTACTGCTATGTTCCTGCTTACATGGAATCGTACAATAGCGTTATATACATATCTGCTACCTCCTCTCAATCTCCCTGTTTTTGTATTTTCGCACTTATGATGTCTATGTTATAGTCAAAATCTAGATCAGCAACAAACTACGGAGTTATTAGAATTATATTAATACCTTCAGCTGCTGACGGGCGTTGGTATATATCAACGGGGACAGCTGAAAATGTGTGGCCCGACCGGGACTCGAACCCGGGACCTGCTGCTTACATGGCAGTCGCTCTATCCATCTGAGCCACCGACGGCACAGTGGATAGTGAGACTACAGGGACTGTCTCGCGCACGCCTCCCGAGAGACCCACATTCTCACCTTGTATGTCCACACACTACATTCGTAGCGCCCCACCCCAACACACTCATTACTCGTGGAAGACACTCTTACCATGTCCGAAAGAACAGGCACCATATCCATACAAGTATATGGTTCTGGCAATACCGGACATGACCTCCTTCTTCTGTGCAGATGCGCAGATATTCCCAGAAATTTTACGGGACTTGGTAAGGATGTCTTCCACGAGTGATAAGTGTGTAGGGTGAGACACTACGCATGTAGTGTGTGGACATACAAGGTGAGAATGTGAGTCTCTCGCAGGAGGCGTGCGCGAGATATTCCCTGCAGTCGCACTATCCTCTGTGCCCTCGGTGGCTCAGATGAATAAAAAAAAATAAAAAAAAAGATGTGTAGAGCGTCTGCCATGTAAGGAGGAGATCCCGGGTTAGAGTCCCGGTCGAGACACACATTTACAGCTGTCCCCGTTGATATATACCAACGCCCGTCAGCAGCTAAAGGTATTAATACACACTCCTGGAAATGGAAAAAAGAACACATTGACACCGGTGTGTCAGACCCACCATACTTGCTCTGGACACTGCGAGAGGGCTGTGCAAGCAATGATCACACGCACGGCACAACGGACACACCAGGAACCGCGGTGTTGGCCGTCGAATGGCGCTAGCTGCGCAGCATTTGTGCACCGCCGCCGTGAGTGTCAGCCAGTTTGCCGTGGCATACGGAGCTCCATCGCAGTCTTTAACACTGGTAGCATGCCGCGACAGCGTGGACGTGAACCGTATGTGCAGTTGACGGACTTTGAGCGAGGGCGTATAGTGGGCATGCGGGAGGCCGGGTGGACGTACCGCCGAATTGCTCAACACGTGGGGCGTGAGGTCTCCACAGTACATCGATGTTGTCGCCAGTGGTCGGCGGAAGGTGCACGTGCCCGTCGACCTGGGACCGGACCGCAGCGACGCACGGATGCACGCCAAGACCGTAGGATCCTACGCAGTGCCGTAGGGGACCGCACCGCCACTTCCCAGCAAATTAGGGACACTGTTGCTCCTGGGGTATCAAAGAGGTCCATTCGCAACCGTCTCCATGAAGCTGGGCTACGGTCCCGCACACCGTTAGGCCGTCTTCCGCTCACGCCTCCAGTGGTGTCGCGACAGGCGTGAATGGAGGGACGAATGGAGACGTGTCGTCTTCAGCGATGAGAGTCGCTTCTGCCTTGGTGCCAATGACGGTCGTATGCGTGTTTGGCGCTGTGCAGGTGAGCGCCACAATCAGGACTGCATATGACCGAGGCACACAGGGCCAACGCCCGGCATCATGGTGTGGGGAGAGATCTCCTACACTGGCCGTACACCTCTGGTGATCGTCGAGGGGAAACTGAATAGTGCACGGTACATCCAAACCGTCATCGAACCCATCGTTCTACCATTCCTAGACCGGCAAGGGAACTTGTTGTTCCAACAGGACAATGCACGTCCGCATGTATCCCGTGCCACCCAACGTGCTCTAGAAGGTGTAAGTCAACTACCCTGGCCAGCAAGATCTCCGGATCTGTCCCCCATTGAGCATGTTTGGGACTGGATGAAGCGTTGTCTCACGCGGTCTGCACGTCCAGCACGAACGCTGGTCCAACTGAGGCGCCAGGTGGAAATGGCATGGCAAGCCGTTCCACAGGACTACATCCAGCATCTCTACGATCGTCTCCATGGGAGAATAGCAGCCTGCATTGCTGCGAAAGGTGGATATACACTGTACTAGTGCCGACATTGTGTATGCTCTGTTGCCTGTGTCTATGTGCCTGTGGTTCTGTCAGTGTGATCATGTGATGTATCTGACCCCAGTAATGTGTCAATAAAGTTTCCCCTTCCTGGGACAATGAATTCACGGTGTTCTTATTTCAATTTCCAGGAGTGTAATTCTAATTTCGTTCTAGACGGCTGCAGGTCATCAATGGTGTCTGTTAGTTCGGAACAGTGAGGTGTGAGCGATTGACAATTAGGGCAGCTTGTTGGAGTGAGAGGTGAGTTGCATTTTAAAATAGCGACAAATTGTTTGCATGCTAAAATTTTTTGGGAAGGTAGGATGGGTAGCTGGTACCACACTTTTCACTCAGTCTTTTAAACAGGAGCCTGTTCTCCTTCTTTGTGGTGTGATATCAGTATCTTTCCGCTGGTTTTATATGTCGCCCGACACATCGCTGGTTTGAATGTTGTTGGTTTGTGAGAAGAATGTGCTATGCCTCATGTAACGAGGACAAACACCCGCCAGTGCCAGACGGAATTTTACAGCGGCAGGATTGTCACATTTCGAGGTTGTGGTTTATCATTCAGTCATATTGCTGCTCACTCTGGTGAGTTACCACAATTGTGATGACAGTATGGAACAGTTAAAAGGAGCATGCCCATCACCATACAGGATCTCAATTTCTGTACACGACTAGCGCCCGAGAGGATAGCCGTTTTTTTTTTAAGCTGAGGTGGTCTGTGCAGCTACGTCATGTACCCTGCGTCAGGAAATGGGCTTTTTTGCACTAAGACAGGTATTCTCATAGACAGCGCGTCGACGTCTGGAGCACCAGGGACTGTGAGCATGGCGGCGAGCAGCAGAGAGAGGTGTGACGAGAGTGACACCCAACAACAGCACTCGACGGTGGAATGACACCACAGACTTTTCAGATGACTCCTACAAGCTCTGCATACAGCAGCACAATGGGTGTATCCCTGTGTCGAGGCTCCAACGAGAACTAATGTTGGCAGATTGCATTCTTCATTGATGAAAGGGCGCAGTTCCTGTCATGACAGTATGGGATACCAACATGTTCACAAAACATCACTTACGGTTGGCGTAGGCGAAATTTGCTCAGCAAACATTTAATTTCTGATGTGTAGAGGCCAAGGAATTTCCCCTAACCTGTACGTCTCTGTGAAGTCATCTTCCAACACGATAATGCACGACTGCAAGTTGGCCGAGGACTACCCCAATGCATTACATTTCTGACTTGTTAAAGCCGGTGGCTGTGGGCTGCCTTCCGCATCTCTGTGGAGTTATTTTCCAACAAGATAACGCCAGACCACACACTGTTCGTGCTTACTAACATGTTCACAAATGATCGCTTGCGTTTGGCGTATGTGGTGATTTGGATAGCACGTATTTAATTTCTGATTTGTAAAGGCCAAGGACTGTGCTCTAACTTGTAGATCTCTGTGAAGCCATCTTCCAACACGATAATGCACGACTGCACGTCGGCTGAGGACTATCCCCATGCATTACATTTCTGACATTTTATAGCCGGTGGCTGTGGGCTGCCTTCTAAATCTCTGTGAAGTTCACTTCCAACAAGATAACGCCAGACCACACACTGCTCGTGTTGCCCTACCTAAAGTCTGTGCACAGGGTGCTGTGGTGTCGCCTTGTCCAGCACTACCCCCAGACCTGTCAGCCACTAACTATACACAGCCACAGGTTGCCGAGAGGCCATTGCTGCTCTGCTCGTCACATAACATGGCTGGAGGACTCTGGAAAATAGCTGGAGGAGCATACAGTGATGAGCCTGTATCGTCTCACATCACAGCTTAGTCCGACTCGGTACCCAGCAGCCCTTAATGGTGATAGACTTAATGTCAGAACTGAATTTTGCACCCTTAATACCCCCAGATCAGTTATAAATTCAATCAGGTATTCTTCCCACTATACTATATACACACATAAGTAGACCTGCGTTCTTCGCTGTACCTCCTGGTTGTTGTTGTTGTGGTCTTCAGTCCTGAGACTGGTTTGCTGCAGCTCTCCATGCTTCTCTATCCTGTGCAAGCTTCTTCAGCTCGCAGTACCTACTGCAGCCTACATCCTTCTGAATCTGCCTAGTGTATTCATCTCTTGGCCTCCCTCTACGATTTTAACCCTCCACACCGCCCTCCAATGCTAAATTTGTGATCCCTTGATGCTTCAAAACATGTCCTACTCAACCGATCCCTTCTTCTAGTCAAGTTGTGCCACAAACTTCTCTTCTCCCAAATTCTATTCAATACCAATTTATGAGGTATGTGACCCACCCATCTAATCTTCAGCATTCTTCCGTAGCACCACATTTCGAAAGCTTCTGTTCTCTTCTTGTCTAAACTATTTATCGTCCACGTTTCGCTTCCATACATGGCTACACTCCATACAAATACTTTCAGTAACGACTTCCTGACACTTAAGTCAATACTCAATGTTAACAAATTTCTCTCCTTCAGAAACGCTTTCCTTGCCATTGCCAGTCTACATTTTATATCCTCTCTACTTCGACCATCATCAGTTACTTTGCTCCAAAAATAGCAAAACTCTTTTACTACTTCAAGTGTCTCATTTCCTAATCTAATTCCCTCAGCATCACCCAACTTAATTCGACTTCATTCCATTATCCTCGTTTTGTGTTTGTTGGTGTTCATCTTACACCCTCCTTTCAAGACACTGTCCATTCCGTTCAACTGCACTTCCAAGTCCTTTGCTGTCTCTGACAGAATTACAATGTCATTTCTTCTCCATGGATTTTAATACCTACTACGAACTTTTCTTTCGTTTCCTTTAGTGCTTGCTCAATATACAGATGGAATAGTATCTGGGAGAAGCTACAATCGTGTCTCACTCCGTTCCCAACCACTGCTTCGCTTTCGTGTACCTCGACTCTTATAACTGCCATCTGCTTTCTGTGCAAATAGTAAATAGCCTTTTGCTCCCTGTAGTTTACCCCTGCCACCTTCAGAATTTGAAAGAGAGTATTCCAGTCAACATTGTCTAGAGCTTCTGGTGTTCTGCACTCTTAATGGCCAGTCCTGCGAGAATAGAGTGGCCACGTGCCGGCGACCCTTGACCCTCGGTGCCTGTTGGCCACTAATTGGGGAGAAAGGCGCTGCCTGTTGCTCGCCTCGCCTGCAATTAGCCGCTGCCACTTGACGCGCGCCGATTGGCCGGAGAGATAGGACACGTCAGCGCCCGGCCAATGAGATCGCGACGCCAGTGACTCGACACGGCCCACGTTCAGTGTTCGTCCATACGAGATGCTCGGTTAGAAAAAGTTGAATGCAGCACTGCCATTCCAAAGCAAAATGTACTTCTTTAAAGTCACTACCGCCATTTCTTTTTGTATATATATATATATATTTGCATTGTTAGATTTACACGATCATGATTTCGGCTCTATGTTGCCATTATCAAGTTTTTAATGATAATGCCTCACGGACTACCCCAGTACACCTCCCTTCAGGTCGAAATTCTCGACTTACCCACACAATACTAACGTAGTGCAACTTGCCCATTATCCATATGGATCGCGGCATTTCGTCAATAGTCGAAAGAATTCAAGCCTGGCCTGGTGTGTACCCGCAATATACAGGGTGTTACAAAAAGGTACGGCCATACTATCAGGAAACATCCCTCACACACAAATAAAGAAAAGATGTTATGTGGACATGTGTCCGGAAACGCTTAATTTCCATGTTAGAGGTCATTTTAGTTTCTTCCACCCACGCCCAATGGAGCACGTTATCATGAGTTCATACGGGATACTCTACCTGTGCTGCTAGAACATGTGACTTTACAAATACGACACAACATGTGGTTCATGCACGATGGAGCTCCTGCACATTTGAGTCGAAGTGTTCGTGCGCTTCTCAACAACATAATCGGTGACCGACGGATTGGTAGAGGCGGACCAATTGCGTGGCCTCCACGCTCTCCTGACCTCAACCCTCTTGTCTTTCATTTATGGGGGCATTTCAAAGATCTTGTCTACGCAACCCCGGTACCAAATGTAGAGACTCTTCGTGCTCGTATTGTGGACGGCTTTGATACAATACGCCATTCTCCAGGGCTGCATCAGCGCAACAGGGATTCCGTGCGACGGAGGGTGGATGCACGTATCCTCGCTAAAGGAGGACATTTTGAACATTTCCTGCGACAAAGTGTTTGAGGTCACGCTGGTACGCTCTGTTGCTGTGTGTTTCCATTCCATGATTAATGTGATTTGAAGAGAAGTAATAAAATGAGCTCTAACATGGGAAGTAAGCGTTTCCGGGCACATGTCCACATAACATATTTTCTTTCTTTGTGTGTGAGGAATGTTTCCTGAAAGTTTGGCCGTACCTTTTTGTAACACCCTCTATTATGACTGTGGCCCCACATTATGAGAAAATTAGCAAAATGTACTGTTGCAGGACTAATATTGGCTACTGATTGGCGACTCCGTAGAGTGCTGCGTGCACAACGACCATATAATAAGCAAAACTAGAAGGAAGGTCAGCGTTGACCGTGATTTTGATAATTTATTAACAGCAAAATCGATTTTCGATCACATAATGATCATCTTCAGTGCTTTAGCGTACAAATTGAAGCTCGCAAGCACTGGTGTCTAGTTATTAGCGGTAACAAGCTACGAAACGATCACAGTAATTGATCGTGCTTTAGCGTACAAATTATTGTGACCGTTTCACAGCTTGTTACTTCTAAAAACTAGACAGCAGTGCTTAAGAGCTTCAATTTGTACGCTAAAGCACTGAAGATGATCATTATGTGATCGAAAATCCGTTTTGCTGTTAATAAATCATCAAAATTTCGGCCAACGCTGACGTTCCTTCTAATTTTAATATTGACTAGTGTTCAAAACAACCACTGGCATCAGAGTGTATCTCTGAAGCTGCCTATGTTGCCTTTACTCTTGTAGTAGATGTTGTTGTTGTTGTTGTGGTGGTGGTGGTGGTTTTCCGTCTGAACACAGCTTGGATGGGCTCTCCGTGCAAGCCTCTTGACCTCTGCACAACTACTCGTGCATCCACTGTATTCGAGCCTCGCTATTCCTCTACAGTTTTAACCCAGACACGTCCGTCCATTATCAAACAGGCAGATCCTTCATGTCTGACAATGCGTCCCTTATTTTAGTCAACTTGTGTCACAAATTTCTTGTCGCCCTAGTCCTATTCAGTATCTCCTCACTAGCTACTCCATCTATCCATCCAATCTCTAGCACCAGATTTCTGGAGCTTCGATTCTCTTCTTGTCTAAACTGCATATTTTCCAATGGACTTCCATACAAGGCTACAACCCAGACGAATACCTTCATAAAACCTTTCCCAACACTTAGATTTTTAAAAATTTCTCTTTTTCAGCAACTTTTTGTAGCTACTGCCAGTTAACAACTTTTAGCATCTCTACTTCATCTACACCTGCATCGATACTCTGCAAATCACATTTAAATGCCTGGCAGAGGGTTCATCGAAGCACCTGCACAATAATTCTCTATTATTCCAATCTCGTACAGCGCGCCGAAAAAACGAACACATATACCTCTCGGTGTGAGCTCTGATGTCCCTTATCTTATCATGGCGATCGTTTCTCCGCATGTAGGTCGGCGTCAACAAAATATTTTCGCATTCGGAGGAGAAAGTTGGTGATAGGAATTTCGTGAGAAGATTCCCCTGCAACGAAAAACGCTTTTGTTTCAATGATGTCCACCACAAAATCCTGTATCATTTCAGTGACACTCTCTCCTATATTTCGCGATAACACAAAACGCGCTGCCCTTCTTCGAACTTTCTCGACGTACTCCGTCAATCCTGTCCGGTAAGGATCCCACACCGTGCAGCAGTATTCCACTAGAGGACGGACAAGCGTAGTGTAGGCAGTCTCCTTAGTAGGTCTGTTACATTTTCTAAGTGTCCTACCAGTTCAAATTGTTCGTAATTGTGATTCTAGGTATTTAGTTGAATTTACGGCCTTCAGATTAGACTAATTTATCGCCTAATCGAAGTTTAAAGGATTACTTTTACCAATCATGTGGATGATCAGCTACTGCCCATGTGCCTCTCATCATGCAGTTGTTTCAGTGGCTTATTTCCTCTTGTAATTCCATCTGCATCACATAATTAACTTTACAATCCATTACCCTTGTTCAATTTTTGCATAATGTCTTTTCAAGACACTATCCATTCCATTCGAATATTCTTCCATTGCTGGGGAGTCGCCGAGCGGTTCTAGGCACTGCAGTCTGGAACCGCGCGACCGCTACGGTCGCAGGTTCGAATCCTGCCTCGGGCATGGATGTGTGTGACGTCTTTAGGTTAGTTATGTTTAAGTAATTCTAAGCTCTAGGGGACTGATGACCTCAGACGTTAAGTCCTATAGTGCTCAGAGCCATTTGAACCATTTTTTTTAAACTTCAATTACTGTTTTGTCTCCTCAGTTACACTTCTGTTTCGAAATATTTCCTACGCTTCTGCCATGCCCCACTCACTTCTTAACTACTGGTTGCCTTTTATGTAGTCTACTTGCATTGCAATCTAATTTCTGTACAAATTGCACACAATGTTTTGCTGCCTGATTTTGTTTGTGATACCTTCTGAATTTCAAAGAAATTGTGTTCAACGCGGCAAGTAGCGGTTCTCACAACAAGAAATGGAATTATTTTCAACAGTTCCGAAAATAGTGAATGTTTTCATTAAACTGCACCAATGCAAGGTGAAAAATTGGTCATGATATCTGTTGTTTGGCACATCAGTAGGATGCTGCCTTCTTTAATTAAAGCAAACAATTAAAAAAATACTAGGTTATTTTTAGATCATCTGCATACAATGTCTTGCTCAGTGGAGTATCTTTAAATCTGCTCTCATACGTGGACCACGTTTGTCTTGGTTTCTTTGTTATTCTGAAATTCCAGGCCTGTATGACAGAAGCTCTAATGGTTTTGCAAAGATGGTATCTGTACATCTACATCTACACTCCGCAAGCGACCTTACGGTGTCTGGCGGAGGTTACTTTGTTGACCTTGCCACTCCCCCCTCTTCCTGTTACAGGCGCGAATGGTTCGCTGGAAGAGCGATTGCTGGTAAACCTCCCGTGTCGGCTCCAATCCCTCTGATTTTACCCTCGTGGTCTTTTCACCATACGAGGGTGAGTCAAAGGAACACCTTCAATATTTTTTAAATATTATTTATTGTGCAGAAGTGGTACAAAGCTGTATCACTTTTGAACATTATCTCCCTCAAGCTCAATGCAAATCCTCCAGCGCTTACAAAATGCATAAATTCCTTTAGAAAAAAATTCTTTTGGTAGTCCGCTCAACCACTCGTGTACCGCGTGGCGTACCTCTTCATCAGAAAGGAACTTCTTTCCTCCCATTGCGTCTCTGAGTGGTCCAAACACTTAGGGCAAGGTGTGGTGAGTATGGTGGATGAGGAAGACACTCAAAATGCAGGTCTGTGATTGTTGCAACTGTTGTACGGGCAGTGTGGGACCTTGCATTGTCATGTTGTGAAAGCACACCTGCTGACAGCAACTCACGTCGCTTTGATTTGATTGCAGGCCGCAGATGATTTTTTAGGAGATCTGTGTGTGATGCACTGGTGACAATGGTCCCTCTAGGCACGTAATGCTCCAAAAGGCGCCTTTTTCGTCCCAAAAGAGAGCCAGCATAACCTTCCCTGCTGATGGTTCTGTTCGAAACTTCTTTGGTTTCGGTGATGAGGAATGGCGCCATTCCTTGCTCGCTCTCTTCGTTTGCGGTTGGTGGAAGTGAACCCAGGTTTCGTCCCCAGTAAAGATTCTTGCAAGGAAGCCACCACCTTCTCGTTCAAAGCGCCGAAGAAGTTCTTCACAAGCATCAACACGTCGTTCTCTCATTTCGGGAGTCAGCTGCCGTGGCACCCATCTTGCAGACACTTTGTGAAACAGGGGTAGATCACGCACAATGTGGTGTGCTGACTCGTGACTAATCTGTAAACATGCTGCAATGTCATTCAGTGTCACTCGGCGGTTTTCCTTCAGCTGCTGAAATGTTCTGTGGAGCCACAACTCGTTGTGCCTGAACTGGACGAGGAGCATCTTCCACTGAAGTCACACCATTTGCGAACTTCCTACTCCATTCCTAGACTTGCTGCTGTGACAGACATGCATCACCGTACTGAACCTTCATTCCTCGATGAATTGCGATAGGTTTCACACCTTCACTACGCAAAAGCTGATTAACACGGCGCTGTTCTTCCCTGGTACAAGTCGCAAGTGGGGCGGCCATCTTTATACTGATACTGCGACGGTATGTGTGCATCTGCACTATGCTGCCACCTACAGGCCATTCTGCACGCTGTTTGTAGCACGCTTACCAACTTACAGGATAACGGCGCGAAATTTCGATTTGTTATTACAAATTCAAGGTTTTCATTTGACTCACTTTCGTACTTAGGAGGAAGAAATGTGCTGGGTGACTTTTCTAGAAACGTACACTCTCGTTAGTACCACAGTAAATCACACTAACATACAGAACGCCTCTCTTACAGCGTCTGCCGTTGGAATTGGCTGTGCGTCTGCTGGACGCTTTTGGATTTGTTAAATGAACGTGTGACGAAACGTGCTGCTCTTCTTTGGACCTCCTCTATTTTGTCTGTTAGTTCTATCCAGCACTCTTCCCAGACTGGCGAGCAGTATTGGTCGAACGATCGTTCTGTATGCCACCTCCTGCTGCTCTTCTTTGGACCTCCTCTATTTTGTCTGTCAGTTCTATCCAGCACTCTTCCCAGACTGGCGAGCAGTATTGGTCGAACGATCGTTCTGTATGCCACCTCCTTTGTAGGTGGGTTACATTTCCGGAGTATTCTTGCAGTGAATCTGTCTGGCATTTGCCTTACCACTAATTTTATGTGCTCGTTGCACTTCAGATCGTTCCGTGCGCTTGTTCCCAGATATCTTATTCAGTAAACTGCGTCCAGTATCAAATCATGTAACCATACAGTATTGGGTCTTTCCGCCCCTGTAAGCGCCGTACGCGACATTTGTTGATGTTGAGGGTACGTCCTCAATTCCTATTCTGAATGTCGGCCCTCTGCATGTCTTTTTGCATTTCGCTACAATACTCCAGTGTTGCGACTCCTCTGCATACAACAGCATCATCCACGAAAAGCTGCATGGATCATCCGACATTATCTACTGGGTCACTTACACATGTACTGTAAAAAGTATAGCACTCCCTTTGGGGGCACACCCGAAGTAACTTTTACGTCTCAAGACTTCTATCAGTTCAGAATGACATACTGTACCTAGTTTGCTAGAAACGTTTCAGTCCGATCGCGCAGTTGGTCTGATATTCTGTACGATCGGATTTTGTTCAGTATGGAGCATTACGAAGCCCCGAAATCAAGGCCCACAGCACCTACCTGGCCACAGGTACTTACTGCTTTCTGGGAGTCGTGGAAGACCAGAGCGACCTGGCTTTCACACATCTACATCTATGTGATTACTCTGTTATTCACAATGAAGGGCCTGGCAGAGGGTTCAATGAACCACCTTCAAGCAGTCTCTCTACCGTTCCGCTCTAGAACGGCACGCGGGAAAATCGAGCACTTCAATTTCTCTTATTTTATCGTGATGGTCATTTCTCCCCATGTAGGTGAGTACCAACAGAATGTTTTCACAATCGGGGGAAAAAACTGGTGATTGAAATTTCATGAGAAGATCCCGTCGCAACGAAAAACGCCTTTGTTTTAATGATTCGCACTCCAATTTACGTATCATGTCTGTGACACTATCTCACCTGTTTCACGATAATACGAAACGAGCTGCCCTTCTTTGTACTCTTTCGATGTCATCCGTGAGTCCCACCTGATGCGGATCCCACACCGCACAGCAGTACTCCAGAATTGGGCGGACAAGCGTGGTGCAAGCAGTCTCCTTAGTAGACCTGTTGCACCTTCTAAGTGTTCTGCCAATGAATCGCAGTCTTTAGTTTGCTCTACCCACAATATTATCTATGTGATCGTTCCAATTTAGGTTATTTGTAATTGTGATCCCTAAGTATTTAGTTGAACTTACAGCCTTCAGATTTGTGTGACTTATCGCGCAATCGAAATATAGCTGTTTTTTTTTTTTTTTTTAGTACTCATGTGAATAACTTCACACTTTTCCTTATTCAGGGTCAATTGCCACTTGTCGCACCATACAGATATCTTACCTAAATCATTTTGCAATTCGTTTTGGCCAGCTGATGAATTTACAAGACGGTAAATGACAGCATCATATGCAAACAGTCTAAGATGGCTACTGAGATCTTCTCCTATGTCGTTAATGTAGATCAGGAACAATAGAGGGCCTATAATACTTCCTTGCCGAACGCCGGATATACTTCTGTTTTACTCGCTGACTTTCCGTCTATTACTGCGAACTGTGACCTTGCTGACAGGAAATCACGAATCCAGTCGCACAATTGAGGAAATACCCGTAGGCAAGCAGTTTGGAGAGAATACGCTTGCTTTCGCAATACATTTTGTTCCACGCCATTTTCAGTCTCCAGAAATGTCGTAACACGTGAGCATAAAATACACTGAAGAGCCGAAGAAACCGGTACACCTGTCTAATACCGTACAGGGCTCCCGCGAGCACGCAGAAGTGCCGCAGTAAGACGTGCCATGGACTCGACTGATGTCTGAAGTAGTGCTGGAGGGAAGTGACACCATGAATCCTGCAGCGCTGTCCATAAATCCGTACGAGTACGAGGGGGTGCGGATCTCTTCTGAACAGCCCGTTGCAAGATATGCTCAATAATGTTCATGTCTGGAGAGTTTGGTTCCCGACAGAAGTGTTTAAAATCAGAAGAGTGTCCCTGGAGCCACTCTGTAGCAATTCTGGACGTGTGGGGTGTCGCATTGTCCTGTTGGAATCACCTAGTACGTCAGAATGTACAATGGACGTGAATGGGTGCAGGTGATCAGACAGGATGTTTACGTACGTGTCACCTGTCAGAATCGTATCTAGAGGTATCAGGGGTCCCGTATCACTCCAACTGCACACGCCCTACATCATTACAGTGCCTCCACCAGTTTGAACAGTCCCCTGCTGACATGCGGGGTCCATGCATTCATGAGGTTGTCTCCACAAACGTACACGTCCAACCGGCCGAGACAATTTGAAACGACACTCGTCCGACCAGACAACGTGTTTCCAATCATCAACAGTGCCAATTCATGTGTTGACGAGCCCAGGCGAGGCGTAAAGCTTCCTGTCGTGCAGTCATTAAGCGAACACGTGCGGGCCTTCGGCCCTGAAAGCCCATATCCATGATGTTTCATGGTTTTTCTCGCGCACTGACATTTGTTGATATCCCAGCATCGAAATCTGTAGCAATTTGCGGAAGGGGCACAACGCTCTTCTGCTGATGGGCAGTTGGGATATGCTGCAGGCAGCTCCACATCCACAATCACAGCTACAGCCATCCACCTCTCCATTTGGAAACATCCAGGCAGCTTTTCAGCAAGCTGGAAAAGAGGATGTTCAAATGGCTCTGAGCACTATGAGACTAAACATCTATGGTCATCAGTCCCCTAGAACTTACAACTGCTTAAACCTAACTAACCTAAGGACATCGCACAACATCCAGTCAGCAGTAGGCAGAGAAAATCCCTGACCCCGCCGGGAATCGAACCCGGGAACCCGGGCGTGGAAAGCGAGAACGCTACCGCACGACCACGAGCTGCGGACGAAAAGAGTATGTGGTCACAATCTAAAATAAGAAATTTTTTCTTAGCTTTCCATTACACTTCGTCTGTTTTTGAACTCTCGATGCCACAAGTTAAAAAGCGCTTCATACGTTTCGTATTATTTATTTATTTTGTAGATGTTGGAGTACTAATTCTAGTAATTAAATTAACCGAAAATGAAAACAGTCTTTATTGCCCATATAGTGTACTAAACATTTATCCTTCAGATTTAGCCCTTCACCGCTTTATAAATCGCTTCACACGTTGCTCCAATTATTTTCATTAATGTGCACTGAGGTATTCCAGTGCTGTATTGTAAACTAGTAGCTCTTTGCTGTATCAAGAAATCGCTATGTTATGGTGAGCCTGTTTTCTGCACATATACCACTTCTCAAGTCATTATTCTGTTCTGCAATTAAAGTAGCCATTTGACTGAGCAAATATTGAAAGGCACTCTCATTCATACCTAAGCAATTTCTACAGGGCAAGTCACTATTGCCACCAAGAATATTACGAAAGTATAATAGGAGCTGAAAAGTATGTCGGACAAAAGTTGCATGGGACAACCGGGGCATAATATGACGTTGGTTTTTTGTTGCTAGGTGGGGGTCGCTTTAGATATATGTTGGTCAACTTTGTTGTTTTTTTTTTAACGGGACGCTATAATTTGGTACTTATTTTCTGATAGCAACTATCGAAACGAATCCAATGATGCGTAACTGTAAGGTCTTTGAAGGTCATCGAAGGTCAACAAGATGGCATGAACGTCCATTAGAGAAGGTGTTAGAGGTGATGACCATTGGTATCAGTGCAGTGCTGCAACCTTCTTGTCACGGATTGAGTGGTATTCCTTATCACATCGGCACTTATGTAAGCACATGCTCTGACAATTCTTTCTCGCATATCTTGAGGTGTAGCTGGAACGTCTTTATAAACAACGTCTTTTACGAAGCCCCACAACAAAAAAATCCAGAGGCGTCAAGTCTGGCGAACAGCCGGTCACGACACATCTCCTCCGTGTCCAATCCAACGATTTGGGAATTGTCTCTGCAACTCATTTCTGGCCATCAGTGAAAAATGTGCGGACACCCATTGTGTTGATACCACATACTGTTCGCTGTTCCTAAAGGTATTTCTTGCAATAACAGACCTAATGTTTCTTGCAGGAATGTGGTGTAGTTCCTACCATTTAAGATTTCGTTCGATGAAATAAGGGCATATAATTCTGTCCTCCAGAATCCCACACCATTCATTCACATACCATAGTTTTTGGTGTGCAAATTGCTGCAGGCAACATGGATTTTCAGTTGCCCAATATTGCATGTTATGCAAATTAACATTTCCATAGTTTGTGTATCTAGCTTCGCCAGTAAATAAAATCAAATTAATAAATGTATCATCCCTCTGAATCTCAAGTTGAGCCCATCAGCAGAAATGTGACGCATACAATCCCCACCAGTTAATTCTTGTTGGAGACTGATATGGTAGGGATGATATTTATGGCGATGCCGAACACGAACAACACTACTCTGGCTCATGCCAGATTCCCTTCCAGTTTGACGCGAACTAACACAAGGATCTAGAACCATAGTGGCAAGAGTACCAATTTCTGTTTCCTCGTTAGTAACTTTCCTTTGCCGGATATGTTTCCGATGCGTTAAATATCCAGTTGTCCTCAATTTATCATACACATATTTAAATATAGGACGTGCAGGGTGAGTACGTTGAGGATATCTTTCAGATTGTAAGTCTCTGGCTCTTACTGAAATTGGTTGGTATTCTCGGTAAATGAGAATCATATCGACTTGTTCTACGAAGGAATGCATCATTCACATTCTCTTGATTCGACGATACTTGTCTTACGGTTCCTATTAGTGTTGTACTGCGAAACCGTTGAATGTCGTTTACATGTCAATGGCACGTTAGATGGATCGCCGTGCCGGCCGCTGTGGCCGAGCGGTTCTAGGCGCTTCAGTCCGGAACCGCGCGACTGCTACTGCCGCAGGTTCGAATCCTGCCTCGGGCATGGATGTGTGTGATGTCCTTAGGTTAGTTAGGTTTAAGTAGTTCTAAGTTCTAGGGGACTGATGACCACAGCTGTTAAGTCCCACAGTGCTCAGAGCCATTTCTGGATACGCCGTATTGGGCGAATATTTACTATTTACACGATATACGAGAGAGAACTGTCGGAGGATGTGCTTCGTAAAGTGCTGAAGTGATAAGGAATACCACTGGATCCATATTGATGGCAGCACTGCACTGATACCAATGGTGATCACTTCGAACACCTTCTGTAAATGGACGTTCATGCTGCCTTGTTGACCTTCGTTCACCTTCAAAGACCTTACTGTTACACATCATTGGATTCGTCTCGATAGCCGCTATCAGAAAATGAATACGAAACTATAGCATCCCATTTAAAGAGAAACAAAGTTGACCTTCGTATCTCTGAAGCGTCCCCGCCTAGCAACAAAAAACCAAGATCGTATTGTTGCCCCCGTTGTCCCAAGCAACTTTTGTCCCACTATGATACTTTCGGTGTTATTCTTGGTGGCAATAGTTGGTAACTGAACCTGTATATGAGTTGATCCCCTCCACTTGCAGCTCTTGCAACAGATTTTGCTGAACGCTTTTATTATGTCGACGCAATATTCATGGCTTCACCCAAGTATGTTCTCTTTTTATCCTATGCTTTTTCTTCCAAACGCACACACAATCCAATTACGGTACAAGAAAATGTAGCGCATAATAACGAGTTATTGTTGTCTGTCGTTTAGAAATTTGACGAAAAATACGACAGTGTGAAAAGGAACTAGAAAATGTTGTAATTTAATCTCAAAGATACAAGAAGAAAATTTGTTCGACTGTCATACCAGAGGAATGCTCTAAAAACTTTTTTATCACTGAGAGACAAAGGACTAATTTCGAGATTCTTTTATTACTTCTAGTATTAACTACCTTTTGTTCTGATGTGCAGGCGTAAAGACGTAACATATATATAGTTTCATGTCTACGTGTGTGTTAAATGGAGGTGTTAAATGATGAAGAATGTGTTTTATAATTTCTGTCAAGATCAAGCGTAAATTCCATACCAATGTAGTACAAATTATTCTGTTAATTCGAGAAGGCGAATTTTAGATGGAGGCGACGATCTTTACGACGGCGCTGCTCAACAATAGAGGTACGTCATTGTGCTCACTACTTTCCTTTGGTGGCCGCTAAGATTAATTTCGATGTGTTTTTGCCTGCGGCCTTCCTTTTCGTATAAAAATAGGAATCCAATTCAAAAAGAAATATCCTTAAATTTAAATAATTGCAATTCTTTTACCCAGGCCACGGGGAAGGATAGAAAGTACGTGCCTCTACCCTGATCGTACGTTCGCAATCTCCCAGTCTGTTACGACGTAATTATTTTACACAAAAAAATTTAAGATGGATCTTTCTCATCAGATCGCACCCACACGTACGCGAATGTGCCGTACGGACCCTCTGAACGTGTCTAGTCTGTCGTGCGCAACGTTCTAAAGCTTTTCTCTTAATATTCTGTGGATTGCATCTCCGCAATTAATTTTTGTTCATGCCGCAAATCGCACTTCACGCGAAGTATTTATTACGCAAGTTTCAGGCTCCGAAGTACGGGTGACTAAGCAAACCGCTACAATAATTTCATATCTCCACAACTACAATAACAAAAAACAAAAACAATAACAGAGAGAGGGTACGTTACAAGTGTAATACCCCTTTGCAGTGCTTCGTCGAAGGTTTTGGTGAAAGTAATTTGAAGAATATCTGATCGTATTTATTTGTCGAAGAAATACCAGTGTGATACTGTAATGCCGGCCTTAACGCCGCAGTGGGTCGAGTAGGTAGGGAAGGTTAACTTGTGTGTATCTGCGTTGCTTAGCAACGGAAGCTGTTGCTTGACTGTAGTGCAGGAGGCCGAGGTGGAGGCGTGACTGTAGGGGTGGGGTTTGGTTGAGTGGTTGGGGGGTGAAGGGAGGGAGCAGTGTCACAACAGAGCTCTCCACTGCGACAGACGCTAGATGTCAGCACCGCAGCGTCTGGCTCTCACACGCCTTTGCTGCGCGGGACGGTATCAGGCGAATTTGCAGGCGCTAACACGGAGAAAGCAACTGGCCTGGCTTATGCTGAGCAAGTTAGGTGACCACAAGCGAACGATCATTAGCTAAAAAATTCGCCTGTGTTCAACGGAATTCGCTAGTGTCTGTCAACAAGCGTTTACACTGGAGGGAACAGAAGATAACACGAGGTAAAGAGAGTAGCCTATGGATTCTGCGTCATTGTTTACACTCCTGGAAATGGAAAAAAGAACACATTGACACCGGTGTGTCAGACCCACCATACTTGCTCCGGACACTGCGAGAGGGCTGTACAAGCAATGATCACACGCACGGCACAGCGGACACACCAGGAACCGCGGTATTGGCCGTCGAATGACGCTAGCTGCGCAGCATTTGTGCACCGCCGCCGTCAGTGTCAGCCAGTTTGCCGTGGCATACGGAGCTCCATCGCAGTCTTTAACACTGGTAGCATGCCGCGACAGCGTGGACGTGAACCGTATGTGCAGTTGACGGACTTTGAGCGAGGGCGTATAGTGGGCATGCGGGAGGCCGGGTGGACGTACCGCCGAATTGCTCAACACGTGGGGCGTGAGGTCTCCACAGTACATCGATGTTGTCGCCAGTGGTCGGCGGAAGGTGCACGTGCCCGTCGACCTGGGACCGAACCGCAGCGACGCACGGATGCACGCCAAGACCGTAGGATCCTACGCAGTGATGTAGGGGACCGCACCGCCACTTCCCAGCAAATTAGGGACACTGTTGCTCCTGGGGTATCGGCGAGGACCATTCGCAACCGTCTCCATGAAGCTGGGCTACGGTCCCGCACACCGTTAGGCCGTCTTCCGCTCACGCCCCAACATCGTGCAGCCCGCCTCCAGTGGTGTCGCGACAGGCGTGAATGGAGGGACGAATGGAGACGTGTCGTCTTCAGCGATGAGAGTCGCTTCTGCCTTGGTGCCAATGATGGTCGTATGCGTGTTTGGCGCCGTGCAGGTGAGCGCCACAATCAGGACTGCATACGACCGAGGCACACAGGGCCAACACCCGGCATCATGGTGTGGGGAGCGATCTCCTACACTGGCCGTACACCTCTGGTGATTGTCGAGGGGACACTGAATAGTGCACGGTACATCCAAACCGTCATCGAACCCATCGTTCTACCATTCCTAGACCGGCAAGGGAACCTGCTGTTCCAACAGGACAATGCACGTCCGCATGTATCCCGTGCCACCCAACGTGCTCTAGAAGGTGTAAGTCAACTACCCGGGCCAGCAAGATCTCCGAATCTGTCCCTCATTGAGCATGTTTGGGACTGGATGAAGCGTTGGCTCACGCGGTCTGCACGTCCAGCAGGAACTCTGGTCCAACTGAGGCGCCAGGCGGAAATGGCATGGCAAGCCGTTCCACAGGACTACATCCAGCATCTCTACGATCGTCTCCATGGGAGAGTAGCAGCCTGCATTGGTGCGAAAGGTGGATATACACTGTACTAGTGCCGACATTGTGCATGCTCTGTTGCCTGTGTGTATGTGCCTGTGGTTCTGTCAGTGTGATCATGTGATGTATCTGACCCCAGGAATGTGTCAACAAAGTTTCCCCTTCCTGGGACAATGAATTCACGGTGTTCTTATTTCAATTTCCAGGAGTGTACTTGATGCTCATAACTTGTGCATATGCATAGTTTATGTAGTGGAGAAATGGCGTACGGAGAGAGGAATTTGGATGTCTCAGTTTGTATGTAAGCGTGAAGTGCGCGGAGGTAGAGCATTTAAGATCGAATTTCAGCTCCAGCCTTTGTTAGCATCACGTGTTTCAGGATCGTTTTCTCAACTTATGTGGCTATGCTGTTAGCGCCAGTTTCCTGTAGTGCCACGTTGTGTGCCACCACATTCTGTAATTGTGTTTAATTTATCAGCATGAGTGTATATCGCTTAACTGTCTTCGTTACCAGCATAATCTTATACTGCGGTGACGAAAGCCGTGGGATACCTGCTAATAACGTGTCGGACCCCCGTTTGCCTGGTGAGATGGGCTCAACAAGTGATTGGAAGTCCCCTGCAGAAACAATAAAGCACGTGTCCCACAAATCTTCGATGGGACTCATTACAAGCCATTTGGGTGGCCAAACCACTCACCCCAATTGTCCAGAATGTTCTTGAAACCAACTGCGAATAGTTGTGGCACAGTGATATAGAGCATTGTCATCCAGAAAAGTTCCACCGTCGCTTCGGAACATGAAGCCCAAGAATGGCTGAAATAGTCTTTGGCTAGACGATCATAACCATTCCCAGTCAACAGCCAGTCCACTCCACAGTCACCACTCAGACCATTTCACGTAAACACAGCCCACAGCATTATGGAGCCACCACCAGCTTGCACAGCGCCTTGTTGACAACTTGGGTCTGTGGCTTCGTGGCGTCTGTACCACACTCGAACCCTACGGTCAGCTCATATCAGCTGAAATCTGGAATCATCTGACCAGTCGAAGGTTTCCCATTCTTCTAGGATCAAACCGAAACGGTCATGAGGCAAAGAGAGGAGCATCGTGCTGTTAGCAAAGGCACTCGCGTTCGTCGTCTTCTGCCGCATCCCATTAACGAGAAAGGTCGACGCACTGTCCAGACGGATACGTTCGTAGTGCATCCCACAGTAATTTGTGCAGTGTTGCTTGTCTGTTAGCACTGACAACTCCACGCAGACGCGGCTGCTCTCGGTCGTTAAGTGAAGGTCATGACCCACTGCATTGTGCGCGGTGAGAGGTAATGCCTGAAATTTGGTTTCCCAGCACAGTCTTGAGACTGTGGATCTCGGAATATTGAATTCCGTAACGATTTTATATGTGGAATATCTCCAGCTACCTTAACACGTTCAAATGGCTCTAACCACAGTGGGACTTATCTGAGGTCATCTGTCCCCAACGCTTAGAACTACTTAAACCTAACTATCCAAAGGACATCACACACATCGATGACTGAGGCAGGTTGGAACCTACGCCCGTGCGGTTCCACACTGGAGCGCCTAGAACAGCTCAGCCACAGCGGCCGGCTTTTGACGTTCAAAGTGTGTTAATCCTTGTCGTGCGGCTGTAGTCACTTCGGAAACCTTTTCACATCTTTCACCTGAATACAAATTACGGCTCCGACAAGGCGCTGTCCTTGTATACCTTGCGTAGGAGATACTACCGCCACTATCCCATGACTTTTGTCTCCTCGCTGTACATTTTTCCACATTTGAGGAGCGCCGGATTTCCTTACGCAAAGGCCGACCGGTGTGGCCGAGCGGTTCTAGGCGCTTCAGTCCGGAACCGCGCCACCGCTACGGTCGCAGGTTCGAATCCTCCCCCGTACATAGAAGTGTGTATGTCCTGAGGTTAGTTAGGTTTAAGTAGGTCTAAGCTCTAGAGGAGTGATGACCTCAGATGTTAAGTCCCATAGTTCTCAGTGCCATTTGAACCAACCTTACACAAAATGGAAATTTTCGTCAACATGGCATCTGCACAGATTGTGTACGCATGTACGGCATCAGTACTTACCACGTCCGCCCCGATAGGTAAGAGGTCAGTGTGACGGACTGCCATCCTAAGGGGCCCGAGTTCGATTCCAGGCTGGTTCGGGGATTTTCTCCACTCAGGGACTGGGTGTTGTGTCGTCTTCACCATCATTTCATACCCATCCGGCGTGCAGATCGCCCAATGTGGCGTCGAGTGTAATAAGACCTGCACCAAGGCGGCCGGACTTGCCCCGTAAAGGGGCTTCCGGCCAATGACGCCAAACGCTCATCTCATTTATTTCGATGCTTACCACAGCTGCCAGGTAATGTTTGCAACAATACATTTCCGTGTTAGAAACGTTTGGACTAGCCGCAACATGGACGCGAATTGGACGAAAGCAAGATATTGGATGTGAGTGCGGTCGTCCTGCTTTTGCATTGCAGAAGGTTCAATGGCTCAAGTGGCTCTGAGCACTATGGGACTTTACATCTGAGGTCATCAGTCCGCTAGACTTAGAACTACTTAAACAGAACTAACCTATGAAACTTCCTGCAGATTAAGCTGTGAGGACGGGGCGTGAGTCGTACTTGGGTAGTTCATTTGGTAGAGCACTTGCCCGCGAAAGGCAAAATTCCCAAGTTCAAGTCTCGCTGCGACACAGTTTTAATGTGCCAGGAAGTTTCATATCAGCGCACACTCCGCTGCATACTGAAAATCTCATTATGGAATCATAACTAACCTATCACACACGTTCATGCCCGAGGATGGATTCAAACCTGCTACTGTAGCATCAGCGCGGTTCCGGACTGAAGAATGCTTGTGTTGATACGTTGAGTATTTACACTAGTGGCCATTACAATTGCTACAGCAAGAAGAAATGCAGATGATAAACGGGTATTCATTAGACAAATATATTGTACTAGAACTCACATGTGATTACATTTTCATAAAATTTGGGTGCATAGATCCTGGGAAATCACTACCCAGAACAACCACCTCTGGCCGCAATAACCGCTTTGATACGCCTGGGTATTGAGTCAAACAGAGCTTGGATGGGGTGTACAGGTTCAGCTGCCCATGCAGCTTCAACACGATACTATAGTTCATCAAGAGTAGTGACTGGCGTATTGTGATGAGCCAGTTGCTCGGCCACACGTTTTCAATAGGTGACAGATGTGGAAAATGTGCTGGCCAAGGCAGCAGTCGAACATTTTCTGTATCGAGATAGGCCCGTACAGGACCTGCAACATGCGGTCGTGCATTATTCTGCTGAAATGTAGGGTTTCGCAGGGATCAAATGTAGGGTAGAATGTAATGCCCACTGTTGAAAGTGCCGTAAATGCGAACGAGAGGTGACCGAGACGTGTAACCAACGGCACCCCATGCCATCACGCCGGGTGATACGCCAGTATGGCGATCTACATCTACATGACTACTCTGCAATTCACATTTAAGTGCTTGGCAGAGGGTTCATCGAACCACAATCATACTATCTCTCTACTATTCCACTCCCGAACAGCGAGCGGGAAAAACGAACACCTAAACCTTTCTGTTCGAGCTCTGATTTCTCTTATTTTATTTTGATGATCATTCCTACCTATGTAGGTTGGGCTCAACAAAATATTTTCGCATTCGGAAGAGAAAGTTGGTGACTGAAATTTCGTAAAAAGGTCTCGCCGCGACGAAAAACGTCTATGCTGTAATGACTTCCATCCCAACTCGTGTATCATATCTGCCACACTCTCTCCCCTATAACGCGATAATACAAAACGAGCTGCCCTTCTTTGCACCCTCTCGATGTCCTCCGTCAATCCCACCTGGTAAGGATGCCACACCGCGCAGCAATATTCTAACAGAGGACGAACGAGTGTAGTGTAAGCTGTCTCTTTAGTGGACTTGTTGCATCTTCTAAGTGTCCTGCCAATGAAACGCAACCTTTGGCTCGCCTTCCCGACAATATTATCTATGTGGTCCTTCCAACTGAAGTTGTTTGTAATTTTAACACCCAGGTACTTAGTTGAATTGACAGCCTTGAGAATTGTACTATTTATCGAGTAATCGAATTCCAACGGATTTCTTTTGGAACTCATGTGGATCATCTCACACTTTTCGTTATTTAGCGTCAACTGCCACCTGACACACCATAGAGCAATCTTTTCTAAATCGCTTTGCAGCTGATACTGGTCTTCGGATGACCTTACTAGACGGTAAATTACAGCATCATCTGCGAACAACCTAAGAGAACTGCTCAGATTGTCACCCAGGTCATTTATATAGATCAGGAACAGTAGAGGTCCCAGGACGCTTCCCTGGGGAACACCTGATATCACTTCAGTTTTACTCGATGATTTGCCGTCTATTACTACGAACTGCGACCTTCCTGACAGGAAATCACGAATCCAGTCGCACAACTGAGACGATACCCCATAGCTCCGCAGCTTGATTAGAAGTCGCTTGTGAGGAACGGTGTCAAAAGCTTTCCGGAAATCTAGAAATACGGAATCAACTTGAGATCCCCTGTCGATAGCAGCCATTACTTCGTGCGAATAAAGAGCTAGCTGCGTTGCACAAGAGCGATGACGAACACGCGCTTCCAATGTGCTTTCAGCGCGATGTCGCCAAACACGGATGCGACCACCATGATGCTGTAAACTGAACCTGGATACATCCGAGAAAATGACGTTTTGCCATTCTTGCACCCAGGTTCGTGGTCGAGTACACCATCACAGCCACGGTCTCCGAGCTGATAGTCCATGCTGCTGCAAACGTCGTCGAACTGTAGGTGTAGATGGTTGTTGTCTTGCTGACGACTAAGGGATCGAGACGTGGCTGCACGATCCGTTACAGCCGTGCGGATAAGATGCCTGTCATCTCGACTGCTAGTGATAGGAGGCCGTTGCGGTCCAGCACGGCGTTCCGTATTACACTCCTGAACCGACCGATTCCATATTCTGCTAACAGTCATTGGATCTGGAGCAACGCGAGCAGCAATGTCGCGATACGATAAACCGCAATCGCGATAGGCTACAAGCCGACCTTTATCGTAGTCGGAAACATAATGGTACGCATTTCTCCTGCTTACACGAGACATCGCAACAAAAGGGAACGCCGCCCAACTGCTGTTTGTGTATGAGAAATCGGTTGGAAACTTTCCTCGTGTCAGCTTGTTGTAGGTGTCGCCACCGGCGCCAAGCCTGTGTGAATGCTGTGAAAAGCTAATCACTTTCATATCGCAGCATCTTCTTCCTGTCGGTTAAATTTCGCGTCTGTAGCAAATTTTAATGGCCACTAGTGTATATTGTGCGAGTTAATGATCTGGGGGGTAGTGGTGGAAGATTTAGGGTCACTGAAACCTCGGCGTTGGGTGAGGGAGGTGGAAACTGTGGAGGGGGTAGAAGTGTGGACGGAGAACAGTTGGCGGTGGCGGGCAACTTTATGGCGAGGGGAGCCTTCCGAGGGGTTTGGTGGAGGTGGAGGGGCGGTGCGTAGCGGCGTCGGAGGAGGGGGCGGCTGTGAGATCGATGTGTGGCGGCGGGCAGTCTGCGAGGTCAAGCAGCGGGGGCGGCGGGGGCGGCGGGGGCGGCGGCGTCTGCGTGGACGGCCCTACGAGGACCGCCAAGAAAAACCGGCGCCTCAGGGCAGAGGGAAGAGGGCCGGCTCGACAAACAAGTCACGGCGGCGGGGCGGCCGCTGCCGCTGACGCGTCGCTCAGAGCGTGCCGGGTGGCGGTGGGGGGGGGGGGGGGGGGGGGGGGGCTGCTCTGCGGCAAGCCGCGCTGACTGGCACACAAAGGGACACCACACACACTGTGACGCGAACACTGACACGGGCACACCTTACACACGCACAGAGGCACACTCAGCCTACACATTCCGACACCACGCAGGGTGATAGTCGCCGAAGTGGCCTTGCGGTTCTAGGCGCTGCAGTCTGGAACCGCGAGACCGCTACGGTCGCAGGTTCGAATCCTGCCTCGGGCATGGGTGTGTGTGATGTTCTTAGGTTTGTTACGCTTAAGTAGTTCTAGGTTCTAGGGGACTAATGAAGTTGAGTCCCATAGTGCTCAGGGCCATTTGAACCAAGCCCAAGAGTGATAGTCGCAAACACAAACGCACACACAAAGTCAGGCAAACTCACAAAACAGAAACATTCTGACACACACTGACGCAAACACGTCTTACACACACACACACACACACACACACACACACACAGAGTCACAGCGACAAACACATATATGCACACAAACGGAGGCATACCCAGCCGTGCAGGATTACCCGAGCGATCTAAGGGTCATGGGCTGTGCAGCTGGTGCTGGCGGAGGTTCGAGTCCTCCCTCGGGCATGGGTGTGTGTGTTTGTCCTTAGAATAATTTAGCTTAAGTAGTGTAAATGTTATGGAATGCATTATCTACTTTACTTAACGTATCAAGTAAGCCACCACAACTGCAGCTGACGGGAGAACCGAACATGCGGAATAATATGAGGGTTATTTGGAAAGTAAGGAACAATCGGTCGCGAAATGGAAAATACAGTTAAAGTCTAATGAAGCTTTGCACACATGTGTTGTGCACTGTGTCTAGCACACACGTCGATTGCATCGTGTCGCTCTTTTCAGTTCTGAGCTCTCAGTGAGAACGTAAAGGTGGTCAGAAATTGGCGTCTCCCGCCAAATATGAGCGCCTAGCGAAAGATTTCGTCTGAAGCTATGCAATCTACATAACATAACTGTCATGCGGTTCGATCTACACGACAATTCTCGGCCGCACTCTGCAGGGGCAACGAAGATGCTCCTGCAGCGTTTCAACGGGACGTGTCTGATCACCCACAATATAGCCCGTAATTGTCTACCCCTGAGGTGCATCTCTGCTCAAATGAACCGCTGGCTATGAGGACAACATTTTGACACAGACAACGAGCTGCAGTCCAGAGTACAAAATTGTCGAAAAGCACTTGCGGCTGTCTTCTATAACGAGGGAATTGAAAAGTTGGTACAAGGCTACGATAGATGCTTGAGTGGCGACTGTGTGGAGAAGTAATTGGAAGGAGTAGCTAACCGTTGAAAATAAAACATTTTTGATTTTCACTGTGGTTTCCATTTCGCGACCTATCGTTCCTTACTTTCTAAATAGCCCTCGTAATAAAACTGTTTCCTAGAAGAAACCAGTTTCATAAATAGCAAGATTCTTCAACACAGTCGCTTTTTAAGCGAAAGGAATTACATTTACAAAAATTATTCTTCTATTAGAAAGTCAATTGACGTATAAGAATACACGAATCATTAGACGCCGTACAAAATCGGTACGTGTCAAAGGAAGTGCCTATGACAATAAGAACAGACAACAACAAAAATATATGTTTCTCATGCTTAGGGACTGATGACCTTACCAGTTGAGTCCCACAAGATTTCACACACATTTGAACATTTGTTGGAGGCATACTCACAAACTACAAACTTTCTGCATTATGGGACTCACACACACACACACACACACACACACACACACACATAGACAAGCCGAGCGAGGTGGCGCAGTGGTTAGCACACTGGACTCGCATTCGGGAGGACGACGGTTCAATCCCGTCTCCGGCCATCCTGATTTAGGTTTTCCGTGATTTCCCTAAATCGTTTCAGGCAAATGCCGGGATGGTTCCTTTGAAAGGGCACGGCCGATTTCCTTCCCAATCCTTCCCTAACCCGAGCTTGCGCTCCGCCTCTAATGACCTCGTTGTCGACGGGACGTTAAACACTAACCACCACCACCACAAACACAGACATACTGATACAAACATGTGCATTCTGACACACTCAAATTCAAATGGCTCTAAGCACTATGCGACTTAACATCTGTCGTCATCAGTCCCCTAAGCTTAGAACTTCTTCAACCTAAATAACCTAACGACATCACACACATCCATGCCCGAGGCAGGATTCGAACCTCCGAGCATAGCAGCAGCGCGGTTCCCGACTGAAGCGCCTAGAACCGCTCGGCCACAACGGCCGACTGACACAAACACACACACACACACACACACACACACAGCCACTTACAACACAAAGGCACACTCACATCTACGTGATTGCTATTCACAAAGAAATGCCTGGCAGAGGGTTCAATGAACCACCTTCAAGCTGTCTCTCTATCGTTCCACTGTCGAGCGGCACGCAGGAGAAACGAGCACTTAAGTTTTTCTGTGCGAGCTCTGATTTCTCTTATTTTATCATGATGGTGATTTCTCTCTATGTAGGTGGCTGCCAACAGAATGTTTTCGCAATCGGAGGAGAAAACTGGTCATTGAAATTTCATGAGAAGATCCCGTCGCAACGAAAAACGCTTTTGTTTTAATGATTGCCACTCCAATTCACGTATCATGTCTGTGACATACAAAACGAGCTGCCCTTCTTTGTACTCTTTCGATGTCATCCGTCAGTCCGACCTGATGCGGATCCCACACCGCACAGCAGTACTCCAGAATAGGGCGGACAAGCGTGGTGTAAGCAGTCTCTTTAGTAGACTTGTTGCACCTTCTAAGTGTTGTGGCAATGAATCGCAGTCGTCGGTTAGCTCTATACATACTATACATATTCTGAAATACATGCACAGTGGTGCAAAGGCACACACACACACACACACACACACACACACACACACACACACGCACACGTAGTCTTGGACAGAGACACACATAGTCACCTATGCAGTGGCACGTTCTTGAAGTACACTCATTCTCACACACAAAGACACAGAAAATGTACTTATACAGAGAAAAGCATAAATACTTGTCATACACACGCTGACACACTGCAAGTGGGCTGTTTAGGTTTTTATGTTGGTAATGCCACGTAGCGCTCTGTATGAAAATCGCTGACTGTTGTGTGCAGTCTGTGGCTGGTTTGCATTGTTGGAGTATATGCTATTGTAGTGTTGGGCAGTTGGCTGTTAACAGCGCGTAGCGTTGCGCAGTTGGAGGTGAGCCGCCAGCAGTGGTGGATGTGGGGACAGAGATGGCAGAGTTTTGAGAGCGGACGATCTGGACGTGTGTCCATCACAAAGAGTAAATTTGTAACACTGGATGTCATGATCTGATATATATATATATATATATAATGACTTTTGAACACTATTAACAAAACTACATTGTTTCTTCTCTATCAAAATCTTTCATTTGCTAACTTTGCCTATCAATAGTTATTGCCTTAGAATCCTTTATTTAGCTGGTAGTATTGGCGCATGCTGTATTGCAGTAGTTGAAGAAACAAAGATTTTTGTGATATAAGTGACTCATAAAAGGTATAGGTTATTGTTCGTCACGACCATTATTTTGAAGGGGTTACTGAAAGTGACATAGCGCTGCGCTAAAAGTATTTTGTCTAAGTTTAGTGTTGATCAGAATAAGTAAAGAGAGAAAGGTCTGAGTACGTTCAGTTCTGCTCAGCTGTTTGAAAATCAAATAACGTAAGGGTTTTATCAGCACAGTAATACAGTAATTTTCTAAACGGGACGTTTCATATGTCGACCCTTAGCCGAGCATACCTCACTGCAATCTTCTGATTTTTTCTTGTAGTTTGTGTAATTAGTGTGGGTATTGTTTATTGTTAGAGCGTAATTGTAGAGAGAATTTCCTATGTAGTTGTAGTTTTTTTATTGTTATACAGTAAAACAGTTGTGGCATGCATGTAGATTTGCACCAATTATTTCGCAGCTGCACTTGCAATTAACTAGATATTATTTTCAGTGTTCTGTGATGCAGCGTACTGTAATGCTCAGAATGGTCCGGTTTTCATGTCGGGAACAAGTCGAGATCGTGTCTGCAGACGGCCAAGCAGATGGAAACGCATCCAAAGGTGTCTCGATGGTTCGGACGAGAGGGTCTAGTTGCATGGCCTGTGCGATTCCTGATTGTGGGGTCATCTAAAAAGAATCATGCATGCAGAACCCATTCGAGATGTGGAGACTCTGGAGCAACGTTTCCATGCTGCCTTTGACACTGCTCGGATGCAGCCTGGCCAATGTGAATGTGTGAGACAGAACATGCTACGGCGCGTACACACCTGCGTCCATCCACATGTAAACGATTTTTAACGCACACCGTAAGAAATTATTCAGACAGTGAAGGGAGACGGAAATTTAACAGAAGTGAGGGACTGGAATTCAATAGTAGGAAAAGGTAGACAAGGAAAAGTAGTTGGTTAATATGGAAGCCTGGTAGAATTTTGCACAGAGCACTTCGTTTAAGAACGTGAAAGAGGCCTGGAGACACTGGAAGATTACAGACAGATTATACGAGGGTTGCAACATAAGTAGTGGCAACTGACTATTCACAACCGATATAAAGAGTTACTTGTTTGCATCTGTTACTGTCCCTCAACATAGTCACCAGCGTTGTATAGAATCCGTTGCCAGCGATGCGGAAGGCGTAGTACACCGTTATCAGAGCATGTTCTGGAGCAGATGTGGACCCTGACAACAATCTATTGGTTATGAACTGTAGATTAAAACTGAAGAAACTGCAAAAAATAGGGAATTTAAGAGGATGAGACATGGATAACCTGAAACAGCCAGAGGTTGTAGAGAGTTTCAGAGAGAGCATTAGGGGACGAATGACAAGAACGGGGAGAAGAAATACGGTAGAAGAAGAATGAGCAGTTTTGAAAGATGAAATAGTAAAGGCAGCAGAGGATCAAGTAGATAAAAAGACGAGGGCTTCTGTAACAGAAGAGATATTGAATTTAATTGGTCAAAGGAGAAAATATAAAAATGCAGTAAATGGAGCAGGCAAAAAGGAATACAATCGTCTCAAAAATGAAATCGACAAGAAGTGTAAAATGACTAAGAAGGAATGACTAGACAACAACTGTAAGGATGTAGAGACATATCTCACTAGGGATAAAAATAGATACTGCCTACAAGAAAATTAAAGAGACCTTTGAAGAAAAGAGAATCACTTTTATGAGTATCAAGAACTCATATGGAAAACCAGTTCTAAGAAAATAAGGGAAGGCACAAAGGTGGAAGGAGTATATAGAGGGTCTATACAAGGGCAATGTACTTGAGGACTATGATGGAAATGGAAGAGGATGTAGATGAAGATGAAATGGGAAATACGATACTGCGTGAAGAGTATGACAAAGCACTGAAAGACCGGAGTCGAAACAAGGCCCCAGGAGTAGACAACATTCCATTACAACTACTGACGGCCTTGAAAGAGCCAGTCATGACAAAACTCTACCATCTGGTGAGCAAGATGTATGAGACAGGCGAAATACCCTCAGACTTCAAGAAGAATATAATAATTCCAATCCTAAAGAAAGCAAGTGTTGACAGTTGTGAAAATTACCGAAGTATCAGTTTAATAACCCACGGCAGCAAAATACTAACACAAATTCATTACACACGAATGGAATAACTGGTAGAAGCCGACCTCGGGGAAGATCAGTTTAGATTCCGTAGAAATGTTGGAATACGACTTTTCTTAGAAGACAGGTTATGGAAAGGCAAACCTACGTTTCTAGCATTTGTAGACTTAGAGAAAGCTTTTGACAATGTTGACTGGAATACTCTCTTTTAGATTCTGAAGATGGCAGGGGTCAAATACAGGGAGCGAAGGCTATTTATAATTTTTACAGAAACCAGAAGGCAGTTATAAGAGTCGAGGGACATGAAAGGAGAGCTGTGGTTGGGAAGGGAGTGAGACAGGTTTGTGGCCTCTCCCTGATGTTGTTCAATCTGTATATTGAGCAAGCTGTGAACGAAACAAAAGAAAAGTTCGGAGTAGGTATTAAAATCCATGGAGAAGAAATAAATACTTTGAGGTTCGCCGATGACATTGTAATTCTGTCAGAGGCAGCAAAGGACTCGGAAGAGCACTTGAACGGAATGGATAGTGTCTTGAAAGGAGGGTATAAGATGAACACAAACAAACGCAAAACGAGGATAATGGAATGTAGTCGAAATAGGTCGGGTGATGCTGAGGGAATTAGATTAGGAAATGAGACACTTGAAGTAGTAAAGGAGTTTTGCTATTTTGGGAGCAAAATAATTGATGATGGTCGAAGTAGAGAGGATATAAAATGTAGACTGGCAATGGCAAGGAAAGCGTTTCTGAAGAACAGAAATATGTTAACATCGAGTATTGATTTAAGTGTTAGGAAGTCGTTACTGAAAGTATTTGTATGGTGTGTAGCCATGTATGGAAGTGAAACATCGGCGATAAATAGTTTAGACAAGAAGAGAGTAGGGGCTTTTTAAATGTGGTGCTACAGAAGAATGTTGTAGATGGGTAGATCACGTAACTAATGAGGAGGTATTGAATAGAATTGGGAAGAAGAGGAGTTTGTGGCACAACTTGAATAGAAGAGGGGATCGGTTGGTAGGACATGTCCTGAGGCATTGAGGGATCACCAGTTTGGTAATGGAGGGCAGCGTGGAGGGTAAAAATCGTAGAGGGAGACCAAGAGATGAATACACTAAGCAGATTCATAAGGATGTAGGTTGCAGTAGGTACTGGGAGATGAAGAAGCTTGCACAAAATAGGGTAGCACGGAGAGCTGCATCAAACCAGTCTCAGGACTAAAGAACACAACAACAACAACAACAACAACAACAACAACTGTGGCTGCATGATTGTAAACATGGTCTCTAGCTTGGTAAACATGCACTTCCAGACATAACTTCATTAGACCGTTTTTGTACCGTATCTTCTGATCGAACAACACCTAGAGTTTGTACACAGTGGAGAAAGTCGCCTTGCATGTTTAAGCACGGTGCGTGGATGAGCCGAGCGGTTTGGGGCGCTGCAGTCATGGACAGTGTGGCTGGTTCCGGCGGAGGTTCCAGTCCTCCCTCGGGCATGTGTGTGTGTGTGTGTGTGTGTGTGTGTGTGTGTTTGTCCTTAGGATAATTTAGGTTAAGTAGTGTGTAAGCTTAGGGACGGATGACCTTAGCGGTTAAGTCCCATAAGATTTCATAGACACATGTTTAAGTACGGCTGTCCCACTGCTTGTTATCAGTAACAGATTATTTCTGTCTGTTTCATTTTCCTCCTACCTCGGCCATCGCATTGATCCGGCCGCCGCCCCCCGCCCCTGTTTGCGCCTGTGAGCGCGGTATTAAATCCGCCCCCCTCCCCCAGATGTCCCAGGGCCACAGTCTCCGGCGCGCCGGCAGGAATTAATTTCGTCGGCCGCGGCGGTCGCGGTCCCATTGTTCCTCGCATCGTCCCTGCGCCACCGCGGACCCACGGCCGCCGATCGATATCAAAATTTACGAGTTTCGGCGGCAGGGCGGGACAGAAAAAAAAAGAAGTGGAAGAAGTTACGACGAGCAGGAGGTGATTTCCGACACGATCGATACCCTGGCGCTACCTACAGCCTACCGCCCAGGCACTCAAGTGGCTTGTGGCTTGACCTACGTGCATATTACACTACTCGCCATTAAAATTGCTACACCACGATTAACCGACAGGAAGAAGATGCTGTGACATGCAAATGGTTAGCTTTTCAGAGCGTTCACACAAGGTTGGCGCCTGTCGCGACACCTACAACGTACTGACGTGAGGAAAGTTTCCCACCGATTTCTCATACACAAACATCAGTTGACCGGCGTTGCCTCGTGAAACGTTGTTGTGATGCCTCGTGTAATGAGGAGAAATGCGTACCATCACCTTTCCGACTTTGATAAAGGTCGGATTGTAGCCTATTGCGATTGCGGTTTATCGTATCGCGACATTGCTGCTCGCGTTGGTCGAGATCCAATGACAGCAGAGCATGGAATCGGTGGGTTCAGGAGGGTAATACGGAACGCCGTGCTGGATCCCAACAGCCTCGTATCACTAAAAGTCGAGATGACAGGCATCTTATCAGCACGGCTGTAACAGATCGTGCAGCCACGTCTCGATCCCTGAGTCAACGGATAGGGACGTTTTGCAAGACAACAACCATCTGCACGAACAGTTCGACGACGTTTGCAGCAGCACGGACTATCAGCTCGGAGACCGTGGCTGCGGTTACCCTTGACGCTGCATGACAGACAGGGACGCCTGCGATGGTGTACTCGACGACGAACCTGAGTCCACGAAGGGCAAAACGTAATTTTTTTCGGTTGAATCCAGGATCTGTTTACAGCATGATGGTGATCGCATCCGTGTTCGGCGACATCGCGGTGAACGCACACTGAAACCGTGTGTTCATCATCTCCATACTGGTATATCACCTGGCATGATGGTATCCGATGCCGTTGGTTACACATCTCGGTCACCTCTTGTTCGTATTGACGGCACTTTAAACAGTGGACGTTACATTTCAGATGTGTTACGACCAGTGACTCTACGCTTCATTACATCCCTGCGCAACCCTACATTTCAGCAGGATAATGCACGACCGCACGTTGCAGGTCCTGTACGGGCCTTTCTGGATACAGAAAATGTTCGACTGCTGCCCTGACGAGCACATTCTCCGGATATCTCACCAATTGAAAACGTCTGGTTAATGGTGGCCGAGCAACTGGCTCGTCAGAATACGCCAGTCACTACTCTTGATGAACTGTGGTATCGTGTTGAAGCTGCATGGTCAGCTATACCTGTACACGCCATCCGAGCTCTCTTTGACTCAATGCCCAGGTGTATCAACGCCGTTATTAGTGCCAGAGTTGCTTTTTCTGGGTACTGATTTCTCAGGATCTATGCACCCAAATTGCGTGAAAATGCAATCACATGTCAGTTCTAGTATATTTTTGCAATGAACAGCCGTTTATCATCTGCATTTGTTCTTTGTGTAGCAATTTTAATGGTCAGTAGTGTATCAAAATGGATGGACGTATACACACTCTGGGGAAACATGTCGCAACACCAAAAAATAATTAATGTAGAGTAATGAAATTTGGGAATAGGTTTGTCAAGGTAGCATATTTAAGTGATCAACACAATCAAGATGTCCGGTTAATCGAAGCACGAAATAAGCCACTGTAAATGTGATGATGATGATGTTTGGTTGTGAGGCTCTCAACTGCGCGGTCATCAGCGCCCGTACAAAGCCCCAAGTTCTGCACAGTCCAATCTTTTATCAATTCAACCTTGCCACTGTTACAAATGATGGATGATAAGGATGACATGATGAGGACAACACACACACACACACACACACACACACACACACACACACACACACACACACCCATGTCCAAGATGGCGTAATATTCTGCATCAGACACAAAGTGAGAAAGTTTGTTTTATGTGCATAAAAGCAGCTACATTCCATCCAACGAACGTGAGTACACGATAGTTAAGTAACAGCTCAGTACACACCAAATAACTGGTTCCACAACACTACCGCAGCCCTAAGTATATATTGCTGACATTGGAATTTCACCTTTTAGTATTCTGTTTACTAACATGATTTGCACATGACATGATGTTCGCTAAGTAAAAAAGCGGCAACAGAAAAAAACACACAGAAAATATGTCGCAAACAGCGCCAATTATTGCTTAAAACATGCTGTAACGTACAATAAATAAGGTAGTATAAAATGTCCATAGAAAAATATATGTCAAAACGCACAGTAAAATTGTAATAATATGCTACTGTGTCTGTATAACCATACTATTCATTGCATGTTTAAGATTAAAAAAAACCAGTGATGATTGTGATATTTGTCGCCGAAACTAATTTGGGAGAATAAAGAAATAAACGAATAATAAGGTGATTTACATCAAGGCGGACTCAATTTCTGCTATTACTGTGTTTAAGGTGATTGTTTCACGGTGAGGAAAGGGAATCAACCATGGCCTTGCAAAGGAACCATCCCAGCATTTTCCCGGACCGATTCAGCGAGATCACGGAAAACATAATTCTGGTTCAAATGGCTCTGAGCACTATGAGACTTCACATCTATGGTCATCAGTCCCCTAGAACTTAGAACTACTTAAACCTAACTGACCTAAGGACATCACACAACACCCAGTCAACACGAGGCAGAGAAAATCCCTGACCCCGCCGGGAATCGAACCCGAGAGCCCGGGCGCGGGAGGCGAGAACGCTACCGCACGACCACGAGATGCGGACCCTAATTCTGGGTGGCTGGACGCAAGTTTGAACCGCTGTTAACTTTGCTAACCACTGCGCCACCTTGCTCGGTACGTATATCCATTTTATACTAAGTACGGACAAGTGTGGATTACGTGTTCCGGGTTATTTGTAGAGAAGACATTCAGCGATGTCGCGTTGGGTTTCGCACGACTTTAGAGCCACGCAGTATGAATGAACACTGACGCCGTTTCATGTCTTGTACAGAGGCGCACGCCTCTACCGTTGTTCGCACCGTAGAGTAGTGTTTTCGCTGTCGCTGCTGCTGCCTCTCTTTTTTCCCTTGACGTTTGCATTCCCACACGCACACGTAACCGCTCTTCTGCGCCTGTTATAGAATCCATCGCGTGCGTACCTGGCCGCAATGAATTTTTACTGCGTCCGACCCTACCTTTTCCACAGAGTGGAGTGGTCCCCTCCCCCCCCCCCCCTTCCCCCCGCATCCCTTCCGCCTGTGAAAATTTACGGCACCGATTGAGTGAGGAGAGAAACGTAAATAACTTCTCCGCTATTCAGACGTAGTGTTGCCCTGTGAATACATCCGTCCAGATCCCTTCGTATATTTATTTATGACGTCGTTCCGGCTATTATCATGGTCAAATCAAGACTTACAACATTTCAAACAATACTTAGTTTCGGTATCAATAAAACCTGGATCTAAGCCTCTGGCTGGCTCAGACCTCGGTTTTATTGGTACCGAAACTAAGCGTTGTTTGAAATGTTCACAGTCTTCCAATGACGATGCTATTATCCGAAACGATGCCATAAATAAAGACATATTGTAGAGTAATAAATATGTAATGTGCTGAATCGACTGTGAGAAAGCTAAGTGGCAAAGACGTTATCTGAGAGACTCTAAGATAATTATATCGTTGACTCACAATATTACTTTCTCTGTGGTTTACTCGTAACTAAGGGTAACTAGAGTTTTCTGTTCGCTTCTTTTGATGTTCTGTGGAGAATTGTACAAGAGACACAATAAACCGTTATTATTTCATGAGAACAAAGGTGAGCGTCACGACCTTTATTTGTATTTTGGGAAGTATTGAAATTGCAGAATTGTTTCAGATTGAATGCGACGTGTACGGCAAGAGACGTGGACAACCTGCAATCTCATGTATGAATAGTTGCTAAAAATATCCAGTTGTCTCTCCCAAGACTCTTCATACGCGCAACGAACAGTAATTCTTTTAACAGCACTATCAGAGACAATTTTATCACGTTGTTACGGCCTTTTACTGCGAGCATAATACATCGACAACAGACAAACAAAAGTAGACAAAGACATAAAAGAATCTACCACAATATACGAGGGAAATTCGATAAGTAGTGCAACACATTTTTTTCTCCCCCAATTTCGGTTGAAAATATGCGCAATTTGCTGTGAGTCATCGTGGATTATTGCCGTTTCAGCCCCTATAGTTTGATGAAGTTCCGATAGGTCGCGGTGTTGTATATAGCATTCAATATGGCGTCTGTAACGGAGGTGCACTTCAAGCACATAGCTGTCATTGAGTTTCGCACATATTCATAGCCATGGCAGTGAACAAAAGCACGGTGAGTCGTTGTGCGAGGCGGCTGTCATGATCGCAGCAAGGTCGCGCAAACTTGTCCGATGTCCTGCGTGTGGCTGCCGGCACACGGCTGTGGCTCCTGCAATGTTGGAACGCACGGACACACTCACAATCAAACACCTCGCTGCTCAACTGGATGTCTCTGTTGGTAGTGCTGATAAACTCGACCACTAGCTAGGGTACTCAGAGCTGTGTCCTCACCAGGATTCCCGCAGCCTAACAGGAGAGCATAACAGGCAACGAAGCACCATCTGTACGGAATTGCTTTCGTGTTACGAAGTTGATCGTTGCAATTTTTTGTCGAATATTGTCACACGCGACGAAACGTGGCTTCATCACTTAGAACTGGAAACAAAACGACAGTCGGTGGAGTGGCGCCACAGCTCTTCACCTCCAAAGAAAGGGTTGAAAGAGGCAGCCTCAGAAGGTAAAGTACGGTGACGGTGTTCTGGGACTCTGAAGGGGTTATTCTGTTTGATGGCCTCCCTCATGGTGCAATGACCACCTCTGAAGTGTATTGTACTACCCTTTGGAAACGGGGGAAACGATTGCAGCGTGTTCTTTGCCACAACAAACCAAACGCACTTCTCCTCCTCCATGACTACACAAGGCTTCACACACGTCTGTGGACTCGAGAGGTGTTCCAGCGTAAACTCAAGCGCCTGCACGCCACGTGGGAACGTTAGATGATGGTGATCTTTGGTTTTGCGGGGCGCTGAACTACGCTCTCATCAGCGCCCGCACAAAGTCCCAATTTTTTCACAGCCCAATTTTTTTCACAATCCTATCGAGCCCCTGTGACGAATAATGATGAGGACAGCACAAACACCCAGTCCGCAGGCAGAGAAAATCCGCGACCCAGCCAGGAATCGAACTCGGGACTCCGTGATCCAGAGGCAGCAATGCTAGCCTCTAGACCACGAGCTGCGGACGTGAAGGTTAGAGGAGAGGGAACTGTGAGACGACGTCAAGCAAATGAACGCTGACTGACCCATCTCCAGGACGACAACGCAACAGCAGCGGTCTCTACACAAAGAGGACATAAGCGCCACGCCGCCTGGTCGCAGAATTCTATGAATTCTACCAGTTCTGCGAATTCTACAGAAGCATCAAGACCAGCGACCTGGGTAGAAGCATAACGTGTTTTTGTTTTTTGTCATCAGTCTACTGGCTGGTTTGATGCGGCCCGCCACGAATTCCTCCCCTGTGCTAACCTCTTCATCTCAGAGTAGCACTTGCAACCTACGTCCTCAATTATTTGCTTGGTGTATTCCAATCTCTGTTTTCCTCTACAGATTTTGCCCTCTACAGCTCCCTCTAGTACCATGGAAGTCATTCCCTCATGTCTTAGCAGATATTCCTTTCCTCTCCGATTCTGCGTAGAACCTTCTCATTCCTTACCCTTATCAGTCCACCTAATTTTCAACATTCGTCTATAGCACCACATCTCAAATGCTTCGATTCTCTTCTGTTCCGGTTTTCCCACAGTCCATGTTTCACTACCATACAATGCTGTGCTCCAGACGTTCACCCTCAGAAATTTCTTCCTCAAATTAAGGCCGGTATTTGATATTAGTAGACTTCTCTTGGCCAGAAATTCCTTTTTTGCCATAGCGAGTCTGCTTTTGATGTCCTCCTTGCTCCGTCCGTCATTGGTTATTTTACTGCCTAGGTAGCAGAATTCCTTAACTTCATTGACTTCGTGACCATCAAACCTGATGTTAAGTTTCTCGCTGTTCTCATTTCTACTACTTCTCATTACCTTCGTCTTTCTCCGATTTACTCTCAAACCATACTGTGTACTCATTAGACTGTTCATTCCGTTCAGCAGATCATTCAATTCTTCTTCACCTTCACTCAGGATAGCAATGTCATCAGCGAATCGTATCATTGATATCCTTTCACCTTGTATTTTAATTCCACTCCTGAACCTTTCTTTAATTTCCATCATTGCTTCCGCGATGTACAGATTGAGGAGTAGGGGCGAAAGGCTACAGCCTTGTCTTACACCCTTCTTAATACGAGCACTTCGTTCTTGATCGTCCACTCTTATTATTCCCTCTTGGTGGTTGTACATATTGTATATGAGCCATCTCTCCCTATAGCTTACCCCTACTTTTTTCAGTATCTCGAACAGCTTGCACCATTTTATATTGTCGAAAGCTTTTTCCAGGTCGACAAATCCTATTAACGTGTCTTGATTTGTCTTTAGCCTTGCTTCCATTATTAGCCGTAACGTCAGAATTACCTCCCTCGTGCCTTTACTTTTCCTAAAGTCAAACTGATCGTCACCTAGGGCATTCTCAATTTTATTTTCCATTCTTCTGTATATTATTCTTGTAAGCAGCTTCGATGCATGAGCTGATTGTGCGATAATTCTCGCACTTGTCAGCTCTTGCCGTCTTCGGAATTGTGTGGATGATGCTTTTCCGAAAGTCAGATGGTATGTCTCCAGAGTCATATATTCTGCACACCAACGTGAATAGTCGTTTTGTTGCCACTTCCCCTAATGATTTTAGAAATTATGATGGAATGTTATCTATACCTTCTGCCTTATTTGACCGTAAGTCCTCCAAAGCTTTTTAAAATTCCGATTCTAATACTGGATCCCCTATCTCTTCTAAATCGACTCCTGTTTCTTCTTCTATCACATCAGACAAATCGTCACCCTCATAGAGGCTTTCAATGTATTCTTTCCACCTATCTGCTCTCTCCTCTGCATTTAACAGTGGAATTCCCGTTGCACTCTTAATGTTACCACCGCTGCTTTTAATGTCAGAAAAGGTTGTTCTGACTTTCCTGTATGCTGAGTCTGTCCTTCCGACAATCATATCTTTTTCGATGTCTTCGCATTTTTCCTGCAGCCATTTCGTCTTAGCTTCCCTGCACTTCCTATTTATTTCATTCCTCAGCGACCTGTATTTCTGTATTCCTGATTTTGCCGGAACATGTTTGTACTTCCTCCTTTCATCAATCAACTGAAGTATTTCTTCTGTTACCCATGATTTCTTCGCAGCTAACTTCTTTGTACCTATGTTTTCCTTCCACATCACGTGTATTACTTGTATTAGGACTTGTATAGCCGGCCGCGGTGGTCTCGCGGTTCTAGGCGCTCAGTCCGGAACCGCGCCACTGCTACGGTCGCAGATTCGAATCCTGCCTCGGACATGGATGTGTGTGATATCCTTAGGTTAGTTAGGTTTAAGTAGTTCTGTTCTAGGGGACTGATGACCTAAGATGTTAAGTCCTATAGTGCTCAGAGCCATTTGAACCATTTGAACTTGTATACGCCGAAGAGATATCTTATTTTGTCTGTCGCCCTTTGCTTGCGACACAACTGTATTGTACTCATTTCCTTCTGCAATAAACTTTATTAATCCGATTTGCTTGAATTGTTGTCTATCGATCCGAGAAGCAGGTTTCCTAGGCACTGCATATTTGACGAGTAGGCAGGATACAACAAGAGGGACCCTCAAAACTTCATCGGACTGTTTTCCCTGATCCATCCCACAGCCCAGATTTCGCACCTTCTGACTTTTGCTTGGCCCAATGAAGGATGCGCTCTGTGGGAATCAGTACGTGGATGGTGGGGAGGTTACTGATACAGCGAGATTTCGTCTGACGTCTACCAGTAGAGTGGTACAATGCGGGCAACAGGCCGTCCCGTAAGCTGGCGTAACATAGACGCATTCAACAGAGATTATGTCGGAAAAAGAAGGTTTTGCACCCAAAACAGTGTGGAATAATATAGTCTACAGCAATTCTGAATAAAGGTCCAGGCGGTTAGCTGCGCGGTCTAACGCGCTGCTTCCCGAGCGGGAAGGCGAGCTGGTCCCCGGCACCAATCCGCCTGGTGGATTAGTGTCGAGATACGGTGTGCTGGCCGCCCTGTGGGTGGTTTTTCAGGCGGTTTTCCATCTGCCTCGGCGGGCTGGTTCCCCTCATTCCACCTCAGTTACACCGTGTCGGCGATTGCTGAGCAAACACCATTTCCATGTACGCATACACCGTAATTATTGTACCACGAAAACATTTGGGGCTACACTCGTCTGGTACGAGACATCCTCAGGGAGGGGGGGGAGGGGGGGGGAGGAGGGTGAGGGGGGGGGGGGGTCCGGAGGAGGACGAAACAACAATAACCTTGGGTTTAGTGTGGGGCGTCGGTGGGGTGGATGGACTGCAGTGGCCTGTTGTGGGGTTGTGAACCAATGAGGGATACGGCGCGACGAAGCCTCTGCGTCGTTTCTAGGTCCCCAGTTTAATAAATAGATACAATGCTGAATAAAACCTAGATGTGTTCAGAAAAAACTATGTTGCAGTAATTATTGAACACCCCTCATACAATACACGATCAAAAGTTTCCGGACGCCTGTATGTAATGCGAGACTGATAATCAGATGTCACCAGTGGTGGACCCGCCACTATAAAAGGAGACAGGGAGCAGTGAGTAACAGTGAGTAACAGATCCATCACGGAAATTGCCCAAACTGGTTCAAATGGCTCTGAGCACTATGAGACTTAACTGCTGTGGTCATCAGTCCCCTAGAACTTAGAACTCCTTAAATCTAACTAACCTAAGGACATCACACACATCCATGCCCGAGGCAGGATTCGAAGCTGCGACCATAGGGGTCACGCGGTTCCAGACTGTAGCGCCTAGAACCGCACGGCCTCTCCGGCCGGCTGCTGCCCAAGTGGACTGTCGATGAAGTGATTGTGTACTGGAAATGAAGAAGAAGAGTCGGATCTAAACCGAGACAAGGCAGACCTCATCTACTGGCGTAAATGGACCGTCGAGGACTTCAGAGGGCGGCTGTGTAAACGTCGCATGGTATCGAATGAAGGATTCACTCTTGAGTTCCAGACTGCTACCAGCTCGCACTGGGACTGTGCATATGGAGTTAAAACAGATGACAGACAGCGATTGAGCAGGTCCTCATAAGCGAGACGTTTCTGCAGTCAGTAGTAAGCGACGCTTGAGGTGGTGTAAAGACTGGACAGAAGGTGATGGGAAACATGTGATTTGGAGTGATGAATCACGCTAGACCATGTGACAGTTCGGTAGAAAGGTTTGGCTAACGCCTGGACCACGTTACCTGCCATCATGTGTGGTGCCGACATGTGAAATACAAGGAAGGTGGTGTTTGCAGATGCTTTTCGTGGTTAGGGTGTGACATAGGACTGCAGATATTTTTACAAATCTCGGCATCCGATATACCGATATTAAAAAATATATGAGTATCGTCCCTGATATAAGTCAAAAACACGAGTATATCGACACATCGACGGAAACAGTATCGATGCACCAGCCAAAAATACACTCCTGGAAATAGAAATAAGAACACCGTGAATTCATTGTCCCAGGAAGGGGAAACTTTATTGACACATTCCTGGGGTCAGATACATCACATGATAACACTGACAGAACCACAGGCACATAGACACAGGCAACAGAGGATGCACAATGTCGGCACTAGTACAGTGTATATCCACCTTTCGCAGCAAGGCAGGCTGCTATTCTCCCATGGAGACGATCGTAGAGATGCTGGATGTAGTCCTGTGGAACGGCTTGCCATGTCATTTCCACCTGGAGCCTCAGTTGGACCAGCGTTCGTGCTGGACGTGCAGACCGCGTGAGACCACGCTTCATCCAGTCCCAAACATGCTCAATGGCGGACAGATCCGGAGATCTTGCTGGCCAGGGTAGTTGACTTACACCTTCTAGAGCACGTTGGGTGGCACGGGATACATGCGGACGTGCATTGTCCTGTTGGAACAGCAAATTCATTTGCCGGTCTAGGAATGGTAGAACGATGGGTTCGATGACGGTTTGGATGTACCGTGCACTATTCAGTGTCCCCTCGACGATCACCAGAGGTGTACGGCCAGTGTAGGAGATCGCTCCCCACACCATGATGCCGGGTGTTGGCCCTGTGTGCCTCGGTCGTATGCAGTCCTGATTGTGGCGCTCACCTGCACGGCGCCAAACACGCATACGACCATCATTGGCACCAAGGCAGAAGCGACTCTCATCGCTGAAGACGACACGTCTCCATTCGTCCCTCCATTCACGCCTGTCGCGACACCACTGGAGGCGGGCTGCACGATGTTGGAGCGTGAGCGGAAGACGGCCTAACGGTGTGCGGGACCGTAGCCCAGCTTCATGGAGACGGTTGCGAATGGTCCTCGCCGATACCCCAGGAGCAACAGTGTCCCTAATTTGCTGGGAAGTGGCGGTGCGGTCCCCTACGGCACTGCGTAGGATCCTACGGTCTTGGCGTGCATCCGTGCGTCGCTGCGGTCCGGTCCCAGGTCGACGGGCACGTGCACCTTCCGCCGACCACTGGCGACAACATCGATGTACTGTGGAGACCTCACGCCCCACGTGTTGAGCAATTCGGCGGTACGTCCACCCGGCCTCCCGCATGCCCACTATACGCCCTCGCTCAAAGTCCGTCAACTGCACATACGGTTCACGTCCACGCTGTCGCGGCATGCTACCAGTGTTAAAGACTGCGATGGAGCTCCGTATGCCACGGCAAACTGGCTGACACTGACGGCGGCGGTGCACAAATACTGCGCAGCTAGCGCCATTCGATGGCCAACACCGCGGTTCCTGGTGTGTCCGCTGTGCCGTGCGTGTGATCATTGCTTGTACAGCCCTCTCGCAGTGTCCGGAGCAAGTATGGTGGGTCTGACACACCGGTGTCAATGTTATGTTTTTTTCCATTTCCAGGAGTGTATATAGCCCACACGTGGTAAATATCCTGCCAGTGTGAGATCTGTATAATTCGGTTTCTTTCTTTCTTTGGGCCTCGTCCAGCGCCAACGCGGGGTGAGTGTTGTTATTACAGAGTTGCAGAGGGTGGCCGGATGCCCTTCTTGCCGCCCCCAGGACGTAAGCAGTGTACCGCGGTTCTCTGCGTCTAGTTAGATCAACGAAATAGTGCGAACATGTCCAAATGGCTGTGAGTCGTGTGGTGGAACGTGGGGGCGTGATGTGGTGTCCTTAGGTTCGTTAGGCTTAAGTAGTTCTACGTTCTAGGGGACTGATGACCTCGGATGTTAAGTCCCTTAGTGCTCAGACCCACTTGAACCATTTGAGAATGACAACAGGTAGCAACCCACAGCAGACATTACAGATAATTGCAAACATTTTCGAAACATTTTTCTCGCTGACACTCCCACAAAAAAACGACAGGAAGAAAGTTATTTTATTACTCCATTTTCACTATCCGTGCCGTAAATTTTCACCATAAGTCACGATGTCTTAATTTATTTCTTCCTTGCTACGAGGTAGCGGTCTTCATAATTAATTGATGCATCGATATATCGCTGAATTTTCAGTAAACATCGATATATACAGCGCACAACTATTTCACCGATATACGATATCGAAACGGCAAAACCATGAGCCGATATTTTTCGCAATTTTCGATAAATATTTGAAGCTCCTTTTGAAATTGTCGTGGAACATAATTTTACAGTGTGAAGACTTTTCGATCTTTCGTCACGTCCTGTCTTTCTCTGTGCCACAAAGAAGAACGATTGGACTGGGAGGTGGCGGTGTGAATGGAATAACAAGATTTCCGATAGCACACGTGTTGCGTTAGGAGACAGTTTTTAACGCAATTGGTGTGGTATTTATTGACATCGGCATTCTTCAAAAACAGTGAATCATGAACAAAGGAGAACGGTCTTTGCAGTGGGCGGAGCCGTGAGAGGGGAACTGCTGACGTAATCGGCGCTCGGCGCTGCCAACAGAAACTGCAACGTCTAGCTTTACCACGCAGTTTTGACACAACTGTAAGGTCGCTCGCGTTGGCAGAAAAAAAAAACTGGGAAGTCATCATGAAGTAAGTGTTCTGAACAATCCGATATGTGACGAGACCGAACGATGGAGCCATCGTATCGAACACATTTTATTGTGGCACTTACTGTACATTACACACCGTCATGTTACACGTTACATAACAATTCAGAGCCCACTAGCGACAGAGCGTCGCGTCAGCCAAGCGAGGAAGTCAACCGTGTACTATGCGTGACGTGTAACACCTCAACCGATACTGAGAACTAAATAAAGAATTTGGAGGCATTGCTTTACAGCAACCCAACTCCTGTTTAGTGTTTTTTGTCAGTCTAGCGCAGAAAGCGGGCCAACGTCATCGTGGAGTACCATCACTTCACGCACTCTTCTTGGTCATTGGTCTCGTGCTCTGCAGGATGTCTCAGCTGTTGACAGTAAACATCAGTAGTGATGGTTAAACCTAGGGGCAGCACCGTCGCTTTTACACCATATTCATCTTTTGTGGGTGTGCACAGGTTTCTCTACGGGGAATTGCGGCTTTGTTTGGGCCCAAACATTCCTGTCGTTTCTTTATGTTAGCGTAAGGACAGAGTTTCCAGTCACCAGTAACGATAAAGGACACAAATGGACAGTGTTGTTCAGGAGCCAACTGATGACTAGCAAGGAGAGGTTTTTCTGATTTTTGCCTAAAGTGTGCGGTACCCATACACACGATTTTTGAGCCTTCTCCACTGCACGTTGTAAGATGTCGTTGTCTCCTGACCTTCACTGCTTACGTATTCCGCCCTTACATTCATATTCCGCACGTTAAGACGCTTCATTCGAACCCAAACTCGATAAGATAAAGTCAATACTGTATGAACTCATGTAAACGATATGCAAATAACAAGTAAGCGCACCGTGGTTGAAATAGTCGAGGCTGGCGTACACACATACATTCCAGACACGACGGTCACAAGAGCTCTTAGTTCAAGAGAGGCAGACCACACACCGGGAGGCCGGTCCCTTCAGAGGATGACCCAGCCTGTGTCAACCGGTGACTGCCCGTGGAGCGAACAGCGTGGGCCCGAGTGAAAGGGGGGAACGACCCCGTGTTCGGCTTAAAAGCAAATTCCGCTACATTGTGTGGGAGCGGCCAGCCTACGCATTCTTTACACACAGCACGCAGTTTCAGAGATTTTCACAAGGAGACAGCAAACGCCAAACGGCAATACTACAGATTTCCGGATTGGTCGCCTTAATCGAAACGTCACTCTCACGTTATAGAAGAGCAATTCTGATTGGCAGACAATATTTCTGACGCCTTGAGCTGAAGGAGTAATGGAAGAGACCGAAAGATATACCCCTTAACGTCTGGCGTGGAGAGGCGCAATACCGTTGTCGCTCTTGGAGTGAGGAACAAGTCTCTCCTCAGTACTTCACTGGGAGAGCACCTCTGTCGAGAGCGAATCGGAGTGCGACTCTATATTGAGTCATTGCGATTAAGTGTTGTCCACTGTGTTGACCGACACACTTATTGTGCGGTGTGAACGGGCAGAGTTGTACTTAAACGCCTGCGAGCGAATTTTTGAATGGCATCGTGATGCACTGGTTATCTGACCAGTGTACCACACCAATAGTTAAACTAGAGGTGAATAGGGATCCTTGACTTCATCAAGGCGTAGGCATAGTTTGATTGTCGAAGGTCAATCCAGACAGAACGAGAGTTATCGAGCGGCGCAGACAGCAGTCATCGCAGCTTACGGTATCGTGTGCTACAGCTATTGCGAGCCCCGTATTTCCTCCACAACAGTACACTTCCTGCATTTCACATGCGACAGCCTCGACCGTACCTGGCAACATTCTAAAGGATAATTATTCAAGTTGAGTAGGCGCGCCTCTCAGGCATTCTGCCAAATCAACAACCATCTTAAACTTTGTATAAAAATTTTATTAGCGAATCCTATCCTTGAGAGGGAACTTCACATTCCAAAAAGAACCAGGATATATCTTGTTCAATTCATAACTAAAAGTGCCATTGTGATTTCTCAGAATTTTTGCAAAATAAGTAATAGCTTTCGTTAGTTCCATGTTTTTCTTGCACTAACTAGCACTACTCCAGTACCCAAGTATGCCACTAGTTACGTAAGACATTTTGTGAATTTTTGTGTCATTTCCTTATAGCAGACGCCTCCAGAAGATTTATATTGCTGAAAGTTTTTCAGGTATTTCTCTGTAGAATGTTAGGAGCGTGTGTCTGACTTCTGTAGTAGTGTGGGGGTGGAAATTGCATCTTGTAGAAGCCACAGGGTAAAGGGTACATCTCAGATTAATCCGTTGTGCAGAATAACAGAATCTTAGATCAACCCCACACTCACAACGTACATGTCGCTCGATCGCGGTATCCTTACGGTTCATAACATTTGCCAGTTCTAGAGTACGATGAAATCGATCACTGCGGATTAACGTGGAGAGACACTAATGAAAAAATATCCTACTGGAAGCCCGACAGGCTAGTCACGTGTCCTAACGCACTGCTTCCTGAGCGGGAAGGCTTGCCGGTCCCCGCCAAGAATCCGCCCGGCGGATTAGTGTCGAGGTCCGGTGTGCCGGCCAGCCTGTGGGTGGTTTTTAGGTGGTTTTCCACCTACCTCAGTGAATGCGGGCTGGTTCCCCTTATTCCACCTCAGGTACACTGTGTCAGCGATTGCTGCGTAAACACTGTCCCCATGTACACATACACCATAATTACTCTACCACGCAAATATTTGGCCCAGGCTTGGTTCCTGGCCAGGTTGAGATTTTCTCCACTTGGGGACTGGTTGTCATGTTGTTGTCATCATCATTTCATCATCAACATGCAAGTCACTCAGAGTGAGTCAATTGAAAAGATTGTGACGTGGCAGCCGAACTTCCCCAGGTGTGGACTCTTAACCATCACTGTCATTTTATCATTTAATTTTGGTGACACTGTAAGGTTTCTGTTGCAATGTTGAAATATCCAAGTGACACAATCAAGACCTCCCTATTCATGGCTTTAACAACTGATTGAATTCCCTGAACATTTAACGATAGCTGTCATCCACCCACTGCTTGAGACACTCATCTGGTATGAGACGTTCCCGAGGGGGTCTACATCTACATCTACATCTACATGACTACTCTGCAATTCACATTTAAGTGCTTGGCAGAGGGTTCATCGAACCACAATCATACGATCTCTCTACCATTCCACTCCCGAACAGCGCGCGGGAAAAACGAACACCTAAACCTTTCTGTTCGGGCTCTGATTTCTCGTATTTTATTTTGATGGTCATTCCTACCTATGTAGGTTGGGCTCAACAAAATATTTTCGCATTCGGAAGAGAAAGTTGGTGCCTGAAATTTCGTACATAGATCTCGCCGCAACGAAAAACGTCTTTGCTGTAATGACTTCCACCCCAATTCGCGTATCATATCTGCCACACTCTCTCCCCTGTTACGTGATAGTACAAAACGAGTTGCCCTTTTTTGCACCCTTTCGATGTCCTCCGTCAATCCCGCCTTGTACGGATCTCACACCGTGGAGCAATATTCTAACAGAGGACGAACGAGTGTAGTGTAAGCTGTCTCTTTACTGGACTTCTTGCATCTTCTAAGTGTCCTGCCAATGAAACGCAACCTTTGGCTCGCCTTCCCCACAATATTATCTATGTGGTCTTTCCAACTGAAGTTGTTCGTAATTTTAACACCCAGGTACTTAGTTGAATTGAGAGCCTTGAGAATTGTACTATTTATCGAGTAATCGAATTCCAACGGATTTCTTTTGGAACTCGTGTGGATCACCTCACACTTTTCGTTATTTAGCGTCAACTGCCACCTGCCACACCATACAGCAATCTTTTCTAAATCGCTTTGCAACTGATACGGGTCTTCGGATGACCTTACTAGACGGTAAATTACAGTATCATCTGCGAACAACTTAAGAGAACTGCTCAGATTGTCACCCAGGTCATTTATATAGATCAGGAACAACGGAGGTCCCAGGACGCTTCCCTGGGGAACACCTGATATCACTTCAGTTTTTCTCGATGATTTGCCGTCTATTACTACGAACTGCGACCTTCCTGACAGGAAATCACGAATCCAGTCGCACAACTGAGACGATACCCCATAGGCCCGCAGCTTGATTAGAAATGGAGTGTGTGGAACGGTGTCAAAAGCTTTCTGGAAATCTAGAAATACGGTATCAACTTGAGATCCCCTGTCGATAGCGGCCATTACTTCGCGCGAATAAAGAGCTAGCTGCGTTGCACAAGAGCGATGTTTCCTGAAGCCATGCTGATTACGTGTCAGTAGATCGTTCCCTTCGAGGTGATTCATAATGTTTGAATACAGTATATGCTCCAAAACCCTACTGCAAACCGACGTCAATGATATAGGTCAGTAGTTCGATGGATTACTGCTACTACCCTTCTTAAACACTGGTGCGACCTGCGCAATTTTCCAATCTGTAGGTACAGGTCTGTCGGTGAGCGAGCGGTTGTATATGAGTGCTAAGTAGGGAGCTATAGTAATGCCTCCACTGGGGGCCGAACCGCTCAGTAACCCTATGCTCTGTGTGGGGCGGCGGAGGGGTGGGTGGACTGCTGTAGCCTGTTGTGGGGTTGCGAAACAACTGAGGGCTACGGCGAGACGAAGCCTCTCCGTCGTTTCCAGGTCCCCAGTTCCATACTGTGCAATACAATACAATCCTCCTCAAAACGAGAAAACCATTTTCTTACGGTACTCTATCCAGTGGCATTATCGCCATACATGGCGCAAAAGTTTCTAGCTACGTCCGTTGCTGTCACACATCTACTGAACTCAAACAGAAGAATATGTCGGAAACGTCGACATTTCTCCACTTGGCACTCCATTTTCTAGCGTCCACAGCTCTGCTCACTATCTCCAAATGACAATATATAAAGTCTGATAGCGACAGTGAACAACGAATAAAAAATGACAGTCTATAAAGAAACCCATAACAACTGGGAAACCTACATGCAAAACAAAAACGCTACGAACATACACACCAACCTAGCATTACAAAAATGGCTCTGAACACTATGATAGGACTTAACATCTGAGGTCATCAGTCCCCTAGACCTAGAACTACATAAAACCTAACTAATCTAAGGACAGCACACACAACCATGCCCGAGGCAGGATTCGAACCTGCGACTGTAGCAGCATCAAGGTTCCGGACTGAAGCGCGTAGAGCCACTCGGCCACAGCGGCCGGCGCTAACATTACAGATTTGTTCTTACATCATAGCAGCAGAACAAATTTGATTTACTGTAATATAATTCCATCGGTACATTCAAAATTCGATATGTTTCTTCAGTTGTTTGTACATTAAAATTTTACAAGCGCTTCTGGTTGCCTGTTAATAATTAATAAAATTTAGCATACAGACAAATGATGCGATAATTGGTCACAGGGGGAAACAATTAGACAGCTTTTTCGAAAAAGAAAGAACATGTACGAGGGTTGACTGAATAGTAATGCGTCCACCTTCGTAATTCTTCAACAGTTGTCAGCATTGGTGTGCGGAAGGTACTGACTTGTTTCATAGCCTCTTCTGTACAGCTCCAGTTGGCGAAAAGCCTTAGCATTGAACGGTTGTGTTGTTACAAAGTATGAAACCTTGTGCAGACGATCCGTCAGTGCGATTTAAGCAACGTTCAGTCATTGAATTCTTGACAGCAGAAGGTGTTACCCCGAAGGAGATTCACCAGAGAATGAAAGCAGTTTATGGCGACTGTGTTGATGTGAGAACTGTGCGTCATTGGCCGGGTAAGTTTAGAGATGTTAAGGCGGGAACATCTGACCTGCGTGACAAACAAAGAGTTGGACGTCCTGTGACAGCAACCGCCGAGCTTCACAAGCAACATGTTCACAGATTGATTCAGGACCATCGTCGTATCACTCAGAGAGAAATTGCAAGTGCAATTGGCATTTCACAAGAACGTGTGCTTTGCTTGGCTATCGGGAAAGGCTCTGAGCACTATGGGACATTATGGTCATCAGTCCCCTAGAACTTAGAACTACTTATACCTTGTAAGGTGTCAGGCAAATCCAACACCTTCCATGAAAACCCTGACATGATAAGCAAATCCAGTAATATGTCACATAGCTCCGAATAAATCGCGACATTAAATTAACCAAAGTAATACGAGTAACGAGTCAGCAAATGGAATACCACAGACTAACACAAGAATGCCTAAATGCATGTCGTACCTTCCCACCGTGAGGCAGACGCAGTTCCGAGGGGAGAAACGAGGACAGAAGCCGAGAGCAGACCCGTGTTAAGCTAGAAGGCCCTACGATAAGGGACGGACTGGACACCCACGTCGGCAGCCTACCTGTAAGTCTACCACCCGCACGTTTTAGCATGAGGCTTTTTCGCGTCCCTGTTACGTCAAGGACCACCCCCCAGCCCATGTTAAAAACTAGAGCCCTCTAGAAAAACAGTATAGATCTTACGATAACACAAGAAGGGCCACTACCACCCATAAGTTTTAGCGTGAGACTTTTTCGCGTCTCAGGTACGTCAAGGACCACCCCCCAGCCCATGTTAAAAGATAGAGCCCTCCAGAAGAACAGTATAGATCTTACGATAACGCTAAAAGGACCACACTAGCTGCAGGTTTTAGCGTGAGACTTTTTAGCGTCTCTGTTACGTTGCAAACTTTAAAAACATTGCCCCACCACGAAAAGTATAACGTTTCTCATTGGATAGACAGAATTTTTGTAGGCGGAGCTTACAGTTAACATTGAAACCCTGATTGGTCAGATTAAAACACAGCCAAATAGGTTTTTTAAACCAACTTCGGTTAATTGTAGTAAGGAGAAGTTAGGAGAGAGTTAGTTCCGAGACGGCGAGCTGGATGGCTGGTGCGCCAGACGCGATGCCGCATTTTTGAGCGCATCAGGCTTCACTCAGAACTGCAGAAGTCTCATCTGTTACACCCCTTTCTTTGCGTAATACTAGTGTCGATCGTTAATTAAAACTCATGGTGTTCACATTTGCCACTTGAAGAACAGATCTGAAACGCGATGATTTTTCTTTTATATAGTTATTGAGAAGCCACATCAGCCACTGTAATTTACGACAAGTTAGATAAGTAATTAAAGATAATTGAGGATCACTGTAGACCTTTTGATAGTTTTCTCTTTTGTGAAACTTAAATTAAACCTTGATTATAGATGTGACATGGCATAGGTCATCCTTCGATCGATTGTAGAACTTGGAAACCCACTCAGGGAATATTCGTTCACATTTTTGTTGAACGCAGTTGGTTTTTACCATCCTGTATTAAAACATTTCCTTTTATCAATAGTGCAATTTATAAACGATGTTTTGTGAGTAGAATAAAATTTCCAAATGGTAAACTTAACTGCTTTTTCGACGTTATTTTACCAGCTAACTAAAAATAGGAAAGCCTTGAACCCTTTCCACTAAATTTAGTTAGTATTAAGATTCTTTTACAGGGAGTGCAGTGGAGCTGACGCTGAGATCATTTAGTATTTGGTTATATCATCGCTAGTCTCACTGAACTCTTCTGAATTCTACATGTCATGTGTGTTCTGGCGTCTCCTTACCAGCAGCAGGTCGCAGGTTCAAACTAGTTAATTCCCTAAAAAACACGCTCAGAGCGTCGTTGCTCGAAAGTGGTAGGGAGACACGATATAGAACAAACAGACACCACCATGAATGTTTAGAACCTAACTAACCTAAGGACAACACACAACACCCAGCCATCACGAGGCAGAGAAAATCCCTGACCCCGGCGGGAATCGAACCCGGGAACCCGGGCGCGGGAAGCGAGAACGCTACCGCACGACCACGCGCTGCGGGCGGCTACCGGAAGATCTGTGCGCTGTGGGTTACCCCGGATGCTGACTCCTGAAATGAAAGAGCGCAGACTTGAAATTTGCTAGGAACTGCTCTCGCGTTACGAGAACGAAGGTGACGCCTTTCTCCATTCAGTTGTGACAGGGGATGAAACGTGGGTAGCCATTACGACCCGGAGGCGAAACGTCAGTCTACGGAATATCGACACAAAGACTCGCCCCAGCCCTCAGCTGGAAAAATTGTGTCCACGGTGTTCTGGGACGCAGACGGTGTTATCCATGTTGATTTCCTCTATCGTGGAACAATAATAAATTCAGAGCGCTACATCACAACGCTCCCGAAACAGACCGTCGACTTCTTCCGTGACGGCTTCAGAAAACTTCTTCATCGTTGGCTGAAATGTATCCAATTGGCTGGATTATGTGGAAAAGTGAATATTCGTAATGAAAGATCACATTCTGAGGACTATTCCTGAGTTTTATTTATTAAAATATTCGCATCCAAACCCAGTTAACAAAGGTGGTGGCATTAGTTTTCATTGTCCAGACTGCCGTACACACCGGTACCTATAACACTCAGTAGCAAGTCCTCTTGCATTGATGTATGCCTTTATCCATTGTGGCATACTCTCCACAAGTTCATCAACGCACTGTTGGTCCAAATCGTCCCACTCCTCAACGGCGATTAGCCGTAGATCCTTCAGAGTGGTTGGTGGGTCACGTCGTCCATAAACAGCTCTTTCCAGCCTATCCCAGGCGTGTTCTATAGGGTTCCTGTCTGGAGAACATGCTGGTCACTCTAGTCGAGCGATGTCGTTATCGTGAAGGAAGTCATTCACAAGATGTGCAAGATGAGGGCGCAAATTGTCGTCCGTGAAGACGACTGCCCCGCCAGTATGCTGCCGATATGGTTGCACTATCGGTCAGATGTTATCCATGTTGACTTCCTCTATCGTGGAACAACAATAAATTCAGAGCGCTACATCACAACGCTGCGAACTCAAACGACGACTAACAAGGGTGCGAACGGAAAAGGGAAGTGTTTTCCTGCACCACTACAATGCCAAACAACACACTTCACGTGCCGCCACACCAGACTGAATGTCATCACCTTACGGCGTCCTCCATACAGTCCAGATTTAGCACCGTCCGACTTGCATGTGTTACCGATAATGAAAGAGGATGTGCGGGGACATCACTATGTTTCTGGTGAAGGCGTTGAGAGAATTGTGAGACTGTGGTTGCCGAAACAGAGTGTCGACTTCTTCCGTGACGGCTTCAGAAAACTTGTTCATCGTTGGCTGAAATGTATCCAATTGGCTGGCGATTATTTGGAAAAGTGAATATTCGTAATGAAAGATCACATTCTGAGGACTATTCCTGAGTTTGATTTATTAAAATATTCCCACCCAAACCCAGTTAACGAAGGTGGTGGCATTACTTTTCATTCGACCCTCCTAATTGTACACTATTTTGCACATTTGTTCTCTTTCGTTATTTTCAAAGGTTATGCAGTGCACCCATACTGGCAGCAATGTTAACTATGCCACTGGCTCTCTCACATTAGTCTCAGCTCCAAATAAATTTTCCGGCTTCGCGGTGCGTTTTCCCTTACGGGGACGCCGCCTGGGCACTCCGCCTCGCTGTTTACTTGTTACCTCGGGTACGGGCGCAAAGTTGTGCGGCAGAAATGGGGTCGGTCGTCCCACGCCTCTACAGAAGAGCTTACGGCTGCAAATGGAAAAAAAAACCACAAAAGAGAAAACGGACAAACACGGCACTTCGTTTCCAGGTCCGGGCAGCGATCGATGACCCAGTTTTCGGCCAGACGAGATTGGTGTGGGACAAACAACGGACAGGTACGAGAAACAACAGAACTGTTGTTTCTGTCTCTTCCACTCTACGTAGATGTCTCCCGCAGTGTCACCAAATACTGCTGTTGCCTTTTCTGGCCCCACTGCGAGAGAAAAATTTTTCATATTTCAATATTGTAATGTACATACGATAATTTGTGTCCTAACATATTTCTACGAATGTGTTTCTTTCTGTAGAAGCGACGGGTAAAATCATTTGCCTCAGTACCAACCAACGTTTATTAACAGAATTACCACTACACGGGGCAGCAAACGATGTTTCTGACTGCACTGAGAATTTCTTGTCAGGGAGGACACAGCATGTTACCTTTGATCTAGACTCATCGGCATATACGGGGTGATATTTTAATATGTTATTTTACAATTAAAACTGAAGAAAATAGTTTATATAAACATAGGTCCGCAAATTTTTAATTACATCTACATCCATACTCCGCAAGCCACCTGACGGTGTGTGGCGGAGGGTACCTTGAGTACCTCTATCGGTTCTCCCTTCTATTCCAGTCTCGTATTGTTCGTGGAAAGAAGGATTGTCGGTATGCCTCTGTGTGGACTCTAATCTCTCTGATTTTATCCTCACGGTCTCTTCGCGAGATATACGTAGGAGGGAGCAATATACTGCTTGACTACTCACTGAAGGTATGTTCTCGAAAATTCAACAAAAGCCCGTACCGAGCTACTGAGCGTCTCTCCTGCAGAGTCTTCCACTGGAGTTTATCTATCATCTCCGTAACGCTTTCTCGATTCCTAAATGATCCTGCAACGAAGCGCGCTGCTCTCCGTTCTCTATCTCTTCTATCAACCCTATCTGGTACGGATCCCACACTGCTGAGCAGTATTCAAGCAGTGGGCGAACAAGCGTACTGTAACCTACTTCTTTATTTTCGGATTGCATTTCCTTAGGATTCTTCCAATGAATCTCAGTCTGTCATCTGCTTCACCGACGATCAACTTTATATGATCATTCCATTTTAAATCACTCGTAATGCGTATTACCAGATGATTTATGGAATTAACTGCTCACAGTTGCTGACCTCCTATATTGTAGCTAAATGATAAGGGATCTATCTTTCTATGTATTCGCAGCACATTACACTTGTCTACATTGACATTCAATTGCCATTCCCTGCACCATGCGTCAATTCGCTGCAGATCCTCCTGCATTTCAGTACAATTTTCCATTGTTGCAACCTCTCCATATACCTCAGCATCATCCGCAAAAAGCCTCAGTGAACTTCCGATGCCATCCACAAGGTCATTTACGTATATTGTGAGTTAAGGCAAATGAAATATTTTGCCTGAAATTTAGCAACTTCGCTAATATGAAGCCATCACAAAACTGTATGAGATTAAAGCACGATTTCCATTTATTTTGTTGTTATTCGTCTCGCGAATCTAATGAAACATATCCCATACGTGTATCTGCACTAGTTTCACAGAACAAGACACCGAGAACAAAATAAAAATAAAAATTGGGGGCATTACTTTTGAGCACGCCAACGTATTAGGGTGTATAATTCAAAAACAGCTGCACAAATATGCCGTCATCGTGGTAAGACTACAAAGTCGTACACACATCGAAAAAATTTTGCATCAACTCGGTTCCGAGAGTTCCAGAACCTGTACAGAAAGTTGAAATAGAGATTAACATAAACATCATTTTCACCCGTTTTATTGCTCATGGAAACCACAAATTGCATGTTGTACCACCATTTACATCTACATCTACATGACTACTCTGCAATTCACATTTAAGTGCTTGGCAGAGGGTTCATCGAACCACAATCATACTATCTCTCTACCATTCCACTCCCTAACAGCGCGCGGGAAAAACGAACACCTAAACCTTTCTGTTCGAGCTCTGATTTCCCTTATTTTATTTTGATGATCATTCCTACCTATGTAGGGTGGGCTCAACAAAATATTTTCGCATTCGGAAGAGAAAGTTGGTGACTGAAATTTCGTAAAAAGGTCTCGCCGCGACGAAAAACGTCTTTGCTTTAATGACTTCCATCCCAACTCGTGTATCATATCTGCCGCACTCTCTCCCCTATTACGTGATAATACAAAACGAGCTGCCCTTTTTTGCACCCTTTTGATGTCCTCCGTCAATCCCACCTGGTAAGGATCCCACACCGCTCAGCAATATTCTAACAGAGGACGAACGAGTGTAGTGTAAGCTGTCTCTTTAGTGGACTTGTTCCATATTCCAAGTGCCCTACCAATGAAACGCAACCTTTAGCTCGCCTTCCCCACAGTATTATCTATGTGGTTTTTCGAACTGAAGTTGCTCGTAATTTTAACACCCAGGTACTTAGTTGAATTGACAGCCTGTAGAATTGTACTATTCATCGGGTAATCGAATTTCTTTTGGACCTCGTGTGGATCACCCCACATTTTTCATTATTTAGCGTCAACTGCCACCTGCCACGCCGTACAGCAATTTTTTCTAAATCGCTTTACAACTGATGCTGGTCTTCGGATGACCTTACTAAACGTTAAATTACAGCATCATCTGCGAACAACCTAAGAGAACTGCTCAGATTGTTACCCAGGTCATTTATATAGATCAGGAAGAGCGGAGGTCCCAGGACGCTTCCCTGGGGAACACCTGATATCACTTCAGTTTTACTCGATGATTTGCTGTCTATTTCTACGAACTGCGACCTTCCTGACAGGAAATCACGAATCCAGTCGCACAACTGAGACAATACCCCACAGGCCCGCTGCTTGAGTAGAAGCCGCTTGTGAAGAACGGTGTCCAAAGCTTTCCGGAAATCTAGAAATACGGAATCAACTTGAGATCCCCTGTCGATAGCGGCCATTACTTCGTGCGAATAAAGAGCTAGCTGCGTTGCACAAGAGCGATGTTTTCTGAAACCATGCTGATTATGTACCAATAGATCGTTCCCTTCGAGGTGATTCATAATGTTTGAATGCAGTATTTGTTCCAAAACCCTACTGCAAACGGACGTCAACGACATAGGCCTGTAGTTGGATGGATTACTCCTACTACCCTTCTTAAACACTGGTGCGGCCTGCGCAATTTTCCAATCTGTAGGTACAGATCTATCGGTGAGCGAGCGGTTGTATATGAGTGCTAAGTAGGGAGCTATTGTATCAGCGTAATCTGAAAGGAACCTAATCGGTATACAATCTGGACCTGAAGACTTGCCCGTATCAAGCGATATGAGTTGCTTCGCATCTACTTCTAAGAAACTCATGCTAGCAGCTGTTCGTGTTTGAAATTCCAGAATATTCCATTCGTCTTCCCTGGTGTAGGAATTTCGGAAAACTGCGTTCAATAACTCCGCTTTAGCGGCACAGTCGTCGGTAACAGTACCATCGGCACTGCGCAGCGAAGGTATTGACTGCGTCTTGCCGCTTGTGTACTTTACATACGCCCAGAATTTCTTCGGATTTTCTACCAAATTTCGAGACAATGTTTCGTTGTGGAACCTATTAAAGGCATCTCGCGAGACCTTTAGAGGTGGTGGTACAGACTGCTGTACACACTGGTACCTATAATACCCAGAAGCACGTCCTCTTGCATTTAGGCATGCCTGTATTCGTCGTGGCATACTATCCACAAGTTCATCAACGCACTGTTGGTCCAGATTGTTCCTCTCCTCAACGGCAATTAGGCGTAGATCTTTCAGAGTGGTTGGTGGGTCACGTCCTCCATAAACAGCCCTTTTCAGTCTATCCCAGGCATGTTCGATACGGTTCATGTCTAGTCGAGCTGTGTCGTTATCCTGAAGGACGTCATTCACAAAATGTGCACGATGGGGGCGCGAATTGTCGTCCACGAAGACGAATGCCTGTTCAGTATACTGCCGATATGGTTGCACTATCGTTCGGACGATGGCATTAACGTATCGTACAGCCTCCCATGACCACTAGCGGCCTACGTCGGCCCCACATAATGCCACCCCAAAACAGCAGGGAACCTCCACCTTTCTGCACTTGCTGGACAGTGTGGCTAAGGCGTTCAGCCTGACTGGGTTGCCCCCAAACACGTCTCCGACGACAGTCTGGTTGAATGTAGTTGTGACACTCATCAGTGAAGAGAACGTGATGCCAATCCTGAGCGGTCCATTCGGCGTGTTGTTGGGCCCATCTGTACCGCGCTGCACGGTGTCGTGGTTGCAAAGATGGACCTCGCCATGGACGTCGGGAGTGAAGTAGCGCATCGTGCAGCCTACTGCGCACACTGAGTCGTAACACGACGTCCTGTGGCTGCACGAGAAGCATTATTCAACATGGTGGCGTGCACCGTGCGACTTTTTTCTATTTCCAAGAGTCAAAACGGCGGTCAAGGGACGCAATTTTCAAACAACACAAGATGTCCAAAAAGCTGTGGCGAGGGTCTTGGAGGATATTACAGAAGATGAGTTCCAGAAATGTTACCATCAATGGCAGAAGCTCTGGAAAAAGTGCGTGCAGTCAGAAGGGAACTACTTTGAAGGAGACAACACTAGACTTGACTAAAACGGTAAGCAACATCTTTTTTTTACATCAGTCTCATTCCTCTATTGTAGCACCTCGTCCGTTTTGATCAGAATAAAGTTCGGCCAATGATCACTTCACACTTCCTTCCGCAACTTGCTTGAAGAAGCTTGGTGTGATTGAACAGCTACCAACACTTCAATAGTAGTGGATCAGATTTGGAAACATTTATTTCGGATCAGCCCCTTTCTCCTTCTCACGAATTCACTTATATCCGGAGGTAAATTGTACCCTCTCTTTATTAAATAAAGGATTATTCGCAAGCAGCTCTCAGGTTTCAGGAGGCAACTGTGCCTGAACTACAAGACATACAGAAAAATGATCCTTATTTATTTCATCTGACATAATTAGGGCCCTCAGGCCCTATCTTACATCAGACCACCGTTTCACACATCTGCACCTTTTTACCTCATAGTTACATATGAAATAAAAATAAATTTGTGATTCCTGAGTTTCTCGCAGCGTATTTGATAATCAAAATATCCACGGGTCTACAGTGTCCAACCGGCACAATATCTCCGCGATCATACATGTGGCCATCATCAGGTGATCTGACGGACCGAGCTCCTGTGAACGTGAGATCCGTACGCTGTGGCTGCTCAGGGGAAACTGGCTTCGGTCGCGGCGGCCGATTTAAATACCCTCCGCCCGCGGCGCGCTCCCTCCGCCGTCCGCACCCCGCGGTGGAATAGATTGCGACGGCGTCTGAGATGACGTCAGTGTGATGGCTCTGTCCGCCGTGGTCGTCACAGCTATACCTTTGCTCGATTTACTCTCGATTAACCCAATCGCTGGTTCCCGAGCCTTACTAAGATTATAGCCACAGTCACGGTTTAGGAGGTCGTCATTGGTGCGAATTTCGATGGCCTCTCTAACATCGCTGTCCCAGTATCTCGACGTCTGTACCAAAATCCTCGTGGGTTCATACTCCATAGCGTGATTTTCCGACAAACAATGTTCAGCGACCGCCGACTTGCTCGGATACATCAGTCGAGTGTGCCTCTGGTGTTCACGGCATCGATCCTCGACGGTGCGCATCGTCTGACCAATATACGACTTGTCACATTGACACGGAATCTGGTACACGCCGGCCCTCCTCAGACCGAGGCCATCTTTGGCGCTCCCCACCAGTGCGCGAGTTTGATTCGGAGAACAAAACACGGTTCCGACCCGGTGTTTCTTCAAAATGCGGGCGATTTTCCCCGAGAGTGCGCCTGTATATGGAATAAATGCAGTGCCTACCTCCTCCCTCGTGACTTCGTCCATCTCCACAGGTTGTGCTGTAGTGGTTGGGCGGAGAGCACGTTGGATCTGCCACTCTGAGTACCCATTTTTTCGAAATACACATGAGTCAAGGAAGTGCATTCCACATGCAGATTTGATTTCTGCCTAGTATTAACTGAGTGAAAGCTGCTAACTCTTGGGAATAAGCTAATATTGCTAACGACAAACGACACTAAAGGAAATATATACTGTGAGGGCAATGTCAGAATTCCCAGACTATTGAATAGGGGTCGACAAAAGGTTCTCGAACTTACACCACAAATAGCTCGAACAGCCCCTTTTTGATCCAAAAATACCCTTTTTGAATCAGAAGAATTACCCCAAAAAATAACACTATATGACATAAGCGTATGAAAATATGCAAAGTAGACTACTTTTCGTGTTCAACTGTCACTTGTTTCAGATACTGTTCTAATGGTAAATAAAGCAGCATTTAGTTTCTGAACAAGATTCTGAACATGGGCTTTCCACAACAGCTTACTGTCTATCCGAACGCCTAGGAACTTGAACTGTTCCGTCTCGCTTATAATATGCCCACTCTGTCTGATCAAAATATCGGTTCTTGTTGAATTGTGAGTTAGAAACTGTAAAAACTGAGTCTTACTATGGTTTAGCATGAAAATACTTTCCACAAGCCACGAACTTATTTCATGAACTACATTATTTGATAATGTTTCAGTATTACACACAAGATCCTTCTCTACCAAGCTGATGTCATCAGCAAACAGAAATATTCCTGAATCACCTGTAATACTAGAAAGCATATCATCTATATAACTAAGAAGCAGCAGTGGCCCCAGCACTGACCCTTGAGGAACACCCCACTTAACTGTGCCCCATTGGGACTGAACATTCTCTCAATATTGCGGAGAATTACCTTCTGCTTTCTGTTCTTAAAGTAAGAGGCAAACCAATTGTAACCAATGAGAGAAGTTACTCCAGAGTCAGGTTCCTGCTACTGAGTAGCACTTCGAGACAGTGGCTGAATGATGGAGTAGAGATAGAAAGGAATTTGCTCTGAAGGGAACACTTGTTTCTGCAATGTTGTTCAGACAAGAGCGTTAATAAATTTATTCGCAACTGTGGAGTCTTTCAGACATTAGCTGCATTAGGTATGAAGGTATAACCTATTGGTGAGACATGGATATTTTTGCCCAACCAGGTCTGGAACCCGGGCTTCTCGCTTGTTGCGAACAGCCGCCTTAACAGCTCCAGCTACCCAAGCCCACTTCCTGGACCGACCGGGATTTCTCATGTCATACTGTCTACGAAACCAACACTTGTGACTTTACTCGGATTCCCACTACAAATTTTCAAGGAGACAAACATAGTCAACGCTAGCATCACGATAGTCATTTTATCTGTCCAGGCATTCAGTGCTTATTTTTAACGATTTCCTTCCTTAGATATGAAAATATTACCTAGTGGAACCATAAGAAAACTTGTGGCACACTAGGGCTCGAACTCGAATTTCCCTGTTGTGTTACATATTACAAGCCTTGTTTGGGGAAATGACGGTAGTGATACTGAAGTTCAACGCCTTTGTTTCCTTGAAACCCTGTAATTGGAATCCAAGTATGACATATGAAAGTTTGAGTCGGTCCTGGAAGTGTGTTCGGATAGTTGTAGTGGTTTAGGTGCTCACTCGCGACAAGTGAGAAATCTAGGTTCGAGACCTGGTGTGTCATGTAAGACAAACATAGTCAGCATGTGAGACCTGTAGGTAATACCTTCATTCATAGTGCAGCAAAAGTCAGAAGGATTCCGCAACTGCGAGTAAATTTCATAAATTCATCGCTGCTGCAATATCGCCACCAATGCCTGTTTTTCCACACATTGTTAGAAAATAATAGTGTTACGGTTAAGGAGAGATACTACAGGAGACTGAGAATTTCGAAATCTCTGTGTTTGTCTTAGTGCAGCCAAGATACCTGTCCATTTGGTGCTGGAATATGATCAAAGAGTCAAACGTCACAGACATTGAAAACAGGCATTCATACCATAAACCGCTCCAGTGACCATGAGCTTTCCTAAGAAAGTCCTTGCACAGTAATATCACTGTAATCAATAATTGGAAATACAGGTGGCTGTACAATTTTCTATTTGGGGCCGAGAGAGAATTGTTTTTTATATTTGGAGAATTGCTGATGCCTTCTCGAGCATTGCAGTTACGAGGGGCGTTTGAAAAGTCTGTGCAAAGTCCGAGAGATGGCACCACCGGTGTGTATCTAGGTCATACTTAGTTAGTAGCATCTTTGGAAAGAACGCACACCAAGTTTCAGCCATATTGGTCTACTTCTTTGTGTTTGGCATTCGTGTGGATCAAGGAAGTCGAGTGATTGTCAAAAATTGGACGAAAAAATTTCGTGTGGTGATTAAACATTAGTTTATAAAGGCAAATCGCCTCAGGAGAGAAACTTGATAAACATTACGGTGACTTTGCACCTTCGATTACAACAGTTTATAAGTGGTTTCAAAATTTTCGGAGTGGCCATATGGGCACAAGTGGTGCTGAACGTTCTGGACGCCGTGTGGAGGTTACGACTCCAGAAATCACTGATAAAATCGATGAGGTGGTGATGGATGACAGAAGTGTTAAGGTGCGTGAGATTGCTCATGCTGTGTGCATCTCGAATGAACGGGTACATAATATTATGCATAAACACAAGTACATGACAAAGCTATCCGCAAGATGCATTCCGCGATTGCTTGCCCAAAACAGAATCGTGTTTGAAGTTTTGCAAGGATGGTTTGCAACTGTTCAGGAAGAATCCGCAGGACTTTTGTCACTGGATATATGGATACATTACTATACTCCTGAGACCAAGCAACAATCTAAACAATGCGTTACCAAGGGAGAATCTGCACTAAAAAGGCGAAGACCATTCCTTCGGCCGGAAAGGTTATAGTGACTGCCTTTTGGGATTCGCAACGGATAAGCCACATCGACTATCTGGAAACGGGTAAAACTATTACAGGTGAATATTATTCATCGTTATAGGACCGTTTTAAAACCGAGCTTCAAGAAAAACGCCGGCTATTGGACCGCAAAAAGTCCTTTTCCATCACGACAATGCGGCAGCACACACCTCACCAGTTGCGGTCGCAAAATTAATGGAAATAGGATTCTAACCCATTTCACATCCCCCCTGTTCTCCATACTTGGCTCCCTCGGACTACTATTTGTTCCCCAATTTGAAGAAATGGCTGGTGGGACAAAGATTTTATTAAAATAAGGAGGTGATTGCAGCAACTGTAAGCTATTATGCAGACTTGGACAATTCCCATTATTTGAAAGGGATCAAGAAATTAGAACAGCGTTGGATGAAGTGTATAAGTCTAAAAGGAGACTATGTCGAAAAATAGAAAAGGTCTGCCCCAAACGTGAAAATAGTATTTATTTTTTCACGGTTTTTCAAACGCCCCTCATACATAGTCAGTCCAATTTACATTTTCATCTATAATTAAAAATGGTTCAAATGGCTCTGAGCACTATGGGACTCAACATCTGAGGTCATCAGTCGCCTAGAACTTAGAACTACTTAAACCTAACTAACCTAAGGACATCACAAACACCCATGCCCGAGGCAGGATTCGAACCTGCGACCGTAGCAGCCCCGCGGTTCCGGACTGCAGCGCCAGAACCGCACGACCACCGCGGCCAGCCATCTATTATTATTCCTGGAATCCTTGCTGAGGGTGGAATGTTGCTATTTCTCCCACTTAAGATTAAAGATGCTAGAAATTATTGATATTTTGGGATAGTGAGATTAGTGTAACCAACCAGTACTGATTGAGTTTTGGATGGGTTGTGCTTTAATCCTAAATTCTGTGCCAATTTCGATATTACCAACAGATCAGTATTGAAATTCTTGATAGATATGTAAAGGTTTATTATTTCTGCACTTAGATACCTTTGGAGGTCATCAACATACATGTGGTATTAGATTGGTGCATACGTTAGTAGCGTTATTCCATCAGTTTAATAAACACAACAGACACACACAACAGAGACTTTAGTCATCAATGATACATTCTGCAAGCGAAGTGGCGCAGTAGTTAGCACACTGGATTTGCATTCGGGAGGACGACATTTCAAACCCACGTCTGGCCATCCAGATTTGGTTTTATGCAATTTCCCTAAATCGTCGGGATGGTTTCTTTGAAAGGCTGAGGTTGGTTTCCTTCCCATCCTTGACACAATCCGGGCTTGTCCCCCATCTCTAATGACCTCGATGTGGATGGGACGCTAAACCCAATTTTACTTTCTCTATTTATATCAGTCTGTCAACACTGGGCTAGCTTTTGGATCCTGTGACTGTAGAGATAATGTGGATGTGTGCGGAAGAACTAATCGAGCCATGATCAGTGCGCATTGTCATCCTGAAAGGAAGTTCGTTGAAGACTGGTTGATACAGACTGGAAAACGTGAAAAGCTCAGTATGCGAGAGCAAGTGAATAGGGTGGGTGCGGAATTTCTTCCCAACATAACTCCTATGGAATGGGGGCGGGTGCTATCTTAGAGCACCATCACTCCATTCAGTCTTCCTCGTCGTCGTTCAAGTGTCAGCAGCAATGGTTACACCTTGGGGAAGCAATTCATAGTACACATCACTATCGCTGTTTCACCAGATGCATAACATTTTCTTATATAGATGTCTGCAGGTCTTTGCATAGGGTGGCTTGTCCCTTTTTTGTTGTTCAAGAGCCAACTGATGACTAGCAAGGAGAGATGCAGATATGGAGGGCTTATTTCAATGGTGGTACAATTTTTGTTCATTGTGAGATACAGAGTCCTATAGTTAAATTAGAGCGCAAAAATCTGCAGTTGAGATACCAGAAATATTCAAGCACATGCCTTCTTGCTAGAGATGAACCTTTCTTTCTGTTTCTTCGGATCATTAATTTCAGAAGCATTATAGGCAGAAAAGTGGAGGTAATGGACTTGTACCACTATTGAAATAAGCCCTTCATATGGCCACCTGCTGAGTTTTGTGATTCTCACATACAGCATCAGGTATCCACACACCTGATTTCTGAACCATTGCATGCGAGATATGCATGATGATGGAATCACCATTGTTCATTCCATTTGCTTCCTGCTGGTGTGGCCGAACAATTCTAGGCGCTTAAGTCAGGAACCACGTGACAGCTACGGTCGCAGGTTCGAATCCTGCCTCGGGCATGGATGTATGTGTGATGTCCTTAGGTTAATTAGGTTTTAGTAGTTCTACGTTCCAGGGAACTGATCATCTCACATGTTGTTAAGTGCCATAGTGCTCAGAGCCATTTGAACCACATTTGTTCTCAAGTACACTGAAGTGGATAATTGGGGATTGATGCTCTTAAACGTATTGAATAGGATTGGGGAGAAGAGACGTTTGTGGCACAACTTGACTAGAAGAAGGGATCCGTTGGTAGGACATGTTCCGAGGCATCAAGGGATCAGCAATTTAGTATTGGAGGGCAGCGTGGAGGGTAAAAATCGCAGAGGGAGACCAAGAGATGAATACACTAAGCAGATGCAGAAGGATGTAGGTTTCAGTAGGTACTAGGAGATGAAGAAGTTTGCACAGGATAGAGTAGCATGGAGAGCTGCATCAAACCAATCTCAGGACTGAAGACCACAACAACAGCAGCAGCTCTTAAACGATCTTCATCAAGCTGAAAAGCTTTTTTTCAATGGGTATTGCCATTAATGTTGAAATGATTCTCCTCCCCATACATTGCACAAATGTTTCTGGCTGTCTCTGCTGCTTTCACCTCTCTATTGAAACTGAACTCCAACAAAGGATATGTTGGAAATGTTCACATTTCTCCATTTGGCACTCCATTTCTAGCATTCACAGCTTTACTCACTATCTCCAATGACAATGTGGCCATATGTAAATTCAGATAGCAACATTGAACTACAATTAAAAAACGACAATCGATAAATAAACTAATAGCAACTGGAATATCAACACGCAAAACACAAACACTACAAACTTATGGATCAACCTAATATTACAAATTTGCTCTTATAAGATATAAAAACAGGAAATTTGATTGGACTGTAATGTAATTCATTTGTTACATTCAAAAGTCGACACATTTCTTTAGTTGTTTATACATGAAAATTTGACAGGTGCTTACGAGCAGCACGACAAAGCTGATGACACATCATTGAAGTGTAATGAAAAGACTATAGGGCCTAATACTGAACTGTGGGGGACGCCGAATACTACCCTGGCACAGCTGGTGAGCAAAACCATTACACAGCACTTGCGAAAACTTTGGCTGCCTAGTTTGTCAAGTAAAATGTCAATGTCGACAGTGCAAAAGGCTTTGCTGAATTCCAAGAGGCGTACATGGAAGGGTCAGGTCATCTCTTACCGCTAGGAAATAGAGCAACTCGCCCAGTTTCGATTCTTAATAAGTAAGACTGGCATAGTTGTAGGGCATAGCACTAGGGTACAGGTGTATCAGAAGATGTAGACAAATCATCCACTCCATATTCCCGCAGTGAATTAATTCACGCCTGCGGATAGACAACCCAACAGACAGACTTCCTAAGACAATTTGCGTCAACAAATTAAAGAATTGCATGCATGTACTTGCGTTTGCCACCTCATAAACAGAGCCTATACTCACTTGCAATGTGAGTCAAAAACATGGGGATATACTCTATCCACTAATATGTATATGTTTTCCAAATGTCTCGTAAATTACTCACAGCCACCTCCAGACACCCTGGAGGTACTTCGTTGCACTGATAACAGCTCTACAATGAGGTGCCAGAAGTCATGGGATAGTAATATGCAAATATACAGATATATGTAGTATCGCGTGCTCAAAGTGCATTAGCAGAGGTGACTCAGGTGAAGAGGTTTCTGATGTGATTATGGTCTTCCCACCCCCCCCCCAACTCCTCAGAGGAATTAACAAACTTACAACATGGAGGTTGCATCTACATGGATGGGACATTCCACTCTGTAAATCGTGAGAGAAATCGACATTCCAAGATCCACAGTGTCAAGAGTGCTCCAAAAATACCAGATTTGATGGATTACTTCTCAGTAAGGGCAACACAGTGGCCAATGGCCTTCACTTAATTATTGAGAGCAGCCGTGTTTGTGTACAGTTTACATTGCCAATAGACAAGTAACACGGCATGAAATAGTCGTAGAAATCAGTGTGGGATGTACTATGAACGTATCCGTTAGGACATCGCCTAGAGTGCCTCTCCAGCGCTCGTAACCACATTGGTTGGACCCTAGGTGACTGGAAAACAGCCTGGTCACGTGAGTCCCAGTGTCCGTTGTTAAGAGCTGATGGCAGGGTTCGAGTGTGGTGCAGCCAGATGAAGCCATGGACTGATATTGTCGACAAGGTGCTATACAAACTGGTGGAGGCTCCATAATGGAGTGGCCCAACTGAAGCGATCGTTGACTGGAAATGGTAATGTTCAGCTACTTGGAGACTATCTGCAGCCATTCGTAGAGTTCATGTTCCCAAACAACAATGCAATTTTTATGAATGACAATGTGCCATATCACTGGGTCACAATTGTTCGTAAATAATTTGAAGAACATTGTGGACAACTCTAGCCGATGATTACGCCACCCATCGAACATTTATAGGGCTTAACCGCGAGGTCAGTTCGTGCACAAAATGCTGCACTACAACACTTTCGTAATTATGGACGGCTATTCACAATTTGTACAGAAAGCAGATGGCAGTTATAAGAGTCGAGGGGTTTGAAAGGGCAGCAGTGGCTGGGAAGGGAGTGAGACAGCGTTGTATCCTATCCCCGATGTTATTCAGTCTGTATATTGAGCAAGCAGTGAAGGAAACAAAAGAAAAGTTCAGAGTAGGTATTAAAATTCATGGAGAAGAAATAAAAACTTTGAGGTTCACCGATGACATTGTTATTCTGTCAGAGACAGCAAAGGGTTTGGAACAGCAGTTGTATGGAATGGATAATGCCTTGGAAGGAGGGTATAATATGAACATCAACAAAAGCAAAATGAGGATAATGGAATGTAGTCGAATTACGTTGGGTGATGCTGAGGGAATTATAATAGGAAATCAGATACTTAAAGTAGTAAAGGAGTTTTGCTATTTAGGGAGCAAAATAACTGATGATGGTCGAAGTAGAGAGGATATAATATGTAGACTGGTAAAGGCAAGGAAAGCGTTTCTGAAGAAGAAAAATTTGTTAACATCGATTATAGATTTGTCAAGGACTCGTTTCTGAAAGTATTTGTAGGGAGTGTAGCCATGTGTGGAAGTGAAACGTGGACGATAAATAATTTAGACAAGAAGAGAATAGAAGGTTTCGAAATGTGGTGCTACAGAAGAATGCTGAAGGTTAGATTGGTGGAACACATAACTAATGAGGAGTTAATGAATAGAATTGGGGAGAAGTGGAGCTTGTGGCACAACTTGACTACAATAAGGGATCAGTTGGTAGGACATGTTCTGAGACATCGAAATATCACCAATTTAGTATTGAAGGGCAGTGTGGATGGCAGAAATCGTAGAGATGAATACACTAAGCAGATTCAGAAGGATGTAGGCTGCAATAGGTGCTGGAAGATGAAGAAGCTTGCACAGGATAGTGTAGCATGGAGAGTCTCAGGAATGAAGACCACAACAACATAGAGACATCATAGGTCAACATTCAAATGGGACATCTGAGGTCATCAGTCCCCTAGACTCAGAACTATGTAAACCTAACTAACCTGTAGGCACCATACACATCCATGCCTGAGGCAGGATTCGAACCTGCGATCGTAGCAGCCACATGGTTCTGGACTGAAGCGCCCAGAACCGCTCGGCAACATGGGCCGGCCAAAAGGACGTCTGACTCGATATTTATATATATATTGAAGAAAACTCCTCCCAAACAGTCCATGAAGGCCCAACAGTACCGACCGGCCGCCGTGTCATCCTCAGCCCACAGGCACCACTGGATCAGATATGGTGTGGCATAGTCAGCACACCGCTCTCCCAGCCGTATGTCAGTTTCCAAGACCGGAGCCACTACTTCTCAATCGAGGAGCTCCTCAGTTTGCCTCACAAGGGCTGAGTGCAGCCCGCTTGCAAACAGCGCTCGGCACACCGGATGGTCACCCATCCAAGTGCTAGCCCAGCCCGAGAGCGCTTAACTTCGGTGATCTGACGTCAACCGGTGTTACCAGTGTGGCAAGGCCGATGGCATCCCATGACTTTTGGCGTCCATAAAAATCCTTATCTATTGCAATCTAGTGATTAGTTACAAATCAAAGAATGCTTCAGACTAAAGCGTTTTTAACCAATCTGATACTCACCGGTAAATTGTGGGCACAGGGAAGGCGTCCTCGTCCTCATTGTTGTTGTTGGTGTCATTGTTGTTGGCGTTGCTGTTGCCAAGGCTACAAAGAACAATGGACGACATGGTCCCCTGGTTATCCCCCACACCAATGTTGGTCACACTCCAAACGACTTACAAAACGCGTTAAAAGGCAAAGGTGAAAGACTCTGTGGTAGCGCTGAGCTCGCTCTTGACGGCGAGGTATCAACGAATCTGCTCTGCCACAATACGTGTGTGTAGGAGCGAACAATTAAAAGCTACACGGCGTCTGTGAAGGCAGACGTACGCTATCGGTATGGTACCGTACAATACAAGAATATCACCGCATTAAAACGCCCCGCTCGTGTTCGGAACTGTAGCAACGAACAGGAAAGCCATAACGTTAATATTTGAGCGTTAGTACGTTTGTTTATTTAACTGTACAAAAATTTTTTACTTTATAAAGTGAATCTCTTTTGGTAAGCCTGGCCTGGAAATATAGCTTCGTGCTCTCGATATAAAATTTCTTACGTCTAAAATATGCGTGAGCAAATGTAAAAATGATGTACTTTTCGAATTATCTTCTACAAAAATACTTTGCGAAATACGTTATAAATTTGCGGCATTACTTAGTGATTTTTGTCTGGGGGTGGGGGCAGATATTGGGAGACTTTAAATCTCTATAAGCACTTTTCCTGGATATGACATGGTTAATACCGTTGCAGTCTACAATTGCGCTAGGAGACTTAGATGCTACCTTGTAGTTTCACACTGGGTTTTGATCTTTCATAGAATTAACGTAAGCGAGTTGTCTCTAACAATGAGGCAAATGTGGAGCTATTGAAATGCTGCTGAAATTCAAAAAATGTAGTTGCCCTCAATCGGATTACGATAAAATTTGGATTCGTTTATTGTCAACAGTATCTAAAAAGACAGTGAGTTAATTAACGTGTGATTTATGGCCAGAAACTCGGTCAACCGAAATACAATAAGAGAGATTAAATGCAAACTCACTTTACTACAAAGGCTAGCTTGGACACCTATAATCAACGAAGTATCTAGGACGACGAAATATGTAGTGAATAAATTGAAAGCCTCAACTATTTAAATCTATTGACGATTCAGTACTTTTCTCTGTAAATTTTGGACAGTTTCTAAAGCTACTGTTTAGCTATAAGGATTGTGCGCTATATCTGTAGTCATCTTGTTGACTACTATTAGCAGGGCTGATTCAGAAATTATAAAGAGTATCGGAAGAAAGCGAGATGATTTACGCTTCAACTGACAAAATATGGTCTTGTTGTAGTGATTAGAATAGTTAAGGCCCCAATAACACAAAAGTGCTCAGCTTCTTCCCAGAAAAGTGGAGAGCAAAGATATCTGAACACCTTCTATTTGGAAGCATTGACATTTAGATCCTTAAAAGTACGACAAATAAGTTGTGTCGTCTGTTAAGGAATAATTTTTATGCGTTCGTTTCAGTTAGTGGTCCAAACATTTACACGCAATCCTAAGGTCGCCACTCCTTTGGGTACTGAGAAGCAATCATTCTTACACAACGGAAATACTGATTTAACGCGATTTGCCGATATGTTTACCTTTTTTTTAGGACTCCTTTACTTCGACCTAAATGATCTAATTCTCACATTTACTAGCAACACTCTCGAATATTACGAAGCTTTAGTCTGTATGTTACGGGACGACGGTAAAAGGGGGTCGGAACCAAAATTTTCGTTGTATGAATGTGACTATAGCGGGAACTGAAACAATTTTAGACAATCACTTGGAGTGCTACCAATTGCTGTCGAGGTTGGAAAGGTTTTTGAAAGCATAAGAGAGAGATTTACAAAGTTGGCAACACCCTTGGCAGTCAGCCACCGCTCGCAACAATGCCTTCCACCACAACAATGACACGTCGAGGCCACACGCAAAAAAGATAACCACACGCGCACACACAGTTGGAGCAGTTCACTGGTTGCAACGGACTGCCGCCAGAGGCCGAAGCGGAAAGAGAAAGTAAAAAAAAAAAAGAAACTGTAGAACTTTTTTTTTTTAGTAACGGTTCTGGCACGACGACAGCGGCGAAGACGACGACGTAGACTGCGCGCGGCGCTGGCGGCAGGTTTGTTGTGACAAATTTAGAAATGCCGGGACGCCGTGTTGTTTAATCGGCCACATTCAGATTTAATTTTTATTTTTTTCTCTGGACGGAGTTTCAGTGGCGCGCGGCGCGTTGCTCAACTGTCGCTCGGAACGCTGGCAGCGATTTGAAAAGTTGTAACGGTCGGCGCTCGCTCCCTGCTGCTGCTTCTTCTTCCTCTTCTTCTCCTTCCCCCCCTGCGCGCGGCGGATTTCGCGCTTTCACTGCTCCGGCATATTACACCCGCAGCGCGTCTTGACCTCGCGGCCGACCCCACACGTTGTGGCTGCAGCTGTTCCCGAGCGGTCCGCTTCCGCAACCGTCACTAGAGGCGTGCGCCATTGGACCGGCGCGAAGGCAGCCGAGCGGCGCCTTCGGCCGTTTCCGGCTGCCGCCAGGCGGCAGCAGCGTCGCCGGCGCGCCGTGTGACCTACACACGGCGCCGCAGCGCTGCGCCTCGCCGCACTGCCGACAATCGATAGCGGCTGGCGGGGGGTCCCCCTACCTCCTTCATCCCCCCCACCCCCCTTCCAACCACCGCTGCACGCCAGCAGCAACTCTGCGCACATAGCAGACGACCCGCATTCCGCACGCAAACAGCGCGCAAAACCCGACCCTTCGTAAACCGGCTTAAAGAAGTTATCGTGGCGTCCGCTCCTTATCTTAGCTTGCCGTCGCAGCTGCGTATCTTGTTAATAAATAAAACTTTCCGCGACGTGAGGGGTGGATCGAACAAACACCGACTCAAAGGAAGGCCACGGCGCTTGTTCGTGACGTCACGTCAGCTAGGCGCGGCGAACGCCAGGTCTGTCGCAGGCACACTCATAATGGTGGTGTCTCCCTCTCTGACGCAGGAAAATGTGAAACTGTTGGCGGTAGTTGACCAACACACATTGTTCTGAGAGATTTCTGCAATCAATTAATTGTGCAATTCTACATCTACATGCACAGTCGTGGACAAAGCGAGCGAGACACCTCGCCTTTGCGTTATGCTGATCCGCACAGCTTTGAAGTCTGCTACACAGCATAACAGGCAAGGCGACGAAGTGCTACCAACATACTATGCACTGGCGTGAAATTGAAAAACTATCCGAACTGTGTCAGACTGTTTTTAATCATGTGTAACGCTATATTAACGCAGATTAGTGTGTTAAACACGTAAATATAAGGTATAAATGAAAGACGAAACTCTAATTAATATGAACTGTACTAATAAAAATGAATTTCTGCTTATCGAGATAACACGACTGTTATAGTAAGACAAAGAACCCCACATCGTTACGAATTAGCAAAATATTACGCGCATTCGGCCACGAAACTGTCTGTGTCATCGTTACAACCAGTCACACTGGATTACCGTTGCTGAACTACCATGAAAGTGTGCAAATTTAACAAAGCGTGAAGATTCATAACGAAATTCTGTTAAAAATCATTCGTTGCCAAACTTAAGTCAATTCAGTTATTGTCAGAAGCGGAAAAAGTAGGCAGTAACAAGTATGAAATTCTACGAGAGTTTCACATTGACATCCACACAAGGCATTGGTTCAGAATAAATGTAGCAGTAAAACGCATTGGGGGCGCGAGAATTTCTTAAAATGGTTTTACTGATAGTCTATCTGCCTCCATCGAGATTAGAACCGAAAACAAACCAGACCTCCCTTGCAGTAGCTAATACCTTTCACTACACTAGCAGATAACCCAGGCAAACACCCCTCTATTATTACCCCAGACATGAATAAGCTGGTAATTTCGCAATGAAAGTTTCTGTTGCATAGAGCTTTCTGGACTAAAAAAAAAAAATGATTTTTCAGAAATGGTTCAAATGTCTCTGAGCACTATGGGACTTAACTTTGAGCACTATGGGACTTAACTTCTAAGATCATCAGTCCCCTAGAACGTAGAACTACTTAAACCTAACTAACCTTAGGACATCACACACATCCATCCCCGAGACAGGATTCGAACCTGCGACCGTAGCGGTCGCGCGATTCCAGACTGAAGCGCCTTGAACCGCTCGGCCACTCCGGCCGGCAATGAATTTTCTACCTTTATGTTACCGCTTATGTGACGATCATTCGGGATCGAAATAACAGAATACTGTTATTATCGAGTAAATTAAGTAGGATAATTCTGCACCACTCCAGGAAATAAACGGCGACATTGCTGCCAAACATGTTATACAATTTTTCGAATTCTCCATTAGACTCACCACAGCCAGAAAACGTTCATTACCCGAAGTGTTTCTTAAGCTAGCCAACAGTGGGAATGCTCTCAGTTCTAAAACGCGGTGCCATTAATGCTGGGATCTGAATTAGCACGTGTGTGGGCAAATGGAGTTTACTTGCGTTCCTGTAAATGTGATTTGGATCGAAACCGTAGCTACGATTAATATGCTGATGTATCGACTGCAAATATAACATTTCGAATAAAGGGTAGGGTGAATTATTCATTCATTGTTAGGATTCCGTCACCTAAATCGGTAAAAATGGAACCCTACTAGCCTCACTTTCTTGACCGTCTATCTATCTACCCAACTCTTGAAAACCGTTTACCTCGTGTACGGGTAGACACGATAAGCGGAAATGTGTCGCACTTCCTGCGATTAACGGTCCCTTGGTGGTGTAAAAAAGTGAGCTTCTATGTCAACGCAATCTGAAGATACGGCCGTTTATGCAAAGAAAATTTACGCGATAGGTCAAAAAATGGCTCTAAGAACTATGCGACAAAACTGCTTAGGTCATCAGTAGCTTGGACCTAGAACTACTTAAACCTACCTAAGCTAAGGGCCTCACACACATCCATGCCCGAGGTAGGATTCCAACCTGTGACTGAAGCAGCCACTGTGTTCGTGACTGAAGCGCCTACACCGCTCGGCCACAACACCTGCTGAAACCCTTCTCACCATTAACAGAATTTCGTTACGAAACTTCACACATTGTTCAATTTGCACACTTCCATGGCTGGTCAGCAACGGTAATCCAGTGTGACTAGTCTGAACGATGACACAGACCGTTTCGTGGCCGAATGCACGTAATATTTTGCTAACTCGTAACGATGTGGGGTACTTTGTCTTACTAAAACAGTCGTGTTATCTCGACAAGCTGGTATTCATTTTTATTAAGACGTTACACTAGTTAGCGTTTCTTCTTTTATTTATATCTTATATTTACGTGTTGTGTTTAACACACTATTGAGCGTTAATATAGTCTCACACATAATTGAAAACAGTCTGACAAAGATCGGATGGTTCTTAAATTACGCGCCTGTGCATATAGTATGTTGGTAGCACTTCGTCGCCATGCCTGTTAAGCTGTGTAGCAGACTTTAAAGCTGTGTGGCTCAGCATAACGCAAAGGCGAGGGGTCTCGCTCGTTTTGTCCACGACTGTACATCCATACTCCGCAAGCCACCTGACGGTGTGTGGCGGAGGGTACCTCAAGTACCTCTATCGGTTCTCCCTTCTATTCCAGTCTAGTATTGTTCGTGGAAAGAAGGATTGTCGGTATGCCTCTGTGTGGGCTCTAATCTCTCTGATTTTATCCTCACGGTCTCTTCGCGAGATATACGTAGGAGGGAGCAATATACTGCTTGACTCCTCGGTGAAGGTATGTTCTCGAAACTTCAACAAAAACCCGTACCGAGCTACTGAGCGTCTCTCTTGCAGAGTCTTCCACTGGAGTTTATCTGTCATCTCCGTAACGCTTTCGCGATTCCTAAATGATCCTGTAACGAAGCGCGCTGCTCTCCGTTGGATCTTCTCTATCTCTTCTGTCAACTCTATCTGGTACGGATCCCACAATGCTGACCAATATTCAAGCAGTGGGCGAACAAGCGTACTGTAACCTACTTCCTTTGTTTTCGAATTGCATTTCCCTAGAATTCTCCCAACGAATCTCAGTGTGGCATCTGCTTTACCGACCATCAACTTTATATGATCATTCCATTTTAAATCACTCCTAATGCGTACTCCCAGATAATTTATGGAATTAACTGCTTCCAGTTGCTGACCTGCTATTTTGTAGCTAAATGATAAGGGATCTTTCTTTCAGTGTATTCGCAGCACATTACACATGTCTACATTGAGATTCAATTGCCTTTCCTTGCAACATGCGCCAATTCGCTGATGATCCTCCTGCATTTCAGTACAATTTTCCATTGTTACAACCTCTCGATACACCACAACATCATCTGCAAAAAGCCTCAGTGAACTTTCCGATGTCCTCCACAAGGTCATCTATGTATATTGTGAATAGCAACGGTCCTATGACGCTCCCCTGCGGCACACCTAAAATCACTCTTACTTCGGTAGACTTCGCTCCATTGAGAATGACATGCTGCGTTCTGTTATCTAGGAACTCTTCAATCCAATCACACAATTGGTCTGATAGTCCATATGCTCTTACTTTGTTCATTAAACGACTCTGGTGAACTGTATCGAACACCTTGCGGAAGTCAAGAAACACGGCATCTACCTGTGAACCCGTGTCTATGGCCATTTGAGTCTCGTGTGCGAATACCGCGAGCTGGGTTTCACACAACCGTCTGTTTCATTACACTTCTTAACAGATAGTGTACTCCTGATCTTAAATTTCCACCTGTTTTAAGGATTGTCATACAAAAACAACTTCACGGTCAGCAGCAACAGAATTCGTGCTTCTTTACCTTTTTTGTAAATCTGAGGAAGCTACGTTTGTACTGGGTTGCTTTTACAAGAAACTGTGAACACATTGGTGCTCTTCTTTAGGTATCTTGGTTGACTATGCGGTGAGGAGCACTGAATGTTAATGAAATATCTTGCGATTGTACACGTTGGGTTCGATTCCCGGCGGGGTCAGGGATTTTCTCTGCCTCGTGATGGCCGGGTGTTGTGTGATGTCCTTAGGTTAGTTAGTTTTTAAGTAGTTCTACATTCTAGGGGACTGATCACCATAGATGTTAAGTTCCATAGTGCTCAGAGCCTTTTGATTTTTACACGTTGGGGGAGGGGGTGAGGGACAGAAGAAGAGGCAAAAGAGAGATACTTGTTTTATCAAATAAAATTTTTTTGTCTTATAAAGTTTCTCCTTTCAGTTGCAAGAGGGGGATATTTATCTTTTCTAATGTGCATGTTTAAAAAAGTATAAGCACAGCAGTATTTTCAATGTATGAAACTATTTTGTTTCCTGTTTAGAATTCCTTTCGTTGAAAACGATTGTGATCTAATGACGCAACAATTGGACTTTTACACATGTAAATTAGTTCACATTTCCAGTGACGATGCCAAACGAAAATAAATAAGTAAATAAAAGAAACGAGTTAATTGTATGGGGGTTGGGGTAAGTTTCGATAACAAAACGGATCAAGTAAATATAGTTACTTGAATGTAAAATTTCCGAAGCTTGCAATGGGGCAAAGCATCTTCTCATTTTGATCTACGTTTTTTTCGACAGAATTCAGTAATACAGAACTACACTCCTGGAAATGGAAAAAAGAACACATTGACACCGGTGTGTCAGGCCACCATACTTGCTCCGGACACTGCGAGAGGCAATGATCACACGCACGGCACAGCGGACACACTAGGAACCGCGGTGTTGGCCGTCGAATGGCGCTAGCTGCGCAGCATTTGTGCACCGCCGCCGTCAGTGTCAGCCAGTTTGCCGTGGCATACGGAGCTCCATCGCAGTCTTTAACACTGGTAGCATGCCGCGACAGCGTGGACGTGAACCGTATGTGCAGTTGACGGACTTTGAGCGAGGGCGTATAGTGGGCATGCGGGAGGCCGGGTGGACGTACCGCCGAATTGCTCAACACGTGGGGCGTGAGGTCTCCACAGTACATCGATGTTGTCGCCAGTGGTCGGCGGAAGGTGCACGTGCCCGTCGACCTGGGACCGGACCGCAGCGACGCACGGATGCACGCCAAGACCGTAGGATCCTACGCAGTGCCGTAGGGGACCACACCGCCACTTCCCAGCAAATTAGGGACACTGTTGCTCCTGGGGTATCGGCGAGGACCATTCGCAACTGTCTCCATGAAGCTGGGCTACGGTCCCGCACACCGTTAGGCCGTCTTCCGCTCACGCCCCAACATCGTGCAGCCCGCCTCCAGTTTGTCGCGACAGGCGTGAATGGAGGGACGAATGGAGACGTGTCGTCTTCAGCGATGAGATTCGCTTCTGCCTTGGTGCCAATGATGGTCGTATGCGTGTTTGGCGCCGTGGAGGTGAGCGCCACAATCAGGACTGCATACGACCGAGGCACACAGGGCCATCACCCGGCATCATGGTGTGGGGAGCGAACTCCTACACTGGCCGTACACCTCTGGTGATCGTCGAGGGGACACTGAATAGTGCACAGTACATCCAAACCGTCATCGAACCCATCGTTCTACCATTCCTAGACCGGCAAGGGAACTTGCTGTTCCAACAGGACAATGCACGTCCGCATGTATCCCGTGCCACCCAACGTGCTCTAGAAGGTGTAAGTCAACTACCCTGGCCAGCAAGATCTCCGCATCTGTCCCCCATTGAGCATGTTTGGGACTGGATGAAGCGTCGTCTCACGCGGTCTGAACGTCCAGCACGAACGCTGGTCCAACTGAGGCGCCAGGTGGAAATGGCATGGCAAGCCGTTCCACAGGACTACATTGTAAGTAGGCTGTTTAAGTATTTTTGTTGGTAATGCCAACACCATGTAGCGCTCTGTATGAAAAATCACTGGCTGTGCCGTGTGCAGTCTGTGGCTGGTTTGCATTGTTGTCTGCCATTGTAGTGTTGGGCAGCGGCAGCTGGATGCTAACAGCGGGTAGCGTTGCGCAGTTGGAGATGAGCCGCCAGTAGTGGTGGACGTGGGGAGAGAGATGGCGGAGTTTTGAAATTTGTAAGAATTGGTGTCATGAACTGCTATATATATTATGACTAGTGAGGTAAATACATTGTTTGTTCTCTATTAAAATCTTTCATTTGCTAACTATGCCTATCAGTAGTTAGTGCCTTCAGTAGTTTGAATCTTTTATTTAGCTGGCAGTAGTGGCGCTCGCTGTATTGCAGTAGCTTGAGTAACGAAGATTTTTGTGAGGTAAGTGATTTGTGAAACGTATAGGTTAATGCTAGTCAGGGCCATTCTTTCGTAGGGATTTTTGGAAGTCAGATTGCGTTGCGCTAAAGATATTGTGTGTCAGTTTAAGCACAGTCGTGTATAATTGTTCAAAGAAGACGTTTCACATAGACCAGTCTTGTAAAATTGTTCTAAGGGGACGTTTCAACATACAGCATCTCTACGATCGTCTCCATGGGAGAATAGCAGCCTGCATTCCTGCGAAAGGTGGATATACACTGTACTAGTGCCGACATTGTGCATGCTCTGTTGCCTGTGTCTATGTGACTGTGGTTCTGTCAGTGTGATCATGTGATGTATCTGACCCCAGGAATGTGTCAATAAAGTTTCCCCTTCCTGGGACAATGAATTCACGGTGTTCTTGTTTCAATTTCTTACGATAGTAAGAAACTACAGAATACAAAACAATACCAAACATTTTGTCCAAAAATAAGAAGTTTATAGTGATAAGCACGTCATTTCTGCCTGCAACAGACGCGTTCGCCGTGCCTAGCTGACGTGACGTCACCGACAAGCGCCGAGGCCTTCCTTTGAGCCGGAGTTGATCGAACACAGCGTGATCGTAGGCTTCCGCAGGGGGGGGGGGGGGGAGTCGCTTATTCCTGGAATACGCCGTTAAAGTCTTTATATCAGCGGAAAAACGCTCCTGTCTGAGCATAAAAAAGCTAATATACTCCTGATTGAGTGAAGATTTGGGTAACAACTGCCTCAATCTCCCTTCCTCAGCATTTTAAAAAAAATTTGGAATGTGAACATATTCTTCCTCATGCAACCTACCTCTCACTCCGACAAGCTCCTCTAACAGTAACTCGCTCACAACCACTATTCCACCACAGTCAGTCGCTCATACACATCCACTCCCACTTGCCCATTCTCACTCACTCATTCATCCCAGCTGTCATTATATCTTTGTGTCACAGACACGTTCCCCTTTTTTCTGTCATACTACTACTCTCTCCTTTCACTCTCACTGTGTCCCTCTTGCTTTCTCTTACTGCTACTGTCTCCTTCATTCCTTCTCACTGTTGCTCTCCGAGCTCACTATCACTACCTCTCTCTTCCTCATTGTCGTTGTCATGTACTCTGTCTCTCGTTATTACTGGCTTCCACATTCTCCATCTCTTTATTCCTCTCCCACTGCCTGTTTCACTCTATTCCTACCACTGTTCTTTCACTGTCAACTATGTTCCACTGCCATCAAGTCCCTCTCTTTCTTTCACACCTCACACACTCCTTCTCGCTCAGCATAAAAGAGTGTGAATGTGTTTGCATGTCGAAATTTTTTTTTAAATTTTTAATGTTATTATGGAAGGTAGAATGAGGCATTTGTTACCCATCTTTTCAGAGAAACTGAAATAATACAAAACTAATTTTACGTCTCAAATTGGATTTTATGTACACAAAAGCCTTTCATGAACTTCAGTACTACACAGACTCCCAGAACACTTCTGATGGTAACAGAGAAATTTAACACCATATTTCTCCATGCTACATCACTTTATAAACTATGTTGTCACCTTACACCAGATTTTACATGTCTGTTTTACATGTGAAAATAGGTTGATTTTTGAACCTCAGTATCTTGGAAATGGATAAAGATAAGTAGAAAATTTTCAAGATTGCTTGACATCGAGATCTCGGACACATATCGAGAAAAGGATTATACCCATTTGATGTGCATAGACCTACTGGAATACCCTCCTCAGTTTTGGAGTCCAAAACAATGTTTTTGGGGCGTTTCTCTACAACAGAGAAAGATTTTTCAAAACAGGAAGATGACACTACTAAGTAAATGCCTTGAGAAAATAACGTTAAATTTTGAGCAATTTGTTGCGATTACTTATCATTTACATGTCGCCTCATACTGGATTTTATGTGTACATGTAATATTTTTACATCCAATATTTTCTAATTTATCTACATATTTATTCTTAAAAATTTCCAGGCTTCATGGACAAAAACTATTTTTAAAGCATGAGATATTCCAAATATGCTTAGTTAACTTTCCTTGTTACTAACTAGTGTTAAAAGATATCTGGATCAGTATAGACTACAGATAGGTTGCAGCAAGTACTGGGAGATGAAGAAGCTTGCGCAGGATAGAGTAGCATGGACAGCTGCATCAAACCAGTCTCAGGACTGATGACCACAACAACAGCATAGACAAAAGCTACCTTTTACTAACTAACATAATGATAAAACATTTTATTTATGTAGTGTATGAATTCCTGTGACAAATAGTTGTCCAGATCATAATGTCAGTGGACCCATACTTCATAATTAGCCATAGACTCCTCATTAACATGTAAGTGACAGTGTCACCTACAGCTGTTTAACACTCACCCAGTAAACTTCACTGCATAACTAAAATGTTTTATTATTTTGTTGGTTAGTATAAGTGAGTTGCTGTCTATGTTGGTCCAGAAAATTTTAACACTAGCTAGCGACAAGGAAAATTAGCTAATTGTGTTTGGACTGCCTCATGTTTTAAATGTGGTTTTCTCTACAAAGTTTGGAAGCTTTTAAAAATAAATACCTGTAGAAAACATGAGATTCATGTAAAATCCAGTGGCAAGATCATATTACGAAAAACGTTTTACAGATTTTATGATTCCGTCTACATACTATGTGGCATGTAGTCTTGGATGCTGCTCATTTGATAACTGTATATCTTATGAGATGAAATGTTATCTCAGGATGTTGTGACTGGACACTAACGTTACTACATTATGGGTGTATAATTTCGTGATGCTAGACAGCACAATGAAAAAATGGTGATGTCATACTAAAGTGCCTTGCACATAAATCCTTACCGTACGTACTTGAGAGCATTCTATGAGGCTGAGCCGGCGTATTGAAACAAAACGGTGACACCTCCCGAAAGTGACGAGAATTAGGCTCCTAAACTGACATTTTCAATCGAGAACAACTTCATGATGCAGACACAAATCGACTGGTGTTTGAAAGAGGTTATGTTGACCGAGGTCCAACCTAACTGCCTGACGCCTGCGATCTGTTTCTTTCGACCGCTACCTACCGGCAAACGGCGGAAGCAAAGTTGTACACCTTGTAGTTTGGTACGAAAGACAATTCAAGAACTATAATGCCATAAACGAAGAGATGCGTGAAAAACTGCAGCATCGCACGTTACATTTAAATTTATTACATTCTTCCTACTAACTCCACTCGCAACACATTTTGCAGACAGTGTCCACATATCGTGCTGAATGTGCTTAGGAAAATATATGGTTCTACAGCGCACAGTTCAGTAGATACCACTTTATAAACGTGCAGTACAACAACAGTCGCTACGTAGTACGGGCGCGGATGGGCAACTATGAATAAGTACCTGGGCAATACCTGCTTTCTCCACTAGTAAAGTAGAGATATAAAATTACATGAAGACTGTCCTTTAGCTGACAGTAGACAAGATCCTGTCAATGTATACAGCTCTCGTAATACTCTTTTATAAGATACTCTGAAAGGGCAGTCGAAAGTGGCGTCTTATATGCTGCAATGAAGTAGTGCTGTATGAAGTAGTGAAGGCAGCAGATAATCAAGTAGGTAAAAAGACGAGGGCTAGTACAAAAACCTTGGGTAACAGAAAAAATATTGAATTTAATTGATGAAAGGAGAAAATATAAAAATGCAGTAAATGAAGCAGGCAAAAAGGAACACAAACGTCTCAAAAATGAGATCGACAGGAAGCGCAAAATGGCTAAGCAGGGATGGCTAGAGGACAAATGTAAAGATGTAGAGGCTTATTTCACTAGGGGTAAGATAGATACTGCCTACAGGAAAATCAAGGAGACCTTTGGAGAAAAGAGAACCACTTGTATGAATATCAAGAGCTCAGATGGACACCCAGTTCTAAGCAAAGAAGGGAAAGCAGAAAGGTGGAAGGAGTATATATAGGGTCTATACAAGGGCGATGTACTTGAGGACAATATTATGGAAATGGAAGAGGATGTGGATGAAGATGAAATGGGAGATACGATACTGCGTGAAGAGTCTGACAGAGCACTGAAAGACCTGAGTCGAAACAAGGCCCCAGGAGTAGACAACATTCCATTAGAACTACTGAGGGCCTTGAAAGAGCCAGTCATGACAAAACTCTACCATCTGGTGCACAAGATGAATGAAATAGGCGAAATACCCCCAGACTTCAAGAAGAATATAATAATTCCAATCCCAAAGAAATCAGGTGTTGACAGATGTGAAAATTGCCGAATAATCACTTTAATAAGCCACAGCTGCTAAATACTAACACGAATTCTTTACAGACGAATTGAAAAACTAGTAGAAGCCAACCTCGGGGAAGATCAGTTTGGATTCCGTAGAAACAGTAGAACACGTGAGGCAATACTGACCTTACGACTTATCTTAGAAGAAAGATGAAGGAAAGGCAAACCTACGTTTCTAGCATTCGTAGACTTAGAGAAAGCTTTTGACAATGTTGACTGGAATACTCTCTTTCAAATTCTAAAGGTGGCAGGGGTAAAATACAGGGAGCGAAAGACTATTTACAATTTGTACAAAAGCCAGACGGTAGTTATAAGAGTCGAGGGACATGAAAGGGAAGCAGTTGTTGGGAAGGGAGTAAGACCGGGTTGTAGCCTCTCCCCGATGTTATTCAATCTGTATATTGAGCAAGCAGTGAAGGAAACAAAAGAAAAATTCGGGGTAGGTATTAAAATCCATAGAGAAGAAATAAAAACTTTGAGGTTCGCCGATGACATTGTAATTCTATCAGAGACAGCAAAGGACTTGGAAGAGCAGTTGAACGGAATTGACAGTGTCTTGATAGGAGGATATAATATGAACATAAACAAAAGCAAAACGAGAATGGAATGTAGTCGAATTAAGTCGGGTGATGCTGAGGGAATTAGATTTCGAAATGAGACACTTAAAGTAGTAAAGGAGTTTTACTATTTGGGGAGCGAAATAACTGATGATGGTCGAAGTAGAGATGATATAAAATGTAGACTGGCAAATGGGAAGGAAAGCGTTTCTGAAGAAGAGAAATTTGTTAACATCGAGTATAGATTTAAGTGTCAGGAAGTCATTTCTGAAAGTATTTGTATGGAGTGTAGGCATGTATGGAAGTGAAACATGGACGATAACTAGTTTGGACAAGAAGAGAATAGAACGTTTCGAAATGTGGTGCTACAGAAGAATGCTGAAGATTAGATGAGTAGATCACATAACTAATGAGGAAGTATTGAATAGGATTGGGGAGAAGAGAAGTTTGTGGCACAACTTGACCAGAAGAAGGGATCGTTTGGTAGGACATGTTCTGAGGCATCAAGGGATCACCAATTTAGTATTGGAGGGCAGTGTGGAGGGTAAAAATCGTAGAGGGAGACCAAGAGATGAATACACTAAGCAGATTCAGAAGGATGTAGGTTGCAGTAGGTACTGGGACATGAAGAAGCTTGCACAGGATAGAGTAGCTTGGAGAGCTGCATCAAACCAGTCTCAGGACTGAAGACCACAACAACAACAACATGCTGCAATTGTGCCGTAATGAAATAAAAATGAATAGCCGCAGCCATCATCATGGAGTCTTTGAAAAATACCCATACAAAATGTGGAGTCAGGTTAAAGGAGAAGATCTTTTCTAAAGAAGGCAACTGGTTTGCCCTGAATTAGTAGCAACATTTCCATTGATAATGGCTTAACGGCACCTCATTCTCTGGAGGGGCTCGCCATTTACTTTTACGTCGTCTACTGGCGTGCTATGGTACTAAAGAAGGTATTACTGAACTGGGCTGTTGATAATATATCGATATCTTTTCCAGAAACTATTGATGTATGCTGGTTGTATGTTTCTTATCAACAGTTTCTATTACTCAAGACGCACGGCAAGGAACCAGACTGCCATCTAGCGTATTTGCATGGAAAATACGCCAACAATCACAGAAAGAATGGATTAAGGAGCGGATAGTGACCCAACGAAAGAAAAAAACGATTTTATGCGAGTATTCAGCGAGGAATCGTGGTTCGATCGAGTCACAATGACTAAGCGGCAATGAAGCTTCCTAATACGAAAGCGGTTACGACATGGATGTTACTTTAGTCTTTTCTATAAAATTGAAATTATTGATTCACCAGGTGTGCTGTGACGACAGCGAATAAGAAGCCGACTTCAATGGCGTAATAATAGCACCCAGTAAATACCGAACACAGCTAACAAAAATATACCGAAAAGTTGAAGCAGCATAAGGTCCCGTTGAAGAATCAATACGCTAAGAAGTGGGATACGGACGTTCTAAGGAATGGCGAGATACGTTTGAAGTTCTCTAAAGCTATAGATACAGCAATAAGGAATAGCGCAGAAGGCAACACAGTTGAACAGGAATGGACGTCTCTAAAAAGGGCCATCACAGAAGTTGGGAAGAAAAACGTAGGTACAAAGAAGGTAGCTGCGAAGAAACCATGGATAACAGAAGAAATACTTCAGTTGATTGATGAAAGGAGGACGTACAAACATGTTCCGGGAAAATCAGGAACACAGAAATACAAGTCGCCGAGGAATGAAATAAATAGGAAGTGCAGGGAAGCAAAGACGAAATGGCTCCAGAAAAAATGTGAAGACATAGAAAAAGATATGATTGTCGGAAGGACAGACTCAGCATACAGGAAAGTCAAAACAACCTTTGGTGACATTAAAAGCAACGGTGGTAACATTAAGAGTGCAACGGGAATTCCACTGTCAAATGCAGAGGAGAGAGCAGATAGGTGGAATGAATACATTGAAAGCCTCTACGAGGGTGAAGATTTGTCTGATGTGATAGAAGAAGAAACAGGAGTCGATTTAGAAGAGATAGGGGATCCAGTATTAGAATCGGAATTTAAAAGAGCTTTGGACGACTTACGGTCAAATAAGGCAGAAGGGATAGATAACATTCCATCAGAATATCTAAAATCATTAGGGGAAGTGGCAACAAAACGACTATTCACGTTGGTGTGTAGAATATATGAGTCTGGCGACATACCATCTGACTTTCGGAAAAGCATCATCCACACAATTCCGAAGACGGCAAGAGCTGACAAGTGCGAGAATTATCGCACAGTCAGCTTGAGAGCTCATGCATCGAAGCTGCTTACAAGAATAATATACAGAAGAATGGAAAAGAAAATTGAGAATGCGCTAGGTGACTATCAGTTTGGCTATAGGAAAAGTAAAGGCACGAGAGAGGCAATTCTGACGTTACTGCTAATAATGGAAGCAAGGCTAAAGAAAAATCAAGACACGTTCATAGGATTTCTCGACCTGGAAAAAGCGTTCGACAATATAAAATGGTGCAAGCTGTTCAAGATTCTGAAAAAAGTAGGGGTAAGCTATAGGCAGAGACGGGTCATATACAATATGTACAACAACCAAGAGGGAATAATAAGAGTGGACGATCAAGAACGAAGTGCTCGTATTAAGAAGGGAGTAAGACAAGGCAGGCTGTAGCCTTTCTCCCCAACTCTTCAATCTGTACTTCGAGGAAGCAATGATGGAAACAAAAGAAAGGTTCAGGAGTGGAATTAAAATACAAGGTGAAAGAATATCAATGATACGATTCGCTGATGACATTGCTATCCTGAGTGAAATTGAAGAAGAATTAAATGATCTGCTGAACGGAATGAACAGTCTAATGAGTACACAGTATGGTTTGAGATTAAATCGGAGAAAGACGAAGGTAATGAGAAGTAGTAGAAATGAGAACAGCGAGAAACTTAACATCAGGATTGATGGTCACGAAGTCAATGAAGTTAAGGAATTCTGCTACCTAGGCAGTAAAATAACCAATGACGGACGGAGCAAGGAGGACATCAAAAGCAGACTCGCTATGGCAAAAAAGGCATTTCTGGCCAAGAGAAGTCTACTAATATCAAATACCGGCCTTAATTTGAGGAAGAAATTTCTGAGGATGTACGTCTGGAGTACAGCATTGTATGGTAGTGAAACATGGACTGTGGGAAAACCGGAACAGAAGAGAATCGAAGCATTTGAGATGTGGTGCTATCGACGAATGTTGAAAATTAGGTGGACTGATAAGGTAAGGAATGAGGAGGTTCTACGCAGAATCGGAGAGGAAAGGAATATGTGGAAAACACTGATAAGGAGAAGGGACAGGATGATGGGACATCTGCTAAGACATGAGGGCATGACTTCGATGGTACTAGAGGGAGCTGTAGAGGGCAAAAACTGTAGAGGAAGACAGAGAATGGAAAAAAAAAAAAAAAAAAAAAAAAAGGTACCGTTAGCTACGTCTAGAAATGACCTGTTGATATACGGATATATTACACTACTGGCCATTAAAATTGCTACACCACGAAGATGACGTGCTACAGTCGCGAAATTTAACCGACAGGAAGAAAATGCTGTGACATGCAAATGATTAGCTTTTCAGAGCATTCACACAAAGTTGGCGCCGGTGGCGATACCTACAACGTGCTGACATGACCAAAGTTTCCAACCGATTTCTCATACACAAGCAGCAGTTGACCGGTGCAGCCTGGTCAAACGTTGTTGTGATGCCTCGTGTAAGGAGGAGAAATGCGTACCGTCACGTTTCCGTCATTGATAAAAGTCGGATTGTAGCCTATCGCGATTGCGGTTTATCGTACCGCGACATTGCTGTTCGCGTTGATCGAGATCCGATGACTGTAAGGAGAATATGGAATCGGTGGGTTCAGAAGGGTAATACGGAACGCCGTGCTGGATCCCAACGGCCTCGTATCACTAGCACTCGAGATGACAGGCATCTTATCCGCATGGCTGTAAGGGATCGTGCAGCCGCGTCTCGATCCCTGAGTCAACAGATGGGGACGTTTGCAAGACAACAACCATCTGTACGAACAGTTCGACGACGTTTGCAGCAACACGGACTATCAGCTCGGAGACCGTGGCTGCGGTTACCCTTGACATTGCGTCACAGACAGGAGCGCCTGCGATTGTGTACTCGACGACGAACCTGGGTACACGAATGGAAAAACGTCATTTTTTCGGATGAACCCGGGTTCTGTTTACAGTATCATGATGGTCGCATCCATGTTTGGCAACATCGCGGTGAACGCACATTGAAAGCGTCTGTTCGTCATCGCCATGCTGGCGTATCACCCGGCGTGATGGTATGGGGAGCCATCGGTTACACGTCTCGGTCACCTCTTGTTTGCATTGACGGCACTTTGAACAGTGGACGTTACATTTCAGATGTGTTACGACCCGTGGCTCTACCTCTGCGAAACCCTACATTTCAGCAGGATAATGCACGACCGCATGTTGTAGGTCCTGTACGGGCCTTTCTGGGTACAGAAAATGCTCGACTGCTGCCCTGGCCAGCACATTCTCCAGGTCTCTGACCAATTGAAAACGTCTGGTCAATGATGGCCGAACAACTTGTTCGTCACAATACGCCAGTCACTACTCTTGATGAATTGTGGTATCGTGTTGACGCTGCATGGACAGCTGTATTTGTACACGCCATCCAAGCTCTGTTTGACTCAATGCCCAAGCGTATCAAGACCGTTACTATCGCCAGAGGTGGTTGTTCTGGGTACTGATTTCTCAGTATCTATACACCCAAATTGCGTGAAAATGTAATCACATGTCAGTTCTAGTATAATATATTTGTCCAATGAATTCTCGTTTATCATCTGCATTTCTTCGTGGTGTAGCAATTTCAATGGCCACTAGTGTAGCTTCTGAGCTGGGGGATACCACCCGAAACTATTATATAAATACATAATAAAAATTTACTCTGCATAATGAAAAGTGTGAGGTCATCGACATGTACAGTTAAAGGAATCCATTAAATCCCGGTTACACGATAAAACACACAAATACAAAAGCTGTCAATTCAACAAAATAGCCAGGGATTCCTATTATCGGCAATTTAAAGTGGAAAGTTCAGATAGACAATGTTGTTGGGAATGCAAATCAGAAACTATGTTTTGTTCGCAGATCATTTAGAATATGCAAGTAATCGACTAACGGGACTACTTACACTGTACGTGTCCGTTCTTTACTGCGCAGTATGGTAAGCTTACCAAACAGAATTTTCGAAGGACATCAAAAAGTTCGACCATTATACCTGTGATGTTATATGGATCTGAAACATTAATATTTAGAAAGAAAGATGAAGAAAAACTGTTAATATTCGAAAGAAAAGTACAAAAGAAAATTTTTGGACCTGTATACGACAAAAGAAACATGGAATGGAGAATAAGAAGAAATGAAGAATTAAGAGGGCTGTACAAACACCGTAAGATCGTCCAAGTGCACAAGAGGAGAAGGTTGAACTGGGCAGGCCATATAGCAAGAAGGACAGAGAATATACTACATAGAATGGCATTCAGCAGAACAATAGATGGAAAGAGAGGAAGAGGGAGATCCAGAATCAGATGACAAGATGACATTCGGGTGGACACAACTAGGATGAGCAGCAACAGCAACTGGACAAACAGCGCATTGGACAGGCCGAAGTAGAAGAGGCTCATAGAGCAGGCGTATGGTCGATAAGGCCCTTTCCACATGTAAAGTAAAGTAAAGTTGTTGTTGTTGTGGTCTTCAGTCCTGAGACTGGTTTGATGCAGCTCTCCGTGCGACTCTATCCAGCGCAAGCTTCTTCATCTCCCAGTATTTACTGCAACCTACATCCTTCTGAATCTGCTTAGTGTATGCATCTCTTGATCTCCCTCTCCAATTTTTACCCTCCACGCTGCCCTCCAATGCTAAATTTGTGATCCCTTCATGCCTCAGAACATGTCCTACCAACCGGTCCCTTCTTCTAGTCAAGTTGTGCCACAAACTTCTCTTCTCCCCAATCCTATTCAACACATCCTCATTAGTTACGTGACCTACCCATCTAATCTGCAGCATTCTTCTGTAGCACCAAATTTCGAAAGCTTCTATTCTCTTCTTGTCCAAACTATTTATCGTCTATGTTTCACTTCCATACATGGCTACACACCATACAAATACTTTCAGAAACGACTTCCTGACGCTTAAATCTATACTCGATGTTAACAAATTTCTCTTCTTCAGAAACGCTTTCCTTGGCATTGCCAGTCTACGTTTTATATCCTCTCTACATCGACCATCATCAATTATTTTGCTTCCCAAAATAGCAAAAGTTCTTTACTATTTTAAGTGTCTTATTTCCTAATCTAATTCCCTCGACATCACCTGATTTAATTCGACTACATACCACGATCCACGTTTAGCTTTTGTTGGTGTTCGTGTTATATCCTCCTATCAAGACACTGCCCATGCCGTTCAACTGCTCTCCCAAGTTGTTTGCTGTCTCTGATAGAATTACAATGTCATCGGCGGATCTCAAAGTTTTTATTTCTTCTCCGTGGATTTTAATACCTACTACGAATTTTTCTTCTTGTCAAGTTGTGCCACAGACACCTCTTCTCCCCTATTAGGGGAGTAAGTGTTAAAAAGTTCGAAGATGGACAGCTCGTTTTGCACTATCGCAAAACAGGGGAGAGAGTGTCACAATAGGATATGTAAGTCGGGGTGACATTTTACATTGGCTGCATCGTTTCCCGAAATGTGAATCTCCAACTTTCTCCTCCGAATTTGAAAATATTTTACTCACGCCGGCCTGTATACGGTAGGGAGAAACGGTCATCGTAACAAATTGAGAGAAATCAGAGCTCTCACGGAAAGATTGAAGTGTTCGTTTTGTCCCCCGCACTGTTAGAGAGTGGAACGGTAGAGAAATAGTGTCGAAGTGGATTGCGTGGTAGTGTAGATGTAGATGGGTATAAATACTGTAGCACAGGGATTTCAACGCGTAACACGATTGCAGAAATGCACCAGCGAAGAACAAAGAATTGGTAACGTAACTTATTTTTTTTCGACGTGATAATTAAAAATCTCCTAGCTTCCCTTCGTTTTACTGGGGAATGGTTTCGTCCGCCGAAGCCGCCAGACGCAGAGTGCGGGCAGCCATTATAACGTCCTTATCGTAACGGACCAACAGTGCCTGCGCACGCTGTCACGTGACGTCACGCAAGTCGGACTTCCCGGCATGCCGTGCGGCATGCGACGCGGGTGACGTCACAGCTTATCGTTGCATGCCAAGTCCCTTGGCGCCTACGTCTGCAGCAGGTTCCCGCCTTTGCGCAGTTGTCAGACGGGTGACCCAGGCACACGCACTTGCGTTCAGGGAAGTGGAATGTGTTACACCACAAAACCACTTGATCTCATGGAAATGGAATACGTTACACTGCCGTATAAACCACTTGACCGAACACTGCCAAACTGATACTCCACTACTCTTATACCTGTAGGACTGACAAGGAATCCCTTGATGGGCAAGGAGTAGACCACAAAGATCGGTCTTTTGTATGACTCATCTGAAAGTTCTAATTTATAATTATGACAAGAAAAATAGTAGCTGCTAATGATCCACCATTTGCATCATGAAGGCGACAAAGATTGAGTGTTGAGGTCAACTTCCTAGGGGACGTATGTACATTACTGGCCATTAAAATTGCTACACCAAGAAGAAATGCAGATGATAAATGGGTATTCATTGGACAAATATATTACACTAGAACTGACATTACATTTTCACGCTAGTTGGGTGCATAGATCCTGAGACATCAGCACCCAGAACAACCTCCTCTAGCCGTAATAACGGCCTTGATACGCTTGGACATTGAGTGAAACAGAGCTTGGATGGCGTGTACAGGTACAGCTGCCCATGCAGCTTCAACACGATACCACAGTTCATCAAGAGTAGTGACTGGCGTATTGTGACGAGGCAGTTGCTCGGCCACCATTGACCAGACGTTTACAGTTGGTGAGAGATCTGGAGAATATGCTGGCCAGGGCAGCAGTAGAACATTTTCTGTATCCAGAAAGACCTGTACAGAACCTGCTACATGCGGTCGTGCATTATCCTGCTGAAATGTAGGATTTCGCAGGGATCGAATGAAAGGTAGAGCCACGAGTCGTAACACATCTGAAATGTAACGTCTACTGTTCAAAGTACCGTCAATGGGAAGAAGAGGTGACCTAGACGTGTAACAAATAGCACCCCATAGCATCACTCCAGGTGATACGCCAGTATGGCTATGACGAATACACGCTTCGAATGTGCGTTCACCGCGATGTCGCCGAACACGGATGCGACCGTCGTGATGCTGTAAACAGAACCTGGATTTATCCGAAAAAATGACGTTTTGCCATTCGTGTACCCAGGTTCGTCGAGTACACCATCGCAGGCGCTCCTCTCTGTGATGCAGCGTCAAGGGTAACCACAGCCACGGTCTCCGATTTGATAGTCCGTGTTGCTCCAAACGTCGTCGAACTGTTCGTGCAGATGGTTGTTGTCATTGAAACGTCCACATCTGTTGACTCAAGGATCGAGGCGTGGCTGCACGATCCGTTACAGCTGTGCGGATAAGATGCCTGTCATCTCGACTGCTAGTGATACGAAGCCGTTGGGATCCAGCACGGCGTTCCGTATTACCCTCCTGAACCCACCGATTCCATATTCTGCTAACAGTCATTGGATCTCGACCAACGCGACCAGCAGTGTAGCGATACGATGAACCGCAATCGCGATAAGCTCCAATCCGACCTTTATCAAAGTTGGAAACGTGATGGTACGCATTTATCCTCCTTACACGAGGCATCACAACAACCTTTCACCAGTCATCGCCGGTCAACTGCTGTTTGTGTATGAGAAATCGGTTGGAAACTTTCCTCATGTCAGCACGTTTTAGGTGTCGCCAGCGGCTCCAACCTTGTGTGAATGCTCTGAAAAGCTAATCATTTGCATACCACAGCATCTTCTTCCTGTCGGTTAAATTTCGCGTCTGTATCACGTCATCCTCGTGGTGTAGCTATTTTAATGGCTAGTAGTGTATTACATTTTGTAAGTGGACATCGTCGACATTCAAAAAATGTTCCAAACAAACAATACATTTGCGTCATGAACGCCGAATGAAAACTGGCCGGGCCGCAATGGTCGCAAAGGTTCGCACCATTACGATCGAAGGTCAACTCGATGGGAGTTACATTCCGTGCAGGACGTTCAGCGTGGTGTACATTCTTAAAGAATGCACATAGGCCTACACTGGTACACCTGCGTAATATCGTGTAGGGCTCCTGCGAGCACGCTTAAGTGCCGCAAATGACGTGGAGTGGACTCGACAAATATCTGATGTAGCTCTGGAGGGAACCGACACCATAAAATCCTACAGGGCTGTCCGTAAATCCGTAAAAGTTCGAGGGGGTAGCGATCTCTCCTGAACAGCACATTGCAAGGCATCCCAGGCACAGTAAATAATGTTCGCGTCTCGGGAATTTGTTGGCCAGCGGAGATGTTCAGTGTCAGAAGAGAGTTCCTGGAGGCACTATGTAGCAATTCTGGACGTGTCGCATTGTCCTACTGGAACTGCCCAAGACCATCGGAATGAGCAATGTACACGAATGGATGCAATTTTTATTGCTCTCCCGTCGCTACGACTACTTTATTTACTTGATGATTCAGTAGATGCAATAATCACAATCAGAACAATTGGACGACAATGGTACTGAAGATATGAATATTCAGACTTCATAGACGTAGAATTTGACACCTACATAACACCAGAGCATGATTTAGAAAACGACCTATTTGGACTTCTAGACGTAGATAACCGAACAGTTCTCCCAGAAGTACGAGTTTCAACAAGAGCATCAGACGTTCTTCACTCATGAGGTTGCTTACCTACGTGTCACCTGTCAGAGTCGTATCTAGACGTATCAGGGGTCCCACATCACTCCAACTGCACCCGCCCCACACCATTACAGAGCCTCCACCAGCTTGACCAGTCCCCTGCTGACATGCAGGGTCTATAGATTCATGTGGTTGTCACCATACCCGTACACGACCATTCGCTCGATACAATTTGAAAGGACACTCGTCCGACCAGGAAACGTGTTTCCGTCATCTACAATCCAATGTCGGTGTTGGCGGGCCCAAGTGAGGCGTAAAGCTTTGTGTGGTGCAGTCATCGATGGTACAGGAGTGGGCCTTCGGCTCCGAAAGCCCATATCGATGATGTTTCATTGAATGGTTCGGACGCTCACATGTGTTGATGGTTCAGCACTGTAGGAATTTGCGGAAAGGTTCCACTTCTATCACGATTCTCTTCACTCATCGTTAGTCCCGTTCTTGCAGGATCTTTTTTTCGCCGCAGCGATGTCGGAGATTTGACGTTTTATTGGATTTCTAATGTTCACGGTACATTAGAGAAATGGTCGTACGGGAAAATCCCCACTTCATCACTACCTCGGAGGTGCTGTCCCCCCGACGCTCTTGCACCGACAATAACACCACGTTCAGACTCACTTAAATCTTGATAACCTGCCATTATAGCCGTAGTAACCGATCTAACGAATGCGCCAGAGACTTGTGTTGTATATATTGCCGACCACAGCGCCGTATGCTGCCTGTTTACACATCTCTGTATTCTAATACACACGCCTATATCTTTGGCGCTTTACTGAAAAATCGAATTGGTGTAACTGGGTGGTGAGAACTGATGGAATGTACTGTTATGCAACTGAATGCGAAACGGTTTCTCATGGAGCTTATCGTGAAACTGGCTATCGTTTAAGGCGTTGCTGCAGATAGTGCGGTAATACGTCTTATAGACACGGAAAAAGCAAACGTCCAGAAGATGAATTTGTCCAGTAGTTCCAGGAGGTGCGAACTGCAACGCCACACACTTTTCAGGGGGGGGATACTTAGCTCTAAAGGAGTATAATTTTAAAACGCAGACAAGGAATCAACCAAAAGCGAGTTAGAAACTTCCTGGCAGGTTAAAATTGTGTGCCGGACCGAGACTCGAACTCGGGACCTTTGCCTTTCGCGGGCAAGTTCGAGTCTCGGTCCGACACAAAATTTTAATCTGCCAGGAAATTTCAAAACCAGCGCACACTCCGCTGCAAAGTGAAAATTTCACTGTGCTAAAGAGAGTTATTTTGACCAGTTATTGGTCAAAAGCTGTGCTCATACTGTAGCTGTAGTCCTCTTACTCCTATTTTCCTAGTTTTTGTAACGTAAGTAATCCCTTCTGCCCTTGAAATATTGCGGACACGAGAAAGAATCATAAGGGCCACGGCACCTCCAACTTTTCGCAGCAGAGTAACTTTGGAGCCAATTTATCATTCCGGTTGACAGTCGGCATAGATGTGCCTTGACCCACTGGCGTTAGCTGATCGCGAGACAGCTCTCTCAGTATCGGTAATTTATAATGTTCCTTTCATAAGCACTCCATTTTCAAATCTCCATTGGTCGGAGTTGAAAACCGTTTCCTCACTGAACGATGGGACTCATTTACATATTTTCGGGCCGTTTCCGCAATTCGCTGTGTATCCTCAACCTGAGGTTTTGTTTGACATTTCGTTATCTTGCGCCTTCCAGCTCTGTAGCCTGTAGCACTGTTTGAAGCTGTGCAACCATCCACTGCTTCCCGTGAAATCACTGTAATCTATTTCGCGCGCAGTTAGACGTGCAAAACGTAGTAGGTCCTTATTGTGAACATCCTGTAAATTGTACCGAGCATCCTTAAAACGCGCAAACGCCATTGCTTTGCCCCACCAGCTGCGACCTGGTCGCAAATACACTCCTGGAAATTGAAATAAGAACACCGTGAATTCATTGTCCCAGGAAGGGGAAACTTTATTGACACATTCCTGGGGTCAGATACATCACATGATCACACTGACAGAACCACAGGCACATAGACACAGGCAACAGAGCATGCACAATGTCGGCAGTAGTACAGTGTATATCCACCTTTCGCAGCAATGCAGGCTGCTATTCTCCCATGGAGACGATCGTAGAGATGCTGGATGTAGTCCTGTGGAACGGCTTGCCATGCCATTTCCACCTGGCGCCTCAGTTGGACCAGCGTTCGTGCTGGACGTGCAGACCGCGTGAGACGACGCTTCATCCAGTCCCAAACATGCTCAATGGGGGACAGATCCGGAGATCTTGCTGGCCAGGGTAGTTGACTTACACCTTCTAGAGCACGTTGGGTGGCACGGGATACATGCGGACGTGCATTGTCCTGTTGGAACAGCAAGTTCCCTTGCCGGTCTAGGAATGGTAGAACGATGGATTCGATGACGGTTTGGATGTACCGTGCACTATTCAGTGTCCCCTCGACGATCACCAGAGGTGTACGGCCAGTGTAGGAGATCGCTCCCCACACCATGATGCCGGGTGTTGGCCCTGTGTGCCTCGGTCGTATGCAGTCCTGATTGTGGCGCTCACCTACACGGCGCCAAACACGCATACGACCATCATTGGCACCAAGGCAGAAGCGACTCTCATCGCTGAAGACGACACGTCTCCATTCGTCCCTCCATTCACGCCTGTCGCGACACCACTGGAGGCGGGCTGCACGATGTTGGGGCGTGAGGGGAAGACGGCCTAACGGTGTGCGGGACCGTAGCCCAGCTTCATGGAGACGGTTGCGAATGGTCCTCGCCGATACCCCAGGAGCAACAGTGTCCCTAACTTGGGGAAGTGGCGGTGCGGTCCCCTACGGCACTGCGTAGGATCCTAGGGTCTTGGCGTGCATCCGTGCGTCGCTGCGGTCCGGTCCCAGGTCGACGGGCACGTGCACCTTCCGCCGACCACTGGCGACAACATCGATGTACTGTGGAGACCTCACGCCCCACGTGTTGAGAAATTCGGCGGTACGTCCACCCGGCCTCCCGCATGCCCACTATACGCCCTCGCTCAAAGTCCGTCAACTGCACATACGGTTCACGTCCACGCTGTCGCGGCATGCTACCAGTGTTAAAGACTGCGATGGAGCTCCGTATGCCACGGCAAACTGGCTGACACTGACGGCGGCGGTGCACAAATGCTGCGCAGCTAGCGCCATTCGACGGCCTTCACCGCTGTTCCTGGTGTGTCCGTTGTGCCGTGCGTATGATCATTGCTTCTACAGCCCTCTCGCAGTGTCCGGAGCAAGTATGGTGGGTCTGACACACCGGTGTCAATGTGTTCTTTTTTCCATTTCCAGGAGTGTATAAACAGTGATCCAATACTGTTAAATGTTTTTTTATTCCAGTCTTTGATCACAAAATGAATGGCTCTGAGCACTATGGGACTCAATTTCTGTGGTCATTAGTCCCCTAGAACTTAGAACTACTTAAACCTAACCAACCTAAGGACATCACACAGATCCATACCCGAGGCAGGATTTGAACCTGCGACCGTAGCAGTCGCGCGGGGCCGGACTGAAGCTCCTAGAACCGTTCGTCCACCGCGGCCGGCCTGCAAACGTCGTCGAACTGTTCGTGCAGATGGTTGTCGTTGATCACAATTTCAGAAAATTTATAAGATTGTTCGAGAGAAAAGGTTTCAAAAATTAAGTCATAACGCGTTGGTCCACCTCTAGCTCTTGTGGAAGCAGTTATTCGATCTGGCATCGATTGACGGAGTTGCTAGATGTTGTCCTGAGGAGTATCATGCCAGATTCTGTCCAACAGAATTGTGAAGCTGGTTCGATGAACCCTCTACCAGGCACTTAAATGTGGTTTGCAGAGAATCCATGTATTAACGTCTTGCAACACACGTCAATGTAAATGCGTTTGAATTTCGAATCATCATCATCATCATTAGAGTTCTGCCTAAAGGCAGGTTTTCACATGGTAGTTCTCCAGGCTGTCCGGTCTTCTGCCATGCTCTTCAGGACTGCATAATTTCCTCTTCCCTTTATGCTGTCTGTCACCTTGTATCTCCTTCTTCCTCTCAGTCTTCTCCCACAAACCAATCCTTCCATAGCATCTGCTAGCAAGCACTCCCTTCTCAAAGAACGTCCCAACCAGTTCTTTTTCCTGAATGAGATTTTCACTCTGCAGCGGAGTGTGCGCTGATATGAAACTTCCTGGCAGATTAAAACTGTGTGGCCGACCGAGACTCGAACTCGGGACCTTTGCCTTTCGCGGGCAAGTGCTCTACCGACTCAGCTATCCAAGCACGGCTCACGCCCCGTCCTTCTGCCAGTACCTCGTCTCCTACCTTCTAAACTCTACACAAGGTCTCCTGCGAACCTTGCAGAACTAGCACTCCTGAAAGAAAGGATACTGCGGAGACATGGCAAAGGTCCCGAGTTTGAGTCTCGGTCGGGCACACAGTTTTAATCTGCCAGGAAGTTTCATATCAGCGCACACTCCGCTGCAGAGTGAAAATCTCATTCTGGAAACATCCCCAGGCTGTGGCTAAGCCATGTCTGCACAATATCCTTTCTTTCCGGGATGCTAGTTCTGCAAGGTTCGCAGGAGAGCTTCTGTAGTTTGAATGTAGGAGACGAGATACTGGCAGAAGTAAAGCTGTGGGGACAGGGCGTGAGTCGTGCTTCGGTCTCTCAGTTGGTAGAGCACTTGCCCGCGAAACGCAAAGGTCCCGAGTTCGAGTCTCGGTCGGGTACACAGTTTTTGTTGTGGTTGGCAGGAGAGCCAACCGTGTTAGTAAAGGAGGCCGAGATGCACGCGTTTTAGCTCACGCAGGCTCACGTGAGGTCTGGAACTTTAATCCATTGATGGAGAACGTCGCTCTTTATGGTACATGATTCACAATATCAATAGTACGGATACTGGCGCCTTGCTAGGTCGTAGCAAATAACGTAGCTGAAGGCTATGCTAACTATCGTCTCGGCAAATGAGAGCGTAGAAGTCAGTGAACCATCGCTAGCAAAGTCGGCTGTACAACTGGGGCGAGTGCTAGGAAGTCTCTCTAGACTTGCCGTGTGGCGGCGCTCGGTCTGCAATCACTGATAGTGGCGACACGCGGGTCCGACGTATACTAACGGACCGCGGCCGATTTAAAGGCTACCACCTAGCAAGTGTGGTGTCTGGCGGTGACACCACAGTTTTAATCTGCCAGGAAGTTTCATATCAGCACACACTCCGCTGCATAGTGAAAATCTCATTCTGGAAACCACCCCCAGGCTGTGTGTAAGAAACGCAAGTAGCCCCTGCAGTGCCCACGTGCATTTCCCCTCAACTACACGGAACCATATAAATTCCGGCTTTCTCCAGCGGTTGGCGAACATCCTTGCCCGATTTTATGTGATCTTGTCTCGTCCGGGCGGGTTTGTATATTACAGCAATGTTCCGCTTTCTCAAGATTGTTCCTCTGCAGTCAGTAACGTTCTTAACGAAAGCAGGAAATCTTTCGTTTTCACCAGCTCTTGAGCACGGCTATGATTTCTAGGCGACGGTCTTAACTCTCTCTTGACCTCACTAAACATTCTTGAGCAATGAATTCGGGAGGTATTTTGATCCTGATTTAAGCAGCTCTGGTTCGCAGATTTTCCTTCCTCTGTCCGCCAACGCTGTTATGGTCCCTCGCCTTTGTTGTGGGTGGTGGTTCGAATCCCGGCGTATGTAACGGTATGTTAACGTTATTGTCGGTAAACCGTCTGGCTCAAGCTACCATCTTCCTTCTTGAAAAGTTAACACATCAAGAAAATTTGATGTTCCTCCTGCCTCCACCTCCTCCATGGAAAACTGAACTCCGGATTGGTCCCATAGAGATGTTTGTGAAAAGGATCCAATTCCTCCCTACCATGCCGCCACAAAACAATCGTATCATCCGCGTACAGGAACAAAATATTCGGCTTCTTGTTAGCCTTTCCAGTGCCTGCTCCTAGAATTTTTCCACAAAGAAGTTCGCTATGATTGCACTTCAGCGTCTCCTCACAGCGACACCATCCGTTGTTCGTAGAACTCTTCGTTCCATTTGAAATACGTGGTTACGAGGCAATACTTAAACACTTCTGCAACATCAGGATGAAAAATCCGATTCAGCTGTTGCAACACTTCATTGAGCGGAACTACAGTGAACAGCGATACCACATCACAATTAACTAATATGTCCTCTGGCTGTACTACAACGACGTTTAATTTACTGATAAGATATGCTGAATTCTTGATGTACGACTCCTATTGGCCCACATACGGTCGTAATATTATTTTCAAGAACTTGGCCTGGAATATTTTATTAAGTGTGACTTTTCAGACAGTGAAACTTAAGTTTTACAAATTTTTGTCTGTTATCGAGAAACATCCAAAAAAATTGTGTTTTTCCTACTAAAAACTAGCATCGTCTTCCGAGATGGCTACACACAAACGACAGATACAATGAGTACCGTGTACTCTTGAGATGCCCATCTGGAACAACCTTGGAAAATTTCTTCATATCTTTATCCGTTTTCGAGGTATAGAGGTACAAAGTTACCCTAGTTGTACAAGTAAAATCCGGTGTGAGGCGAAAACATAGTTTATGAAGTTAGCTCAGAGAGAAGAAGACAGTGGGAGTGGCATAGAGACGCGGTCGCAGGTTCGAATCCTGCCTCGGGCATGGATGTGTGTGATGTCCTTAGTTAGGTTTAAGTACATCTAAGTTCTAGGGGACTGATGACCTCAGATGTCAAGTCCCATAGTACTTTCAAGGGAACCTCCCCATCGCGCCCCCCTCGGATTTAGTTACAAGTTGGCACAGTGGATAGGCCTTGAGAAACTGAACACAGATCAATCGAGAAAACAGGAAGAGGTTGTGTGGGACTATGAAGAAAATAAGCAAAATACACAAACTGAGTAGTCCATGCGAAAGACAGAAAACATCAAGGATATTCTGAGCTCAGGAGCGCCGTGGTCCCGTGGTTAGCGTGAGCAGCTGCGGAGTAAGAGGTCGCTGGTTCAAGTCTTTCCTTGATTGAAAAGTATACTTTATTTTCGCAAAGTTATGATCTGTCCGTTCGTTCATTGACGTCTCTGTTCACTGTAATAAGTTTAGTGTCTGCGTTTTGCGACCGCAACGCAAAACAGTGCGATTAATAGACAAAAGGACGTGCCTCTCCAATGGGAACCGAAAACATTTGATCGCAAGGTCATAGGTCAACCGATTCCTCCACAAGAAGACACGACTGATATATTCTATACGACACTGGTGACGGCATGTACGTCACATGACAGGAATATGTTGTCGACCCACCTAACTTTTACACTTGGCGAATGGTTAAAGAGGTTTTCTTGTGGATGTGATAATCAATCCCAAAAAGTGATTAAAACATAAGTGTTTGTCACATAAACTGCAAGAAATGAAATGAAATGAAGTGTGTGGCTAAGGCCTCCCGTCGGGTAGACCGTTCGCCTGGTGCAAGTCTTTCGATTTGATGCCACTTCGGCGACTTCCGCGTCGATGGGGATGAAATGATGATGCTTAGGACAACACAACACCCAGTCCCTGAGGGGAGAAAATCTCCGACCCAGCTGGGAATCGAACGTGGGACCTTAGGATTGACATTCCGTAACGCTGACCACTCAGCTAACGGGGCCGGACGCAACAAATGAGTGCAACAGTTTCACAGTAGCACAGTTTACCCTGTGCTCTGTCAAAACATGTGTTTTTAAAGTTATCAAATTTTTCCTTGTGTAGACCGTCAAATCCTGCATATGTCCAAGCAAATCTGAACATGTCCTGGAATTTTGGAGAGCGAAGTTGATTATTTGTGAGTGCGTGAACTTTGATAATTGTCTGAAAAATAAAAATTTTTCACTCGAAGGATGTCTTGAACCCTGGTCCTCTCGTTCCGCAGCTGCTCACGCTAACCACAGGACCAAGGAGCTACTCAGTTTGTGTTGTCGTTTGTGTTGTCCTAGATGTTGCCAATGTTGCGCATGGACTACTCAGTTTGGAATTTTGCTTTTTTTTTCATAGTTCCATACAACTTCATATTTTCTCGATTGATCTGTGTTCAGTTTTTCAAGGCCTATCCACTATGCCGACTTATAACTAAATTTGAGGGGGTGCGATGGGGAGGTTCCCTTGTTAGAGCCATTTGAGCCATTTTTTAAGCACAGAGACGGAAAAATAATCAACACTGGAACACAGCAGACAATGGTTGTGTTATAGTAAGAGCGAAGGAGACAATGATAGTGTGAGAGAAAGAGAGGGACATGACTAGCAGTGGAACGTATTTGAAAGTGATGGAGCAGTGCTAGGAAAAGAGTAAAGGAGACAGTAGCAGTGGAAGAGGAATAAAAAGAAAATGGATGGGAGCCAGTGCTAATGAGAAACAGAGTATCTGACAGTAACAACGAGGATGAGAGAGAGAGAGAGAGAGAGAGAGAGAGAGAGAGGGAGAGGGAGAGAGAGAGAGAGAGAGAGAGAGAGAGAGTGAAAGAGAGAAGAGACAGTCGGAGTGGGAATGAATGAATGAGATAGTAGCAGCAAGAGAGAGCAAGAGGGAGAGTGGCAGAACGAAGGGGATAGTGGCTGTGAGACACAAGCCAGTGATAGAGAAACACAAAGGGATTATGACAATGAGATGGGTTAATTGATTGACAATGGGCAACTGGGAATGGATGGGTGTGAATTATTGCTGTAAATAAATTTTCCGATACATATATTTTATCCACAATTGTCGATATGTATCGATGACATATTCTACAATACACTTATATAGATATCGAAAAGCAGCACAAGGCGCCGACACTTTTATGTAATATTATATTTTTTTCGTAATTTTCGGTAAATATTCGAAATTGTAGTAACACTTAATTATATTAAGTCTCACTACTTTTCGAGATTTCATCACGTCCAGTCTTTCTTTTTGACTGTGTGAAGCAAGTACATCTGCAAAAAAACACGAACTCCGATTGCACTAGGGGTGGCGGTATGAATGGAATACAAAATTTTCGATGTGAATAATTAGCACACCAGTTGCGTTAAAAAAAAACAATTTTAACGCAACAGTGGGCTATTTCTTCAAATCGTCGGCCTTTAGAAAACGGTTGCTGAAGGTGATGAACAAAAATCTAAATGACAAGATCGTTCTTGGGCCGGAGACGAGTGAGTCGAAATGTTGACGTAATCGGCGCTCGGCGCTACGAACACACTGCAAAGTTTAGCTTCACCGCGCGATTTTGGCGCTACAACTGCTTGGTCACCGGTGTCGGCAAAAATGAAAAAAAAAAAAAACAGGAAAGTAGACATGACGTGTTCCAGAAATCCGATACGTGAATACTGATGCATCGGATTCCCAATATTTTTAAAAAATATCAACAGGTCTATTGTGAACGACTTCTAACATTCTGCGTCGTGTCTGTTTGTTCTATATCGTGTCTCCCTACCACTTTCGCGCAACGACGCTCTGAGTGTGTTTTTTAGGGAACTGACTAGTTTGAACCTGGGACCTGTTGCTGGTAAGGAGACGCCAGACCACAAATGACATGTGGAGTTCAGAAGAGTTCAGTGATACAAGCGATGATATAACCAAATACTTAATGATTTCAGCGTCAGCTCCACTGCACTCTCCGTAAAAGAATCTTAATACTACCTAAATTTAGTGGAAGGGGTTCAAGGCTTTCCTATTTTTAGTTAGTTGGTAAAATACGTCGAAAAAGCAGTTAAGTTTACCATTAGAAATTTTATTCTACTCACAAAACATTGTTTATAAATTGCACTATCGATAAAAGGAAGTGTTTTAATACAGGATGGTAAAAACCAACTGCGTTCAACAAAAATGTGAACGAATATTCCCTAAATGGATTTCCAAGTTCTACAATGGATCGAAGGATGACCTATGCCATATCACACCTATAATCTAGGTTTAAATTAAGTTTCACAAAAGAGAAAACTATCAAAATTGTCTACAGTGGCCTTCAATTATCTTTAATTACTTATCTAACTTGTCGTAAATTACAGTGGCTCATGTGGCTTCTCAATAACTATAAAACAGAAAAATCATCGCGTTTCAGATTTTTACTTCAAGTGGCAAATGTGAACACCATGAGCTTTAATTGACGATCGACACTAGTATTACGCAAAAAGGGGGATGTAACAGATGAGACTTCTGCAGTTCTGAGTGAAGCTTTATGCGCTGTTATGCGGCATCGCGTGCGTTCATTACCTTGTCGGTGTTCGTCAGGGGGCGGCAGGCGGCACAGCTCCGCTCACCTCGCCGTCTCGGAAGCAACTTCCACCTAACTTCTCCTTACTACCATTTACCGAAGCTGGTTAAAAAAAAAAAAAACTATCTGGCTGTGTTTTCATCTGACCAATCAGGGTCTCAATGTTAATCTTACGTTCCGCCTACAAAAATTCTGTCTATCCAATGAGAAACGTTATACTTTTCGTGGTATGGCAATGTTTTTAAAGTTTGCAACGAAACAGAGATGCGAAAAAGTCTCACGCTAAAACTTGCGACTGGGATGCCCCTTTTTGTGTTATTGTAAGATCTATACTGTTCTTCTGGTGGGCTCTAGCTTTAAACATGGGCAGGGGGGGGGGGGGGTCCTAGCGGTTAGCTGGATACGTGGGTGTCCGTCCCTTATCGTAGGGCCTCCTAGCTTAACACGGTTCTGCTCTCTGCTTCTGTTCTCTTTTCTCCCCTCGGAACTGCGTCTGTCTCGCGGTGGTAAGGTATGGCATGCATTTAGGCATTCTTGTGCTAGTCTGTGGTATTCCATTTGCTCACTCGTTACTCGTATTACTTACTTTGGTTAATTTAATGTAACGATTTATTCGGAGCTATGTGACATACTACTTGATATGCTTATCATGTCAGGGTTTTCATGGAAGGTGTTGGGTTTGCCTGACACCTTACAGACTTACAGCGGTGCACTAGTGGATGTGAGTGATTCACAGTTAGGGGGGCTTGTGGGACTTTGAGGTGAGTTGCATGTTAAAAAAAGCCCGAATACAATCGCATGCTAAAAATTTTGGTATAATTTTGAAAGGTGTTATGAGTGGAACAGGGAATTGTATCTATGCTTTATAGATCTAGAAAAGGCATATGACTGGGTTCCCAGGAGGAAGTTATTGTCTATTCTAGGAGATTATGGAATAGGAGGCAAACTTTTGCAAGCAATTAAAGGTCTTTACATGGATAGTCAGACAGCAGTAAGAGTTGATGTTAAACTGAGTTCATGGTTCAGAGTAGTTTCAGGGGTAAGAGAAGGCTGCAGCCTGTCTCCACTGTTGTTCATATTATTTATGGATCATTTGTTGAAAACAATAGACTAGTTGGGTGAGATTAAGATATGTGAACAGAAAATAAGCAGTCTTGCATATGCGGATGACATAGTTGTGAAGGCAGATTCGATTGAAAGTTTGCAAAGAAATATTTCAGAGCTAGATAAGAAATGTAAGGAGTATGGTATGAAGATTAGCATCTCCAAAACGAAAGTAATGTCAGTGGGAAAGAAATATAAACGGATTGAGTGCCAAATAGGAGGAACAAAGTTAGAACAGGTGGACGGTTTCAAGTACTTAGGATGCATATTCTCACAGGACGGCAACATAGTGAAAGAACTGGAAGCAAGGTGTAGCAAAGGTAATGCAGTGAGCGCTCAGCTACGATCTACTCTCTTCTGCAAGAAGGAAGTTAGTACCGAGACTAAGTTATCTGTGCACCGTTCAATCTTTCGACCAACTTTGTTGTATGGGAGCGAAAGCTGGTTGGATTCAGGTTACCTTATCAACAAGGTTGAGGTTACGGATATGAAAGTAGCTAGGATGATTGCAGGAACTAGTAGATGGGAACAATGGCAGGAGGGTGTCCACAATGAGGAAATCAAAGAAGAACTGGGAATGAACTCAATAGATGTAGCAGTCAGGGTGAACAGGCTTAGATGGTGGGGTCATGTTACACGTATGGGAGAAGCAAGGTTACCCAAGAGACTCAGGGGTTCAGCAGTAGAGGGTAGGAGGAGTCGGGGCAGACCAAGGAGAAGGTACCTGGATTCGGTTAAGAATGGTTTTGAAGTAATAGGCTTAACAGCAGAAGAGGCACCAATGTTAGCACTGATTAGGCAATCATGGAGGAATTTTATAAGGGGGGCTATGCTCCAGACTGAACGCTGAAAGGCCTAATCAGTCTTAAATGATGGTGATAATGATGATGATAATTTTGAAAGGTGCTGGGGAAGGTAGAATGAGGCAGCTTGTACCCTACCCCTTCTCTCCGCCCACATTTGAGTCAGAATCTTTAAATAAACATGAACACATTCGCATTATTTGTGCTCCATTAGGAGCAATTTTCCGCTAGTATCATTTTTGTTCATCACTAATCACAACAGTAAATAATATTACATACCGTATGACTTTTTGTCTACAGACTTCAGAAAGTAACGTATTTGTGAAACGTTTCCTATTGCATTGTTGGTAGACAGCAGAGCCAGCTTTTGAGAACTGTGTGTGAGAAGCTGAAAACGTGTCTATAAAGATCATACCCTACAGTGCAATTTTTTGTAGCCTTGGATGGAGTCTACCAATGACGTGATTCCGTACACGAAATGGATCTTCTTTTATGGTCTAGATTGCCGTATTTCTGCTTATAAACGGTCCGTGAAAGTAGGTGCGTTTCCGCTCCTCTTGCAAATATTATTCTTTTGTTGTGCCACGAGGGGCGCTCAAAAACTTTCCGTTGCTGCAGCGTATACAGGGTTTTGCCGTGAGAGGGGGCAAAAATTTAAGCGGACATAGAGGATGCTCCAGTGAACAGTTTGAGGTAGGGAACCCAGGGTCGGAGAAGCCAGATGACGGAAAAAAATCAGAAGTAGAATCACATTGTAAATTGAAGACATGAAGTCGAGTCGCGGTCATATTTTTGGCACTTTATTTTACAGGTCCGTCTTGATGACAATTTTTTTTTTTACACGTCGCTATTACCGGTTTCGGCTGCTGCCATCTTTAGATCATAAAATATTCTGATGTAGTATCAACGTCAAGCTAAACCTAAAGGTACATAGTAAGTGCTGTGTACTTTTTTGTTTGCACTAGCTAACTGCAAATACCATCGTTCACAGAATGAACGTAGTATCTGTAGTGTGCCTTACAAAATGAGCTCAAAGTGTCGGCCATGAGCCTCAATGCAAGCAAGACAGAAGTGGTGACACTTTCTGCACGACCTGGCCATCATTTTGCAGCACAATGCTCAAGCACGTACAGGGCAAGCTGTTACTGACTTGTCTGACTGCCTGGGCTCCACCTACAGCACTCCCATGACAAAAAAAAATGGCAAATGGCTCTGAGCACTTACCTTCTAAGGTCATCAGTCCCTAGAACTTAGAACTACTTAAACCTAACTAACCTAAGGACATCACACACATCCATGCCCGAGGCAAGATTCGAACCTGCGACCGTAGCGGTCGCTTGGTTCCAGACTGTAGCGCCTGGAACCACTCGGCCACCCCGGCCGGCGCACTCCCATGACTTAAGCCCTCGAGAGATCAACTCGATTTCTAAACTGAAAGAAACACTTCACGGCATTCGCTTCACAACTGCTACAAATTCGTCGGGCAATAGACCGCGCCGCTCGAACTGTCAACACAACTGGCACTGCTAAGAGTGTCCTACGACTTCCACATCGCTGGCAACGGGTTATACACAATGCTAGAGACTACTTTGAAGATCAGTAAAACTTCGAAACACGTATTTATTTTGTAAAAGCTGCAAAAAAAAATAGTTGCCACTATTAAAGTTCCAGCCCTCGTAATTGCAGTGCATAATAGCAAGTTGTCTGGCGCCATCTTGAAATTTGGCGAAAAATATGACAAGAGTGTAATAGTCCTCTTTAGTGACATGTCAAAGATCTTTTTTTTAATACATTTTTTAACATTTTTATGCTGCGACAGCAACTGATATTGTTTATATAAGAATTTACAGCCTACAGTTGCAGGTTAATTTTATCGTTTACCTAAGTTTCAACGTTAGTAGTAACGTCTTTTTCAGAACCTGCAAAAAGTTGATATTATAATGCGCTAGTAAATTATATTAGATACGGTCATCCTACAGGATGCAACGTGTAGTACTTACACAAAATATTATTTAAATGTTTGCCTAAAACAAGCCATGTCCTAAGTCAAGTTTGTAAAACTTGATGCATACTTCCTGACAGAGTAAAACTTTGTGCCGGGCCGAGTCTCGAACTCGGGACCTTTGCCTTTCGCAGGCAAGCGCTCTACCATCTGAGCTACCCAAGCACGACTCACACCCCGTCCTCACAGCTTCTGCCAGTCGTTTGACTACGTTTTACAGTCTACTACAGAGCCTTTTAAACTGACCAACAAATCTCGCATGAACATCTGTAGGAAAGGTTCTATTATTACAGAAACTGTAATGGTCATATGCATAATGAATTATTGTAAACCTAATATAGGCTGGAAGCCTTCGAAGTATGCCCTATTATTTAGATACAGTTGATCGTTCAGTAAATTGCCTCTATCTGTAATTAGGTGTGCATAAATTTGTAGTTCCTCAAGCGTGTCGAGTCTATATCCTTTAACTTCATGATGATGTAGTAGCTCTATGTCACGTAAAGGTTTAGGTGCTTAAAGCCATTTGCACTAGATGTTCCGCAAAGGCTGACCCCCCCGTTCCTACGCCCTTTATTGGAAGACGGCTCTGAAGAAGACGTCATTACTAACCTTGAAACCTAGGTAAACGAGAAAGTTAATCTGCAACTGTAGGATGTATATTCAAAGATCTTTGTCAATTTGACGAATTGTTGTTGTTGTTGTTGTTGTTATTGTTGTGGTCTTCAGTCCTGAGACTGGTTTGATGCAACTCTCCATGCTACTCTTTCCTGTGCAAGCTTCTTCATTTCCCAGTCCCTACTGCAACATACTTCTGAATCTGCTTAGTGTATTCATCTCTTGGTCTCCATCTAAGATTTTTACCCTCCAAGCTGCCTCAGAACATGTCCTACCAACCGATCCCTTCTTCTCGTCAAGTTGTCCCACAAACTCCTCTTCTCCCCAACTCTATTCAAAACCTCCTGATTAGTTATGTGATCTACCCACCTAATATTCAGTGTTCTTCTGTAGCACCACATTTCGAAAGCTTCTTCTTGTCTAAACTTTTTATCGTCATGTTTCACTTCCATACACGGCTCGACTCCATACAAATACTTTCAGAAACGATTTCCTGACACTTAAATCTATACTCGATGTTAACAAATTTCTCTTCTTCAGAAACACTTTCCTTGCCATTGCCGGTGTGCATTTTATATCCTCTCCACTTCAGTTATTTTGCTTCCCAAACAGTGAAACTGATTTACTACTTTGAGCGTCTTATTTCCTAATCTAATTCCCGCAGCATCGCCCGATTTAATTGGACTACGTTCCATTATCCTCGTTTTGCTTTTGTTGATTTTCATCTTGTATTCTCCTTTCAAGACAATGTCCATTCCGTTCAACTGCTTTGTTAGCAGTAGCAACAACAAATTTGTATGGTACATCGCTGCTCAAATAAATTAGTAATTATTTTTTTACAATTGTAAATAATTGTTGTCATTAGTAGAAATAATGTACCGATTAACAAACACTAAAAAAAGTGCCTGTTTAATCCAAATGTGGGGTCAAAATGACCCCTTTCCGCCGTTCTAGGAATTTCAGAAACTCCGATGTTCTAGTGTTAAAATATGCTTGTAACGATTTCTCTGTGTTTGGTTGATTTGGGGGAGGGCACAAAACGGCGAGATCATGGGTCGCATCAGATTAGAGAGGAAAGGGGAAGGAAATCGGCCGCGCCCGTTCAAAGGAAACATCCCAGGGTTTGCCTGAAGCAATTTGGGGAAATCTCCCAGTGCCTACTGCAACCTACATCCTTCTGAATCTGCTTAGTGTATTCATCTCTTGGTCTCCCTCTACGATTTTTACCCTCCACTGTTCCCTCCAAGCCAGGCGGGGTGGCCGCGAGGTTCTAGGCGCTACAGTCTGGAGCCGCGCGACCGCTACGGTCGCAGGTTCGAATCTTGCCTCGGGCAAGGATGTGTGTGATGTCCTTAGGTTAGTTAGCTTTAAGTAGTTCTAAGTTCTAGGGGCCTGATGACCTCAGCAGTTAAGTCCCACAGTGCTCAGAGTCATTTGTAACATTTGTTGCCTCCAATACTAAATTGGTGATCCCTTGACACCTCAGAACATGTCCTACCAACCGATCCCTTCTTCTAGTCAAGGTGTGCCACAAACGTATCTTCTCCCCAGTTCTATTCAATACCTCCTCATTAGTTACATGATCTACCCATCAGCATTCATCTGTAGCATCACATTTCGAAAGCTTCTATTCTCCTCTTGTCTAAACTATTTATCGGCCGTGTTTCAGTTCCATACATGGCTACACTCCATACAAATACACTCCTGGAAATGGAAAAAAGAACACATTGACACCGGTGTTTCAGACCCACCATACTTGCTCCGGACACTGCGAGACGGCTGTAGAAGCAATGATCACACGCACGACACAGCGGACACACCAGCAACCGCGGTGTTGGCCGTCGAATGGCGCTAGCTGCGCAGCATTTGTGCACCGCCACCGTCAGTGTCAGCCAGTTTGCCGCGGCATACGGAGCTCCATCGCAGTCTTTAACACTGGTAGCATGCAGCGACAGCGTGAACGTGAACCGTATGTGAAGTTGACGGCCTTTGAGCGAGGGCGTATAGTGGGCATGCGGGAGGCCGGGTGGACGTACCGCCGAATTGCTCAACACGTGGGGCGTGAGGTCTCCACAGTACATCGATGTTGTCGCCAGTGGTCGGCGGAAGGTGCACGTGCCCGTCGACCTGGGACCGGACCGCAGCGACGCACGGATGCACGCCAAGATCGTAGGATCCTATGCAGTGCCGTAGGGGACCGCACCGCCACTTCCCAGCAAATTAGCGACACTGTTGCTCCCGGGGTATCGGCGAGGACCATTTGCAACCGTCTCCATGAACCTGGGCTACAGTCCCGCACACCGTTAGGCCGTCTTCCGCTCACGCCCCAACATCGTGCAGCCCGCCTCCAGTGGTGTCGCGACAGGCGTGAATGGAGGGACGAATGGAGACGTGTCGTCTTCAGCGATGAGAGTCGCTTCTGCCTTGGTGCCAATGATGGTCGTATGCGTGTTTGGCGCCGTGCAGGTGAGCGCCACAATCAGGACTTCATACGACCGAGGCACACAGGGCCAACACCCGGCATCATGGTGTGGGGAGCGATCTCCTACACTGGCTGTACACCTCTGGTGATCGTCGAGGGGACACTGAATAGTGCACGGTACATCCAAACCGTCATCGAACCCATCGTTCTACCATTCCTAGACCGGCAAGGGAACTTGCTGTTCCAACAGGACAATGCACGTCCGCATGTATCCCGTGCCACCCAACGTGCTCTAGAAGGTGTAAGTCAACTACCCTGGCCAGCAAGATCTCCGGATCTGTCCGCCATTGAGCATGTTTGGGACTGGATGAAGCGTCGTCTCACGCGGTCTGCACGTCCAGCACGAACGCTGGTCCAACTGAGGCGCCAGGTGGAAATAGCATGGCAAGCCGTTCCACAGGACTACATCCAGCATCTCTACGATCGTCTCCATGGGAGAATAGCAGCCTGCATTGCTGCGAAAGGTGGATATACACTGTACTAGTGCCGACATTGTGCATGCTCTGTTGCCTGTGTCTATGTGCCTGTGGTTCTGTCAGTGTGATCATGTGATGTATCTGACTCCAGGAATGTGTCAATAAAGTTTCCCCTTCCTGGGACAATGAATTCACGGTGTTCTTATTTCAATTTCCAGGACTGTACTTTCAGAAACGACTTCCTGGCACTTAAATCAATACTCTGTTTGCCAAAGAAATATGGCTGTTAATACCGGCCTTAGATCGGGTACCAGAGCGGAGTAGGAGAGGGGCTGAAACGACACTGATTCCTCCGCAAACACACAGGTCTGTGTGTTGGCGGTGCATCGGCGCGGATGCGCAAAACTGGTCCCGTTCTGACCCTGCAGATCTCGGCGGGTAAAGAACCGAGGCGCGCGTGTGAATGCGTTAGCAGACACGTCCGAACACCCCTGTATGCGACCCACGTGGCACAGCAGGTTAACGCGAATGCGACGTCCTTATCGATCCCCTACTCTTAGCACGTGGGTACTGGGGGGGGAGGGGGGGGGGGGTGCGGCCAGTACAGCATGGGGAGGGGGGAGCGAGAGGGTGGGTACTGACAGCGAGACAGAGAGAGAGAGAGAGTGGACAGGGGAGGGGGGAGGGGAGAAATAGGGGAGGGGTTACAAGGACACGTAGTATGGCCCACTGCGGTCACCGTTGCCGCAGCACACACCTGCATAACAAGGTTACGCACTTGGCGGGCGCAGTCGATGCTGAAGTCAGGACAGGTAGCGTACCGGATACGTTCATTAGCGTCGCTGCCCTGACTTCCGCTTGAGTGCCAGTATGTCAGAAGCAAAATGACGCGTCGCGTTGGAAGCAGGTGCGATATAAGACGTTAACTGTACCAGAGGCAACGAAAGACCGAGTGATCAGATTGTAAACATTATAAGACGGGGATACAGGCTTTCAACCCTATTGTTCTAGCCTCAGCGGACAAAAAGTTGTTCGCCGCTAGAGAAAACCGACCGAGGTGGCGCATTGGCTAGCAAACTGGAGTCGCATTCGGAAGGACGGCTATTCAAACCCGCGTGGTACCAAGCCGATTTACGTTTTCCTTGATTTCCCCAAGTTGCTTCAGCCAAATGCTGGGATGTTTCCTTTGAAAGGGCGCGGCCGATTTCCTTCCTCTTTCCTCTCTAATCCGATGCGACCCATGACCTCGCCGCAGCACGTGGTCGTGCGGTAGCGTTCTCGCTTCCCACGCCCGGGTTTCCGGGTTCGATTCCCGGCGGGGTCAGGGAATTTCTCTGCCTCGTGATGACTGGGTGTTGTGTTAGTTAGGTTTAAGTACTTCTAACTTCTAGGGGACTGATGACCATAGATGTTAAGTCCCACAGTGCTCAGAGCCATGACGTCGCCGTTTTGTGCTCTCCCCCAAATCAACTAACCAACCAAACACAGAGAAATCGTTACAAGCATCATTTAACACTTGAACGGCGGAGTTTCTGACAGTCCTGAAACGGCATGAAGGGCCATTTTGACACTCAAATAAAATGTTTTCATATTTGACTTACACAAGTACTTCTTATACTGTTTGTAAATCGATACTTTATTTCTACTAATGACAACAATTATTTACAATTATAACAATAATTACTAATTTATTTGAGCAACTATGTACCATACAAATTTATTCTCGCTACTGCTAACAAAGCAGTTGAACGGAATGGACATTGTCTAAAAAGGAGAATATAGGATGAACTTTAACAAAAGAAAAACAAGGATAATGGAATGTAGTCGAATTAAAACGGGTGATGCTGCGGAAATTAGATGAGGAAATAAGACGCTCAAAGTGGTAAATGAGTTTCGCTGTTAGGGGAGCAAAATAGCTGATGGTGGTCGAAGTAGAGAGGATATAAAATGTACACTGGCAATGGCAAGGAAAGCGTTTCTGAAAAGAGAAATTTGTTAACATCGAGTATAGATTTAAGTGTCAGGAAGTCGGTTCTGGAATTATTTGTATGGAGTGTAGCCATTATGGAAGAGAAATGAGGTGCTACAGAAAAATGCTGAAGATTTGATGGGTAGATGTAGAGGGAGACCAAGAGATTAACACACTAAGCAGATTCAGAAGGATGTAAGTTGCAGTAGTTACTGGGAGATGAAGAAGTTTGCACAGGATAGAGTAGCATGGAGAGCTGCATCAAACCAGTCACTGGACAGAAGACCACAACAACAACAAATTCACACATTGGGTGAAACCACCGATGATGGCTGTTAATCAGTTGAAATTGATTTGAAAACTGAACAAATAAAACAACATTTTGCGAAGGGTTGCAGCATATTTTGTAAATTTAACTTCTAACGAGTTTCTTAACTACAGATTTCAATTTAATAACTATTAATACAACCTCCTAGACACATTTAACACATTTGGTCCATTACACTCTGATATTGGAATACTGAACTTAATTGATGAAAGGAGAAAATATAAAAATGCAGTAGATGAATCAGGCAAAAAGGAATACAGACGTCTCAAAAATGAGATAGACAGGAAGTGCAAAATGGTTGAGCAGGGATGGCTAGAGGACAAATGTAAGGACGTAGAGGCTTATCTCACTAGGGGTAAGATAGATACTGCCTACAGGAAAATTAGAGAGACCTTTGGAGAAAAGAGAACCACTTGTATGAATATCAAGAGCTCAGGTGGAAACCCAGTTCTAAGCAAAGAAGGGAATGCAGAAAGGGGGATGGAGTATATAGAGGGTCTATACAAGGGCGATGTACTTAAGGACAATATTATGGAAATGGAAGAGGATGTAGATGAAGATGAGATGGGAGATACGATAATGCGTGAATCGAAACAAGGCCCCGGGAGTAGACAACATTCCATTAGAACTATTGACGGCCTTGGGAGAGCCAGTACTGACAAAACTCTACCATCTGCTGAGCAAGATGTGTGAGACAGGCCAAATACCCTCAGACTTCAAGAAGAATATAATAATTCCAATCCCAAAGGAAGCAGGTGTTGACAGATGTGAAAATTACCGAACTATCAGTTTAATAAGTCACAGCTGCAAAATACTAACGCGAATTCTTAGAGAAAGCTTTTGAGAATGTTGACTGGAATACTCTCTTTCAAATTCTAAAGGTGGCAAGGGTAAAATACAGGGAGCGAAAGGCTATTTACAAACTGAACAGAAAGCAGATGGCAGTTATAAGAGTCGAGGGGCATGAAATGTAAGCATTGGTTGGGAAGGGATTGAGACAGGGCTGTAGCCTCTCCCCGATGTTATTCAATCTGTATATTGAGCAAGCACTAAAGGAAACAAAAGAAAAATTCGGAGTAAGTATTAAAATCCATGGAGAAGAAATAAAAACTTTGAGGTTCGCCGATGACATTGTAATTCTGTCAGAGACGCCAAAGGACTTGGAAGAGCAGTTGAACGGAATGGACAGTGTCTTGAAAGGAGGATATGACATGAACATCAACAAATGCAAAGCGAGGGTACTGGAATGTAGTCGAATTAAGTCGGGTGATGCTGAGGGAATTAGATTAGGAAATGAGACACTTAAAGTAGTAAAGGACTTTTGCTGTTTGGGGAGCAAAATAACTGATGAAGGTCGAAGTAGAAAGGATATAAAATGTAGATTGGTAATGGCAAGGAAAGCGTTTCCGAAGAAGAGAAATTAGTTAACATTGAGTATAGATTTAAGTGTCTGGAAGTCGTTTCTGAAAGTATTTGTATGGAGTGTAGTCATGTATGGAAGTGAAACATGAACGATAAATAGTTTGGACAAGAAGAGAATAGAATCTTTCGAAATGTAGTGCTACAGAAGAATGTCTAATGAGGAAGTGCTGAATAGGATTGGGGAGAAGAGAAGTTTGTGGCACAACTTGACCAGAAGAAGGGGTCGGTTGGTAGGACATGTTCTGAGACATCAAGGGATCACCAATTTAGTATTGGAGGGCAGCGTGGAGGGTAAAAATCGTAGAGGGAGACCAAGAGATGAATATACTAAGCAGACTTAGAAGGATGTGGGTTGCAGTAAGTACTGGGAGATGAAGAAGCTTGCACATGATTGGGTAGCATGGAGAGGTGCATCAAACCAGTCTCAGGACTGGAGACCACAACAACAACATACTCTGACATGTGTTTTAGAAACAGCTCTGTATTACTTTTCGCTCAAGTCATTTGAAGCTGCTACGTGCACTTAGCACAGGTGGTTTCTGTATCATGTGCAAATTTTCCGCACTCGGATTTTGTGGCACTTTACACGGTTTTCGGTGGTCTGGTTGCCTCTGCAGAAGCTGATTTGGGGCTTCCTCCGCCTTCTTGGTGATTTCAGTTCCATATTCTCTTCCTTTGCCTGGCGTTCGTGCTCTTTTGTTCCATTCGGTTCATTTGCCAGTTGATTTATGAACTTCTTCCTTTCAATTTTCTTGTTTGTTTCTATGTTATACAAGGGGCGTTTGAAAAGTCCGTGCTAAAATAAAAACTACTTATGTGTTTGGGGTAAACCGTTTTTATTTTTCGACATTGTCTCCTTTCAGACTTATACACTTCGTTCAACACTGTTCTAACTTGTTGACGCCTTCCGAATTATAGGAATTGTCCAAGTCTGCAAAATAGCTATTAGTTGCTGCAATCACCTCCTCATTTGAGTAAAATCTTTATCCCACCAGCCATTTCTTGAAATTGGGGAACACAGTGGTCTGAGGGAGCCAAGTCTGGAGAATAGGTGGGATGTGAAACGAGTTAGAATCCTATTTCCATTAATGTTGCGACCATAAATGCTGAGGTGGGTGCTGGTGCATTGTCGTGATGGAAAAGGACTTTTTTGCGGTCCAATCGCCGGCGTTTTCTTGCAGCTCGGTTTTAAAACGGTCCAATAACGATGAATAATATTCAACTGTAATAGTTTTACCCTTTTCCAGATAGTCGATGAGGATTATCCCTTGCGAATCCCAAAAGACAGTCGCCATAAGTTTTCCGGCCGAAGGAATTCTCTTCACCTTTTTTGTTTCAGATTCTCCCTTTGTAACCCTTTGCTTAGATTGTTGTTTGATCTCCTGAAGAGCTGCAACATTTCACACAATTCAGTTTTTGGTCAAGTGTGAGCAGTCGCGGAACCCATCTTGCGTATAGCTTTCTCATGTCCAAATCTTTATACAAAATATTATGTACCCATTCACTCGAGATGCCCACAGCACTAGCAATCTCATGGCACCTTAACTCTTCTGTCATCCATGACCATATCACGGATTTTATCAATGAGTTCTGGAGTCGTAACCTCCACAGGGCGTCCAGAACGTTCAGCATCACTTGTGCCCATATGGACACTTAGAAAATTTTGAAACCACTTATAAACTGTTGTAATCAAAGGTTCAGAGTGACCGTAATGTTTATCAAGCTTCTCTATAGTGTCGTGTGGCGTTTTGCCTTTCATAAAGTAATGTTTAGTCACCACACGAAATTCTTTTTCGCCCATTTTTTGAGAATCACTCGACTTCCTTGATTCACACGAATGCCAAACACAAAGAAATAGACCAATATGGCTGAAACTTGCTGTGCGGTCTTTCCAAAGATGCTACCAACTGAACATGACCTCGATACGCACCTGTGGTGCCATCTCTCAGACTTTGCACGGACTTCTCAAACGGTCCTCGTAGATGACTCATGCATTTCTTGCCGCCATGTCCAGCATGTTGTAGAAGACATGCATTGGCTATCTCCTACATGCAATGTTGGTAGTATATTTACGGTTCATTTGATCAACCACATCCACGCCATAATTTGCTGCATTGTAGAACGTTGCAGTTTCAGCTTTTCTCTTTCCTTCCTTGCTTATTGTTACTTCAGCATGCAGTGTACTTAGAAGAATGACATTTTTATTCTTATTTCCTTGGTATACAGTCAAGGTGCAGTCTGTGTTGCCACTATTGTGCAATATTGCGCTGGTGTGTATTTCAGCATTCGGCTTCCTTACTTCATCGGGGATTTCACAGCTGTTGTTCATCGTACCGACTAATAAAGTTTCCTCTTTTTTTTGAGGTTTTAAGCAAGTGGAAGAGACATAAAGAAGTCGTCTGTCTACACATTTCTTCCTTAATTTACAAATGGCTCCAGGGGACGAGCCGGCCGCTGAAACCGAGCGGTTCTAGGCGCTTCAGTCCGGAACCGCGTTGCTGGTTAGTTAGGTTTAAGTACTGCTAATTTCTAGGGGACTGATGACCTATGAAGTTAAGTCCCATAGTGCTCAGAGCTATTTCAACCATTTTGTCAGGCGTTGTCGGACAGGAAATATCCTTCAACTTTCCCCACAGAAAGATATCCGGGGACGTCAGATCCGGTGAAAGTGCGGGCGACGGTATGGTGCTTCGACGACCAATCCACCTGTCATGAAATATGCTATTCAATACCGCTTCAACCTCACGCGAGCTATGTGCTATGTGCCGGACATCCATCATATTGGAAGTACATCGCCATTCTGCCATGCAGTCAACATCTTGTAGTAACATCGGTAGAACATTACGTAGGAAATCCGCATACATTGCACCATTTTGTTTGCCATCGATAAAATGGGGGCTAATTATCCTTCCTCCCATAATGCCGCACCATACATTAACCTGCCAAGGTCACTGACGTTCCACTTGTCGCAGCCATCGTGGATTTTCCGTTGCCCAATAGTGAATATTATGTCGGTTTATGTTACCGCTGTTGGTATGCGGAGACACTAAAAGCACAATGGTAAAACACAGAAGCTTCTAAGTTGATGTAGTCTGCCAGTAAGAAGCACTACAATTCAAGTTTTAGCTATCGATTATTGACTTATTAGCCGGCTTTGGTGCCTTGGACATGAGCTAGGACCTTAAGATTTTGCATGAAACGAGGTCTGTCAGCAACGTTGCACGGGAGAATGTGAAAAGTGTTCATATGTAGTAAAAACCTGAGAAATCCGTCCGTTTTCGTCACATGCTATCAAACAGACTTAATGCCAGATCGTCACATTGGCCGCTTTTATCTCTGCAACGGTTACATTTATCGTCTGCAAAGCTATGTCGTGTGCTGCGGTATGCGGAGACACTAAAAGCACCATAGTAGAACGCAGAAGAGGCTTCTAAGTTGATGTAATCGGCCAGTAAGTACCACTACAACTCAAGTTTTAGTTATCATCTACATCTACATCTACATGAGTACTCTGCAATTCACATTTAAGTGCTTGGCAGAGGGTTCATCGAACCACAATCGTACTATCTCTCTACCATTCCACTCCCGAACAGCGCGCGGGAAAAACGAACACCTGAACCTTTCTGTTCGACATCTGATTTCTCTTATTTTATTTTGATGATCATTCCTACCTATGTAGGGTGGGCTCAACAAAATATTTTCGCATTCGGAAGGGAAAATCGTGACTGAAATTTCGTAAATAGATCTGGCCGCGACGAAAAACGTCTTTGCTGTAATGACTTCCATCCCAACTCGCGTATCATATCTGCCACACTCTCTCCCCTATTACGTGATAATACAAAACGAGCTGACCTTTTTTGCACCCTTTCGATGTCCTCCGTCAATCCCACCTGGTAAGGATCCCACACCGCGCAGCAATATTCTAACAGAGGACGAACGAGTGTAGTGTAAGCTGTCTCTTTAGTGGACTTCTTGCATCTTCTAAGTGTCCTGCCAATGAAACGCAACCTTTGGCTCGCCTTCCCGACAATATTATCTATGTGGTCCTTCCAACTGAAGTTGTTCGTAATTTTAACACCCCGGTACATAGTTGAACTGACAGCCTCGAGAATTGTACTATTTATCGAGTAATCGAATTCCAACGGATTTATTTTGGAACTCATGTGGATCACCTCGCACTTTTCGTTATTTAGCGTCAACTGCCACCTGCCACACCGTACAGCAATCTTTTCTAAATCTCTTTGCAACTGATACTGGTCTTCGGATGACCTTACTAGACGGTAAATTACAGCATCATCTGTGAACAACCTAAGACAACTGCTCAGAGTGTTATCCCGGTCATTTATATAGATCAGGAAAAGCAGAGGTCCCAGGACGCTTCCCTGGGGAACACCTGATATCACTTCAGTTTTACTCGATGATTTGCCGTCTATTACTATGAACTGCGACCTTCCTGACAGGAAATCACGAATCCAGTAGCACAACTGAGACGATAACCCGTAGGCCTGCAGCTCGATTAGAAGTTGCTTGTGAGGAACGGTGTCGAAAGCTTTCCGGAAATCTAAAAATACGGAATCAACTTGAGATCCCCTGTCGATAGCGGCCATTACTTCGTGTGAATAAAGAGCTAGCTGCGTTGCACAAGAACGATGTTTTCTGAAACCATGCTGATTACGTATCAATAGACCGTTTCCTTCGAGGTGATTCATAATGTTTGAATACAGGATATTCTCCACAACCCTACTGCAAAGCGACGTCAATGATATAGGTCTGTAGTTAAATGGATTACTCCTACTACCCTTCTCAAACACTGGTGCGGCCTGCGCAATTTTCCAATCTGTAGGTACAGATCTATCGGTGAGCGAGCGGTTGCATATGAGTGCTAAGTAGGGAACTATTGTATCAGCATAATCTGAAAGGAACCTAATCGGTATAATATCTGGACCTGAAGACTTGCCCGTATCAAGCGATTTGAGTTGCTTCGCTATCCCTACGATATCTACTTCTAAGAAACTCATGCTAGCAGCTGTTCGTGTTACAAATTCTGGAATATTCCATTCGTCTTCCCTGGTGAAGGAATTTCGGAAAACTGCGTTCAATAACTCCGCTTTAGCGTCACTGTCGTCGGTAACAGTACCATAGGCAATGCGCAGCAAAAGTATTGACTGCGTCTTTCCGCTTGTGTACTTTACATACGACCAGAATTTCTTCGGATTATCTACCAAATTTCGAGACAATGTTTCGTTGTGGAACCAATTAAAGGCATCTCGAATTGAAGTCCGTGCCACATTTCGCGCGTCTGTAAATTTTAGCCAGTCTTCGGGATTTCGCGTTCTTCTGAACTCTACGTAAACGAGTTTTTTAAAGCTAGGTTTGGAATTTCAGGCTTCTGTTTATCGTGAAATGCTTGGTTTGGCCCTCGGTGCACTAGACGACATGCTTGTCTGAAATAGTCAGTAACGTGACTCGTGATCACATTACGTCCCCCCCAGCCAAGTAATGTCAGCTACTGTGCCTGTGTCTCTTGCAAATGAAAGGAATTGTGTGGCTAGGGCCTCCCATCGGCTAGACCGTTCGCCTGGTGCAGTTCTTTTGAGCCGACGCCACTTAGGTGACTTGCGTGTCAGTGGGGATGATATGATGATGAAGACGATACACCATCCAATCCCTGAGCGGAGAAATTCTCCGACCCAACCGGGAATCGAACCTGGGGCCCTTTGCATGGCATTCTGTCACGCTGAGCACTTCCTTTTTTTTCTTTTCTTTTTTTGTTGATCTTATTTTGTTTGTTCTATTTGTTTGGGGCGGACGTTCAAAAAGTACTATGGGACTTAACATCTGAGGTCATCAGTCCCCTTGACTTACAACTACTCAAACCTAACTAACCTAAGGACATCACACACATCCATGCCCGAGGCTGGATTCGAACCTGCGACCATAGGAGGAGCAGCGCGTTACCGCAGTGAAGCGCCTAGAACCGCTCGGCCACAGCGGCCGGCGGGATGGACGTCCCATGATGTTTGTTCAGTTTATGGTCGTTCGATTAACTCAGTTCTTTTTTTTTATTACAGAGGGTTCCCACAGATTGGAAAATTCCGCAGGTCGCACCAGTGTTTAAGAAGGGTAGTAAGAGTAATCCATCGAACTACAGACCTATATCATTGGCGTCGATTTGCAGTAGGGTTTTGGAGCATATACTGTATTCTAACATTATGGATCACCTCGAAGGGAAAGGTCTATTCATACGTAATCAGCATGGTTTTCAGAAAAAATCATTCTTGTGCAATGTAGCTGGCTCTTTATTCGCACGAAGTAATGGCCGCTATCGACAGGGAATCTCATGTTGATCCCGTGTTTCTAGATTTCCGGAAAGCTTTTGACACCGTTCCTCACAAGTGACTTCTAATCAAGCTGCGGGCCTATGGAGTACCGTCTCAGTTGTGCGACTGGATTCGTGATTTCCTGTCACCAAGGTCGCAGTTCGTAGTAACAGACGGGAAATCATCAAGTAAAACTGAAGTGATATCAGGTGTACCCCAGGGAAGCGTCCTGGGACCTCTATATAAATGACCTGGGTGACAATCTGAGCAGTTCTCTTAGGTTGTTCGCAGATGATGCTGTAATTCATATCATCCAAATACCAGAATCAGTTGCAAAGCGATTTAGAAAAGATTGCTGCACGGTGTGGCAGGTGGCAGTTGACTCTAAATAACGAGAAGTGTGAGGTGATCCACACGAGTTCCAAAAGAAATCCGTTGGAATTCGATTACTCGATAAATAGTACAATTCTAAGGGCTGTCAATTCAACTGAGTACCTGGGTGTTAAAATTACGAACAACTTCAGTTGGAAAGACCACATAGATAATATTGTGGGGAAGGCGAGCCAAAGGTTGCGTTTCATTGGCAGGACACTTGGAAGATGCAACAAGTCCACTAAAGAGACAGCTTACACTACACTCGTTCGTCCTTTGTTAGAATATTGCTGCACGGTGTGGGATCCTTACCAGGTGGGATTGACGGAGGACATCGAAAGGGTGCAAAAAAGGGCAGCTCGTTTTGTATTATCACTCAATAGCGGAGAGAGTGTCGCAGATTTGATACGCAAGTTGGGATGGAAATCACTAAAGCAAAGACGTTTTTCGTTGCGGCCAGATCTACAGTATTTACGAAATTTCAGTCACAAACTTTCTCTTCCGAATGCGAAAATATTTTGTTGAGCCCACCCTACATAGGTAGGAATGATCATAAAAATAAAATAAGAGAAATCAGAGCTCGAACAGAAAGGTTTAGGTGTTCGATTTTCCCGCGCGCTGTTTGGGAGTGGAATGGTAGAGAGATAGTATGATTGTGGTTCGATGAACTCTCTGCCATGCACTTAAATGTGAATTGCAGAGTAGTCATGTAGATGTAGATGTAACCCTCTGACCCAACACGCTCAGCTATCGGGGAGGACAGTGGTCTCTTGGAGCTGACCGAATCAAAATGTTCAGTGCGTCCAGTTTACGTCGCAACGTTCTCTCGTTTACAGGATGGGATGGACCTTCATTCACATCCTGCAGCAAATCCTGTCGCGTTTGGAAGCCGTTCTGATTCACAATCCATGCAACGTGTCTCCGGTCCATGTCAGTCAAGCTCTTTTTCAGACAACAATCCAAACGTCATCCTCCGTGGCGACCTTTGCTACATCACTGCTTGTAGACACGAAACACTAACAGACCCAGCAACATCACACACCGTGTGGCGTTAAGGACAGCCAAACACGATTGTCCCTTTTTGTCACTCTGTCACCTCCTTCCATTTACCCCTGTTCACATACAATGTCCACTTCATAGATGTCTCACTGATGATTACTGCCTTAGGCCGGTATTACACTATCACATTTCTTTTTCAAATATCTTTGTCCAGTATCTTTGTCAAAGATATTTGATGGTGTAATAGGGAACTTTGTCAAATGTCGTGCAATATTTGATCAAATCTAGGGCCTCGCTGTAGATTTGAACAAAGAAGTCGCATGTCTTCTGTTCACTGCAATGTGAAATGTTACCACATGGAGCGCTAGAATCGCTGCATTCTGTCGTCTGTAGCGTTTTTATAAATGTTGCCAGTAAATACAGTTGGTCCGTGCAGACAACTACAAAGTTAATAGAGATGTATGAAGGTGATGAGGCGCTTTACAACGTGAGGCACCCTGAATACAAAACTAGATTAAGAAGATTGGAGACCTGACCTGACCTAACATAACCTAACCTAACATAGCCTAACCTAACATAACCTAACCTAACATAACCCTCTCCTGTAGCAAGGAATTGGAGTGTTACAGTGAGCCTGTCTTCTGAAGATGTAGCAGTTGTTAAGTGAATATTGTGCTTTGTGGTGATATGAGGATACACTTCACTGAGCACATACAGAAGTGTATGCTCACCCATTCTTAAGTAATTGATGTACGACTTGATGTCTTCCACTGTAAGCTCACGTAGCAAGTTTTGGTGAATGCTTTTATCGTGTCGCCGTAAAACCCACGGCTTCACCCAGGTATGTTTCCTTTTTTTTCCCGCTTTTCTTCCACATATGAACACAGTGCAATTGTGGTACATGCAACTGCTGCGCTTAATAACAGGTTGTTGTTGTCAGCCATCTTGAACTTTGACGAAAAATATGACGACAGTGTAATACCCCTTCTAGCGCTACCTCAAAGATCTTTGTCAAATATATTTGACTGAACATTTGATCACATATTTGATCAAATCTTTGGCAAAGAAATTTGATAGTGTAATACCGGCCTTATGCTCACGTAGAGGCGATGTGTGTGCAGTTGGGCACGTGACTCGATTGCTGCGGTTATCTGTAAAGGCTCCGGAAGTGCCCAATGGAGTAACTAATTTTGTCTTCGTATATCCATAATTAAAACGGACGACTTGGGACGCCAGCTGGTATAATATATGTTAAAAAATGACGTAATCCCTCCAGTTGTATTAACGTGTTGGTTTTATTGGCACGATCGCAGGTTCGAATCCTGCCTCGGGCATGGATCTGTGTGATGTCCTTAGGTTTGTTAGGCTTAAGTAGTTCTACGTTCTAGGGGACCGATGAGCTCAGAAGTTAAGTTCCATAGTGCTGAGAGCCATTTGAACCATATTTTTTAATACAGCTGGAGGAATTACGTCTTTTTTAACACAGCTAATTTTTTGTCCGGTGGCGTTATCTACACACCGACAAAGCAATCATGAAAGAACAAGATGGGTTCAGGACTGGAATTAAAAGTCAGGGTGGGAAGGACAGCAATTATAATATTCGCTGATGGTGATGGTATCCTCAGTGGAGGTGGAGGAGAATTAGAGGCTCTGTGGCAGCAATGAACGCTCTTACTAGCACACTCTCATCAGGACACTATGGACTGAGAGCAAAGCGAAGAAGGACGAAAGTGATGAGGACGAGCAGAAACAAAATAGGTGAAGTGAAGCAAAACAACACATGAAGGATGAAGTAGCGTGCATAGAAAAAGCACATTGGCATAATCAACGAGAATACGTCATAGTATCTGACCAAATATATCCGGAGAAACTTATGTAGTGCGGTACTGATCACTAGATATCACGAGAGAACGGCCTTCCACTCTAAAATGAGGCGGGGAGTGTTGTCGGCAGAAAAATTAAATGAGCGTGTGGCATTGTTGGCCGGGAGGCCCCATCCGGGGAAGTTCGGCCGCCAAGTGCAAGAGTTATTTCCGTCGACGCCCCATTGGGCGGCTTGCGTGCCGGTGATGAGAACGAAATGATGGCGAGGACAACACAACACCCAGTCGACGAGCGGAGAAACTCTCCATCCCGACTGGGAATCGAACCGGGCCTGTTGGAGGGTAGGAAGGCACGTAACCACTCAGCTAAAAGCAGGACAGATGTCAGCAGAGAAGTGCCAGCAGTGGAACTTATAGGTCAGTGTAACCAGTCGACCAGTCTCTGGATATCAGCTGTGTGACAGGGTGCATAAAGCTGCCGAACGAGCGAGTGGTTATCACGCTGGACAAACAATCGGGAGGACGATGGGTCAAAACCGCGTCAGAACATTCTGACTTAGGTTTTCGGTGATTTCCCTAAAGCACTTCAGGCAAATTCCTGGATGGTTCCTTTGAAACGGGATGGCTTTCTTCCATCCTCATCATCCAGATGGGACCGATGACCTCACTGTTTGGATGCCCCCCTCCCCCTCCCCAAATCAGTTAACTAGTCACCAAAGTGGCCCAAGTGGTGTGATTGTGTACATGAAATGCGAGGGAACGACCACAGCCAAACTGAGACCAAAGATAGCTCATGTACTGATGGATAGCCACTGTGGAGCATTCCAAAAGCGACTGTGAAAGACTGCCCGAAATCAGCAGGAAGCATCACTTTGACTTCTAAAGTATCATAAGCATGAACTGCCCGGCTACCCGCATGGTCTAACGTGCTGCTTCCCGAGCAGGAAGGCGTGCCGGTTCTCATCACGAATTTGCCCAGAGGATGAGTGTCGAGGTCCGGTCTATCGGCCAGGTTATCGATGGTTCTCCATCTCCCTCGGTGAATGCGGGCTAGTTCCCCTTACTCTGTCTCAGTTACACTATGTTGGTGGTTGACACTCTCTCCACATACACTATAATTACTCTACCACGGAAACATTTGGGATTACACTCTTCTGGTATGAGACGTTCTCGGGAGGAGGGGGGGGGGGGAGGATTCCACAGGGGGCCGAACCGCACAATAACCCTGTGTTCGGTGTGGGGCGGCGGTGGGGTGGGTGGACTGCTGTGGCCTGTCGTGGGGTTGTGAACCACTGAGGGCTACGGCGGGACGAAGCCGCTCAAAAATGGTTCAAATGGCTCTAGCACTTAGAACTACTTAAACCTAAGTAAAACGTAAGGACATCACACACATCCATGCCCGAGGCAGGATTCGAACCTGCGACCGTAGCGGTCGCGCGGTTCCAGACTGAAGCGCATGGAACCACTCGGCCAAAACGGCCGGCCGACAAAGCCTCTCCGTCGTTTCTAGGTCCCTGGTTCAATGCTCAATAGACACACACACCCAGCATCCATATAGCCCAATATCTGTGTGTAGGAGTTAAAGATAATGGGGTACAATGTTGGAGCAACTCCTCATAAACCGGACACCTCTGCAGTCAACACTAAGCGACGCTTTTCGTGGTGCAAACAGCGAAGCCACTGGACTCTGGATGACAAAAAACTAGTGATTTACAGTGATTAGCCACGCTGTACCCTGTCGCATTCTGATGAAAGGGTTTGGATTTGGCAAATAACTGGAGGACAATAGCTGCCGTCCAGTGTACTGCCAACAGTGATGTACGGAGGAGCGGGGTCACCATATGGGGGTGCTTTCCATAGTTATGGTGTGGTCTCTTTATTGCAGTAAGGAAAAGCTAGATGCAGAAGGATATGATCACATTTGGTAGTTTTCTGCATATGTTAGAAGATGATTGTTTATTTCAGCATGACAACACTTGGAGAAGATGAGTCTTTATTTAATGCAATGTTTATGCAATGTTTTCCGTGTTCTAAGACTGTAGGGTTTTCCTTATACAGTCTTCAGAAGATCAAAACAAACTGCAAAATGATGTAGAAAAAATATCTGAATGGTGCGAAAAGTAGCAGTTGACCCTGAATAACGAAAAGTGTGAGGTCATCCACATGAGTGCTAAAAGTAACTCGTTAAACATCGGTTACGCGATAAATCAGTCTAATCTAAAAGCCGTAAATTCAACTAAATACCTGGGTATTACAATTACAAACAACTTAAGGTCGAAGGAACACATAGAAAATGTTGTGTGGAAGTCTAACCAAAGACTGCATTTTATTGGCAGGACACTTAGAAAATGTAACAGACTTACTAAGGAGACTCCTCTTTTAGAATACTGCTGCGCAGTGTGGGATCCTTACTAGATATGACTAACTGAGTACATTGAAAAAGTTAAAAGAAAGGCACCACGTTTTGTATTATCGCGAAATATGGGAGAGAGTGTCACAGAAATGATACAGGATTTGGGCTGGAAATCGTTAAAAGAAAGGCGTTTTTCGTTGAGACGGAATCTTTTCACGAAATTCCAATCACCTACTTTCTCCTCCACGATAAAATAAGGGAAATCAGACCTTGTGCGGAAACATATAGGTGTTCATTCTTTCCGCGCACTGTACGAGATTGGAATAATAGAGAATTGTGAAGGTGGTCCGATGAACCCTGTGCCAGGCACTTAAATGTGATTTGCAGAGTATCCATGTAGATGTAGATGTAGATGAACAACGAAGAAAGACTGGAGCATTCTTACTCACTCAGACTTTTGCAGTACAGGCCTACGTTTCAAAATGTCTTCAATGAAAACATCAAATAAAATAAGTAAATAAAAAACCTTAGTCCATGCACAGTTTGCTGCTTGTCTCGGAAAGTAATTTGTAAGGTGCCAGGCAAATCCAACACCTTCCATGAAAACCCTGACATGATAAGCAAATCCAGTAGTATGTCACATAGCTCCGAATAAATCGTGACATTAAATTAACCAAAGTAATACGAGTAACGAGTGAGCAAATGGAATACCACAGACTAACACAAGAATGCCCAAATGCATGTCGTACCTTCCCACCGTGAGGCAGACGCACTTCCGAGGGGAGAAACGAGGACAGAAGCCGAGAGCAGAACCGTGTTAAGCTAGAAGGCCCTACGATAAGGGACGGACTGGACACCCACGTCGCCAGCTAACCGCCAGAACCACCCCCCAGCCCATGTTAAAAGCTTGAGCCCTCCAGAAGAACAGTATAGATCTTACGATAACACTAAAAGGGCCACACCAGCTGCAGGTTTTAGCGTGAGACTTATTCGCGTCTCTGTTACGTTGCAAACGTTAAATTCATTGCCCCACCACGAAAAGTAACCGACAGGACCACCCCCCAGTCCATGTTAAAAGATAGAGCCCTCCAGAAGAACAGTATAGATCTTACAATAACACAGAAAGGGCAACACCAGCTGCAGGTTTTAGCGTGAGACATTTTCGCGTCTCTGTTACGTTGAAAACGTTAAAAACTTTGCCCCACCACGAAAAGTGTAATGTTTCTCATTGGATAGATAGAATTTTTGTAGGGGGAGCTTAAGGTTAACATTGAGTCCCTGATTGGTCAGATGAAAACACAGCCAGATAGTCTTTTTAAACCAACTTCGGTAAATTGTAGTAACGAGAAGTTAGGAGAGAGTTGCTTGCGAGACGGCGAGATGGGAGGAGCTGCGCCGCCCTGACGCTGCCTAAACACCGACAAGGTAATGTCGATCGTCAATTGGAGCTCACGGTATTCACATTTGCTAGGTAAGTTAAAATCTGAAATGCGATGATTTTTCTGTTATATAATTATTGAGAAGCCACATCAGCCACTGTAATTTACAACAAGTTAGATAAGTAATTAAAGATAATTGAAGGCCACTGTAGACAATTTTGATAGTTTTCTCTTTTGTGAAACTTAATTTAAACCTAGATTATAGGTGTGATATGGCATAGGCCATCCTTCGATCCATTGTAGAACTTGGAAACCCATTCAGGGAATATTCGTACACATTTTTGTTGAATGCAGTTGGTTTTTACCATCCTGTATTGAAACATTTTCTTTTATCAATAGTGCAATTTATAAACAATGTTTTGTGAGTAGAATAAAATTTCCAGTGGACTGATTTTCCGACGTTATTTTACCAGCTAACTAAAAATAGGAAAGCCTTGAACCTCTTCCACTAAATTTAGTTAGTATTAAGATTCTTTTACAGGGAGTGCAGTGGAGCTGACGCTGAGATCATTAAGTATTTGGTTATATCATCGCTGGTCTCACTGAACTCTACATGTCATGTGTGGTCTAGCGTCTCCTTACCAGCAACAGGTCCCAGGTTCAAACTAGTCAATTCCCTAAAAAACACGCTCAGAGCGTCGTTGCGCGAAAGTGGTAGGGAGACACGGTGTAGAACAAACAGACACGACGCAGAATGTTAGTAATTGAGGATCTGAGTACTGTAAAATATCAGCATTATTCTCCTCACCTGAAAAACCATGTCATAATCGAGGATTGTATCGAAAGATGAAAAATGAGGTTGGAGAAGTCTATTTTTTGTGTTATGTTGTCTGTTTCCATGGGCCACAAACGGGTAAAGGCGTAATATGTAGACATATGCAGTAGATCAACTAATTTCTACTTTTATTAAAAACGGTCTTAGAATCGTTAACTTTTCAGTTTATTACTGTTGCCTAAATTTACTTTCTCATTCATGGGAATGGCAAAGAAATAATAAACTTTTGTATAAAATTTGTATTGTTAACCTATTTTGTAGTCAAATAGATTTATTTCTTTTTAACGGGAATTTGAATACAATTGATGTTTTGATGACGTAATTAGATGTGCGCTTTCAAAAAATTCAAATGAACACTCAAGGTAGAGGGTGAAATACAACATTTATCAGCAGCAGTTAGTTGACTATACTCAGATACTTATTGTCTAGCCTGTTTGTAAGTAGTTATTCTATAATGTGTACATCTGTAAGTCGACTTCTTTCATAAGACACAAGATCATTCAAAGACGATACCAGCCCATCTTCCTAAGAATGATGCGAGGCGTGTTTTTTTTTTTTTTTTTTTAAGTAAGTACCGTTTTGAATTAATAAAAGACGTGCTAAGATATCTCAATAATTTTATTTTTACATGAAAGTATGTACTTTAATCTACGCACTGACGCCATTACATTCTGAGTCTTCCTTGTTTACGTTGTGTACTGAGTGTTTAAGATGCCCCCAATAATCGTGAGTTCCGCCGACTGTGAAGTACGGGCTTTTATAAGATTTCTTACTGCTAAAGGCCTAAAATAGATCGATATTCATCGTGAGATATGGGCAGTTTACGGAGAAAACATTATGAGCGATGGAATGGTAAGAAAGTCGGTGAGAGAGCACTTAAAGATGGCCGCACTAATGTGCACGATGAACAACGGAATGGGCGTCCTTCAGTTGTTAATGAAAGTTTGGTACAGGAAGTGGACAATAAGGTGGGAGAAAACAGACGGTTTACGATTTCCTCCTTGCGGGATGACTTTCCTAATTCTCGTAGTGTTTTGCACGGCATTGTGACCGAGCAGTTGAATTACCGAAAATTGTGCGCACGTTGGGTACCGAAAATGTTGACGGATGTGCGCAAAACCAAACGTTTAGACAGCGCACTGACTTTCCTTCAGTGGTACCACAACGACGGTGATAATTTGTCGAGCCAAATTGTTACGGGCGATGAAACGTGGGTGGCTTACGTCACACCAGAATCAAACCAACAGTCCACGAAGTTGAGCAAGGGCATCGTTTTTCTGCAAGACAATGCCCGTCCGCGTGTGGCGAATCAGTCCAAAGATCTCATCGCATCTTTCCGACGGGAAACTCCAGATCATCTCCCGATCTTGCGCCGAGTGACTTCGAGACGATGACGAAGTCAAAACAGTGGTGATGCAGTGGTTAACAAGTCAGGCGGCAGACTTTCTATGAGGAGGGTATTCAAAAACTGGGACCACGTTATGACAAGTGCCTCGATATTGACGGAAATTATGTAGAAACGTTGATTAAGGTACAGGCTTTCATGTTGAAACGTCCCCTTAGAAAAATTGATGAATTACTGTGCTGATAAACCTCTTACATTATTTGATTTTTAAACAGCTGAGCAGAACTGAGCGTACTCAGACATTTCTCTCTTTACTTATTCTGCTCAACAGTAAACTGACACACAATACTTTTTAGCGCAACGCAATCTGACTTTCAGTAATCCCTACAAAAGAATGGCCCTGACTAATATTAACCTATACCTTTCACAAATCACTCACCTCACAAAAATCTTCGTTACTCGAACTACTGCAGTACAGCGTGCACCAATACTGCCAGCTAAATAAAAGTGATAGGCATAGTTAGCAAATGAAAGATTATATATATCCAGTCTTACAAATTTACTGTCTCTGATGGACACACGTCCAGATCATCCGCTCTCAAAACTCCGTCATCTCTCTCCCGAAATCCACCACTGCTGGCGGCTCACCTCCAACTGCACAACGCTACGCGCTGTTAACAGCCAACTGCCCAACACTACACAAGTGAATATTACAATAATGCCAACCAGCCACAGACTGCACGCAGCACAGCCAGTGAGTTTCATACAGAGCGCTACGTGGCGGTAGCGTTACCAATATAAGAACCTAAACAGCTCACTTACAATGTAAAAATAAAATTATGATATATCTTAGTACGCCTTTTTCAATTTCAAAATGGAACTTACTTAAAAAACACGCTTCGTAAATATTTTTGGGCTACTTTGCCAAAAAAAAGAAAAAAACAAAAAAATACGGAACGATTTATGGCTAGTACAGGACTACAGGTGCATTATGTCTCATCAATGCTATACCGTTTCTCGTATCGTGTTTGTTGCTCGTTTCTGTTAGCATTGTTATTAAAATAACTCGTCTCGCCTTTCACATTTTTTCTTATATGCCAATGTTTCATAGCAAAGGAAATTTCACGAATAAACATGACTCATTTTTAATGAAGTTTAATAAACAAAATTGGCATCGCTACTATGACAAACTGACGTATTGGTTTTTTTATCCGTTTATTAGAAAAGTATACAAACCTGTTATAAAGGGACCAAACATACGCCGAAAAGCGCCCGTTATGCAGAAACAGAATAGCGGTATTGGTTTTAAGCAGCTGGTTTGTCGTATCCCGTGTAGTTAAATGGGCCCTGCTGCCTCAGGTTTACACGTGCAAGCTGCACGGCCTTTTAAACCGCCACGGGCCGCATGTTATTGCGACCGTCTTTTGTTTGGCGGGTCCTCTGTCGCGGATCAAAGACACGACGCGCGCAAACAAACGCCGATCGTAGCAGACGGCGCGCGCATTCGCTGTTTATCTACGTACAAGCCGCGCGTGTCAGAGATGTTACTCTTGCCGCAGACACACTCGTTTGTTTTCCCTTGGTTTTTCCTCCTTTCTGTCAGTGCGAAACCGCGCGAGGTGAGAGAATGACGAGTGAAGATGCAAGTATGGCACCAAACACATGTAGGATCCATATGCACGTACATCTATATTCTGCCAGCTACGTCATTGTGTTGATAGCTATCATGTCCTAAACACACTGGCAAACGAGGTATCATGTAAGAACACGAGGGAATTCATTAGAAACCATAATACTCAATGACCAATGCCCGACAAAGACTGAGGTGCACCTGAACAGTCGCGTCGAGCGAGGAATGAGCGGTAGCCGTTGCAAGCGAGATCAGGAGCAGACAGGCAGTGTGTATCAAAAATCATCACCAGTTACAGCACTTCCTTTTACGAGGGGCGTTTGAAAATCCGCGCAAAGTCCGAGAGATGGCAGCACCGGCGTGTACGGAGGTCATGTTTAGTTAGCGGAATCTTTGGAAAGAACGCACACCAAGTTTCAGCAATATTGGTCTACTTGTTTGTGTTTGGCATTCGTGTGAATCAAGAAAGTCGAATGATTGTTAAAAAATGGACGAAGAAGAATTTCGTGTGGTGATTAAACAGTACTTCATGAAAGGCAAAACGCCACAGGAGACTAAAGGGGAGCTTGATAAACATTACGGTGACTCTGCACCTTCGATTAGAACAGTTCATAAGTGGTTTCAAAATTTTCAGAGTGGCCATATGGGCACAAGTGATGCTGAACGTTCTGGATGCCCTGAGGAGGTTACGACTCCAGAAACCGTTGATAAAATCCGTGATATGGTGATGGATGATAGATGAATTTCAGTGCGTGAGATTGCTAGTGCTGTAGGCGTCTCGAATGAACGGGTACATAATATTTGGCATAAACATTCGGACATGAGAAAGCTATCCCCAAGATGGATTCCGTGATTGCTTACGCTTGACCAAAGACGGAATCGTGCGAAGTGTTACAAGGATGGTTTGCAGCTGTTCAGGAAGAATCCGCAGCACTTTAAGCGTAGTTTCGTCACTGTGGATGAACCATGGATACATTACTATATGAGCCGTGTATCGACTCGTGCAACACATTGTGTTTAGATTGCATTGGTTTTCCTTTCCCCGACATCTTTGATATATTGTCTGTCATTAATTGGCTCTTGGTTGTATTTTCCTCTGCTATCCATATCTGCGTTTTTGCTTCCGGGAAACTGCTATGGAGGAAGTGACTTCTTTGGCCGGTGGTAACCTCGTGTGGTGTCGCGGAAGTAGGGGCGTTGCACGCAGAGAGAGTGTGGTGGAGACGGGAGGGCAGTGTGGCACCCCAGCGCGAAGCAGGCGTGGTCGGTTGTAGCGAGTCGCCACGTGATGTATGTCGGTTGTGTGTAACGGGCGGGTGGATTGACGGATGAGCTCCCCGCGGGTTGGTTGTATACAGAATCGCCCCACGATTAGTTGCTGTGCATTTCGCCTCGGTGGGACGTTAACAAGCTTCTTTAAATCCACCGTTTCAACGCTGGAGTTTAAAAGGAGACACCTAACATGAAGGAGCGGTCACTACCCGTCAACGTTGCAGAGAAGACGTGAGCTCCGGTGACAGAGCGTGTTGTCGCGTGACCGTGGCGTGTTGGGTACGCTGGCGACGCGTGCGCGGTCGGATGTGTCGATCCTGGCCAGCGGAGGTCGTGTACTGCCTGTTCCAGCATAAAGCCGGTATTACACTACCAAATTTCTTTGTCAAAAATCTTTGTCAAAGATATTTGATGGTGTAATGGGAACTTTGTCAAATGTCGTCCAATATTTGATCAAATGTAGGGCCTCGCTGTAGATTTGATCAAAGAAATCGCCTGTCTTCTGTTCACTGCAATGTGACATGTTACCACATGGAGCGCTAGCATCGCTGCAGCGTTCTGTCGTCTGTACTGTTTTTATGAACATTGCCGGTAAATACAATTGGTGTGTGCCGACAACTACAAAATTAATAGAGATGTATGAAGCTGATGAGGCGCTTTTCAACGTGAGGCACCCTGAATACAAAAATAGATTAAAATGATTGGAGACCTGACCTGATCTGAGCTAACCTAACCTAACATAACATAACAAAACATAACATAACCCTCTCCTGTAGCAAGGAATCGGAGTGTTACAGTGAGCCTGTCTTCTGAAGATATAGCAGTTCTTAAGCGAATATTGTGCTTTGTGATATGAGAATACACATCACTGAGCACATACAGAAATGTATGCTCATACATTCTTAAGTAACTGATGTATGTATGAACTGAGTTGTTTGTTGGAAAAACAGATATATCATTTAGGACAAATTTCATTAATTAGTAAATATATTGAGAGGCAGTAGTTAGTATACCCAGTTCTTGAGGTTTCTGAAGGACGTCCGTGAATTTACTCCACAAATAATACGTATTACATGCTTTTGGATTCTGAAAACTTTTGTTTGACTTGAAGATTTACCCCAAAATATTATACCATATGACATTATGGAATGAAAGTAGGCAAAGTATGCAAGCTTTTTCATTTTTATGTTGCCTATGTCTGCTAACACTCGAATTGCAAATACAGACTTGTTAAGGCGTTTCTGCAGTTCTGTGTTGAGCTCCTCCCAACTGAATTTATTATCAAGTTGTAATGCTAGGAATTTAAGAATGTCAACCTCGTATGTATGGTTCCTTCCCCCCCCCCCCCCCCCCCCACTTCTTTTCCGCATGTGCACACAACGCAATTGCGGTACATGCGACTGCTGCAGGTTATCAGCCATCTTGAACTTTGACGAAAAATTTGGTGACACTGTAATAGCCCTTCTAGCGCTACGTCAAAGATCTTTGTCAAATGTATTTGTCGGAATATTTGATAACATCTTTGATCAAATCTTTGACAAAGAAATTTGATAGTGTAATACCGGCCTAATTGCAAGTTAAGTTCGTGGAAGGTTTAATCATTAAGCAATGATTTTGGGTAACAAGCGTCTCATTTGTGGCCTCTGGCGACCGGGTTTCCAGTCCCTGACACCGGTGTAATTGAAGACAGTGATCTTTCCTCCTCCTCTCGTTACTGTCCGATGGGAGGTGTACTTTTGGCAGATTAATTGTTTCGCTATCCTGTCGTGTGTTAAGAGTAAATTCATGCTTCTTGTTGGTTGATCATGTAGTCGTTCATTCAGGACTGTGTGGTGTAACGTTTCCTTGCACGAGGTTAGCTCTAATTCTGTCAGCAAGTTAAACCATCTTACAATAAGTTTCCGCTGGCTGAAAGTCAGTGCAGTGACCAGCCTGAGAGTGGCAATTGTGTTTACGGGCGTACTTAGATTGCTCAGTATTCTGCCTAGCCTGAGCATCCCTGAATGGGTGATTTGTGGCCGCCTTACATGGGTCCATCATATCTGTTATGTTCTAATGATGTTCCAGGACACTTTTGGTTAAAAAACTTTTAAAATTCGTCCAAGTTTGTATTTTTCTATTATTGCCATTAATCGTGTGTTTGCTGAGACGTGTTTAATTTTTTTTAATGGCGGTGTCGGTAAGGCGTGTGCCAGGTTGAGATTCATTCGGAGAGCTCTTATATAATATTCTGAAGAAGACAACACCTGGCTGTTTTCATTTGATTTGCTGGATGCCCTCTACTTTGCTCTTCGGTTTCGAAGCTCCCGGTTGGACCGTAGGACCGTTGCTATTCACAAAATCGAAAGTTTTCCTGCCTTTTATTAAGGACGTCACTGACCGCATAGGGAAAATATTGAAAAAACGGAATATCGCGGTGATTTACAAACCTACCCGGAAGATACAAGAACACCTGAGATTGGCTAAGGATGCTCGTAAACCGCTGGAAAAAGCAGGAATTTACAGGATCCCGTGTAGTTGTGGGGAGGTATATGTGGGTGCCACAAAAAGAACGGTGAAAAAACGACTAGAAGAGCACAAGGGCAATTGTAGAAGGGGAGAGATTGATAGATCAGCTGTTGCGGAACACGCTTTGCAGTCAGGAGACCACCACATTTATTTTGATAGAACTCAAGTACTGGCAGCCACAAGCGGATATCATGAAAGGCTTTACAGAGAGGCTATAGAGATTATGAAACACCCCAGGAACTTTAATAGGAAGGAGGAGGGCGTGAAATTGAATGACATCTGGATGCCGGTGCTGAAGAAGATGTGTACCAGTCTTCCGCCATGGGATGATAGCAACAGCGGACGGCGGCAACCGACAACGGCCAATTGCGCTCGCGTATTCAAAACATGTGACGTCACGCCTATGCGCGGGAGCACGCGAGAACAAAATTTTGCTGCAGTCAGTAGTGAGACAGTGTGTGTTTCGGAAGTTAACAGAAGCCACGAACCCCCTTGAAGATGTCCTCCGCAGATGGGGACGAAACGTCGGGTTACAATGCGAAATCCATCAGACCACGGCATAATAGCCCGGAAAAGAATTTTATTAATCATGACAGTTCCGGCCGTGAAAGTTTACATTTTACAATTATTCACAATATACATAAATGACGTTGTGGACGACATCGGAAGTTCACGGAGGCTTTCTGCGGATGATAATGTGGCATATGGAGAGGTTGTAACAATGGAAAATTGCACAGAAATGCAAGAGGATCTGCAACGAATTCACGAATGGTGCAGGGAATGGCAATTGAATCTCAATGTAGACAAGTGTAATGTGCTGCGACTACATAGAAAGAAAGATCCCTTATAATTTAGCTGCAATATAGCAGGTCAGCACCTGGAAACAGTTAATGCCATAAATTATCTGGGAGTAGGCAATACGAGTGATTTAAAATGGAATGACCGTATAAAATTAATAGTCGGTAAAGCAGATGCCAAACTGAGATTCACTGGCAGAATCCTAAGGAAATGCAGTCCTAAAACAAAGGAAGTAGGTTACAGTGCGCTTGTTCGCCCAGTACTTGAATACTGCTCAGCAGTGTGGGATCCGTACCAGATAGGGTTGATAGAAGAGATAGAGAAGATCCAACGGAGAGAAGCGCGCTTCGTTACAGGATCATATAGTAATCGTGAAAGCGTTACGGAGATGATAGATAAACTCCAGTGGAAAACTCTGCAAGAGAGACGCTCAGTAGCTCGGTACTGGCTTTTGTTAAAGTTTCGAGAACATACCTTCACCGAAGAGTCAAGCAGTATATTGCTCCCTACTACGCGTATCTTGCGAAGAGGCCATGAGGATAAAATCAGAGAGATTAGAGCCCACACAGAAGCATACCGACAATCTTTCGTTCCATGAACAATATGAGACTGGAATAGAACCGATAGAGGTACTCAAGGTACCCTCCGCCACACACCGTCAGGTGGCTTGCGGAGTATGGATGTGGATGTAGATGCATTGGAAGGAGTGATTGGAATTTCCTCGGCTCTTCACACCTAGTATCTTTTAGTTGGGCCGTCGTTTCTGTGATTTTCTTTTCATGTACTTTTGTTTCCGTTTCCAACATAACTCTGTTTGCTATGGATCTGATTCCTATTATTTTTACTTTATCTTTTCTGGGACTAATTGTTTTAGTCATTGTTTCAAGTATGGCTTTGGCGTCTTAATTGTTTTCCAATCTGAAGAAGAGAACACGTGGCTGTTTTCATTTGGTTTGCTGCATGCCCTCTACTTTGCTCTTCAGTTTTGAAGCTCAGCCAGCGGCCACAACGTCCGCAAAAAGTAGACTTATTTTCTGTTCTTAATCATTGGTTTTTTGATTTGTGATCAGTTATTACTAGGGTCAGGATTTTGATTTCCTAAAAAGCAGTGAAATATGCAAGCATTTACGATCTAAAACTTACATAAATATTACCTTAAAAATAAAATACTACTTAATAGAAGTTTATTTAAAGCATTATTGTTTATTTTTTTCTTTGCACGTCAAGTTCCGTAGTACCAAATTGAGGAGCAAATCTCCAAGGTCATGGAACGTGTCAGTACATGAAATAACGGATAAAAGTAAATGCTCATGAACCTGAAACAAGTCACTCCATAAGTTCAAGTAAACGCTATCAGCAATACAATAAGACTCAGCTTAATTTTTCAAGGAACTCCTCGACAGAATAGAAGGAGTGATCCATGAGGAAACTCTTCAGTTTCAATTTGAAGTCACGTAGATTACTGCTAAGATTTTTGAATTCGAGTATACTGCACACCTTTTTGCATAAGAGTTAAGGAAGTCCGATCCAAATGCAGGTTTGCTTTCTGCCGAGTGTTAATCGAGTGAAAGCTGCTTATTCTTGGGAATAAACTAATATTGGTAACAAGAAACTACAATAAGAAAAATACATATTGTTGTTGTTGTCTTCAGTCCTGAGACTGGTTTGATGCAGCTCTCCATGCTACTCTATCCTGTGCAAGCTTCTTCATCTCACAGTACCTACTACAACCTACATCCTTCTGAATCTGCTTAGTGTATTCATCTCTTGGTCTCCCTCTACGATTTTTACCCTCCACGCTGCCCTCCAATGCTAAATTTGTGATCCCTTGATGCCTCAAAATATGTCTGACAGGCGAATGTCAAAATACCCAGACTCGAGAACAGAGGTCGGCAAGAGGTTCGTGAACTCACGCCACGTTTTGCCTGAACCGCGCGTTTCTGAGCCAAAGATATCCTTGTAGAGTAGGAAGAGTTACCCCAAAATATAATACCACATGACGTAAGTGAATGAAAATAAGCAAAGTAGACTAATTTACGTGTCGAAGTATCATTCACTTTTGATACCGTTCGAATAGTAAAAATGGCAGTATTAAGTCTTTGAACAAGATCAAAATAGAGCTATACAAAATTCACTTCTCAAAATATTGTAAGTATAGTTTTTTCTTTCTGTAGGGTTTGTGGCTAATTTGCACCTATTTTTTGAATGTCTGAATGTTTTATTTTCTAAACACAAAGTACAGAGAAAAAGATCAGCTATCGAAACAGTAAAACTATGTTTTTATTTCTACATCGTATTTAAAGCGTTTCACATTATTTAATACCGCATGTCAATCTTCAGTATCTGCAAAGTTGCGCTGGATCACAAAAATGCATTTTCAGGTTTTCCACTGTCAAAGATCTACGGTTGTCACAGAGGATAGTTTTGTACCTGGAAAAGCTCCTCTCCACTTCACAACACGTCACTGGAGCGTATTTGAAGGCAGACAGGTCACTGGAGTTCAACTTTGTCTCAGTATCTTCAAATGTTGCGGCATTCCCTGAAAGAGAGTCACTAATTTTGCACAGTGTAGAATATCCAGGATTCCGTTGGAGAACACTTTGCACTTTGGTTTTCACTTTGTCAGCCACATGAACACGAGTTCGACCCAGCTCACTGTTCACATGTTGCACAACACTCAGGGGCTCACACAGCTGAGTGCCAACAGCTTCCAGATGTTTGGTGGCTTTTGATATCACTGAAAAATTGGCGTTGATATATGCCAAGTTTCGAGACAATGTGTCTGTAAAAACTACTTTCACAATTTTGATAGCACTTTATTCATCGCCATCAACCTATTTTGGTGTAGTTGGTGCTGTAATACTCAGCAGTATTGAGCCAAGAAACCCATCGTGTAAGAACAGGTTTAAGTGGGAGGGGCGTTGAAGGTGCTTGTTCCTTGAATTTCTGCACCCGTAGCAGAGCCTTCACATAGATCTTCTTGCCGCAGGAAATTAATTTGTCCACGCCAGGGTAATTTCATCGCACCTCTGTGTAACGTATGTGCAAGGCAGGAGGCGTTCACCATACTGCGGTAGAGAATCTGAAGTCCTTTGGTTGCTTTAGCCATATATGAAGCACCATCTGTTACAAGCAGCAAAACGTTGTCTCTTTTCACATCATCCGGCCACAGTAGCTTCAGAGAGTTGTCAAACAAAATAGCAATCGTCGAATTGTTTACTCTATTGAGAGCTTCACACGTTAGTAGGAACATAACTCCAGGGCCATCCTGCGCGACCGCTACGGTCGCAGGTTCGAATCCTGCCTCTGGCATGGATGTGTGTGATGTCCTTAGGTTAGTTAGGTTTAAGTAGTTCTAGGTTCTAGGTGATTGATGACCTCAGATTGTAAGTAGGCTGTTTAGGTTTTGTTATTGGTAACGCCACGTAGCCCTCTGTAAGAAAATCACTGGCTGTGCTGTGTGCAATCTGTGGCTGGTTTGCATTGTTGTCTGCCTGCGAACGTAGCGGCCCTTCGGTTCCGGACTGCAGCGCCAGAACCGCACGACCACCGCGGCCGGCGGATGTTAACAGCGCGTAGCGTTGCGCAGTTGGAGGTGAGGCGCCAGCATTGGTGGACGTGGGGAGAGAGATGGCGGAGTTTTGAAATTTGTAAGACTGGATGTCATGAACTGCTGTATATATTTTGCCTATTAAGGTAAATACATTGTTTGTTCTCTAAAAAAAAAAAAAAAACCATATGAAACGTCCCCTTAGAAAAATCATACATGACTGGTTAAACTGACACACAATATTTTTTAGCGCAACGCAATCCGACTTTCAAAAATCCCTGCAATAGAATGGCCCTGACTAACATTAACCTATACCTTTCACAAATCACTTACCTCACAAAAATCTTGGTTACTCCGACTACTGCAATACAGCGAGCGCCACTACTGCCAGCTAAATAAAAGATTCAAACTACTGAAGTCACCAACTACTGATAGGCATAGTTAGCATATGAAAGATTTTGATAGAGAACAAACAATGTATTTACCTTAATATCATCAAATGTGATAATATATATAGCAGTTCGTGACATCCAGTCTCAAACAAATTTCAAAACTCCGCCATCTCTCTCCCCACATCCAACACAGCTGGCGGCTCACCTCCAACAGCGCAACGCTACGCGCTGTTAACATCCGCCGGCCGCGGTGGTCGTGCGGTTCTGGCGCTGCAGTCCGGAACCGAAGGGCCGCTACGTTCGCAGGTTCGAATCCTGCCTCGGGCATGGACGTGTGTGATGTCCTTAGGTTAGTTAGGTTTAAGTAGTTCTAAGTTCTAGGGGACTGATGACCTCAAAAGTTAAGTCGCATAGTGCTCAGAACCATTTGAACCATTTTGTTAACATCCAGCTGCCCAACACTACAATGGCAGACAACAATGCAAACCAGCCACAGACTGCACACAGCACAACCAGTGATTTTCATACAGAGCTCTACGTGGCGTTACCAATAAGAAAACCTAAACAGCCTACTTACAAGATGTTAAGTCCCACAGTGCTGAGAGCCATTTGAACCAGTGTCATCAACGTTTAGAACACCACCAACAACATTTGCAATATACCGCCAGTAACATACACTCCTGGAAATTGAAATAAGAACATCGTGAATTCATTGTCCCAGGAAGGGGAAACTTTATTGACACATTCCTGGGGTCAGATAAATCACATGATCACACTGACAGAACCACAGGCACATAGACACAGGCAACAGAGCATGCACAATGTCGGCACTAGTACAGTGTATATCAACCTTTCGCAGCAATGCAGGCTGCTATTATCCCATGGAGACGATCGTAGAGATGCTGGATGTAGTCCTGTGGAACGGCTTGCCATGCCATTTCCACCTGGCGCCTCAGTTTGACCAGCGTTCGTGCTGGACGTGCAGACCGCGTGAGACGACACTTCATCCAGTCCCAAACATGCTCAATGGGGGACAGATCCGGAGATCTTGCTAGCCAGGGTAGTTGACTTACACCTTCTAGAGCACGTTGGGTGGCACGGGATACATGCGGACGTGCATTGTCCTGTTGGAACAGCAAGTTCCCTTGCCGGTCTAGGAATGGTAGAACGATGGTTTCGATGACGGTTTGGATCTACCGTGCACTATTCAATGTCCCCTCGACGATCACCAGAGGTGTACGGCCACTGTAGGAGATCGCTCCCCACACCATGATGCCGGGTGTTAGCCCTGTGTGCCTCGGTCGTATGCAGTCCTGATTGTGGCGCTCACCTGCACGGCGCCAAACACGCATACGACCATCATTGGCACCAAGGCAGAAGCGACTCTCATCGCTGAAGACGACACGTCTCCATTCGTCCCTCCATTCACGCCTGTCGCGACACCACTGGAGGCGGGGTGCACGATGTTGGGACGTGAGCGGAAGACGGCCTAACGGTGTGCGGGACCGTAGCCCAGCTTCATGGAGACGGTTGCGAATGGTCCTCGCCGATACCCCAGGAGCAACAGTGTCCCTAATTTGCTGGGAAGTGGCGGTTCGGTCCCCTACGGCACTGCGTAGGATCCTACGGTCTTGGCGTGCATCCGTGCGTCGCTGCGGTCCGGTCCCAGGTCGACGGGCACGTGCACCTTCCGCCGACCACTGGCGACAACATCGATGTACTGTGGAGACCTCACGCCCCACGTGTTGAGCAATTCGGCGGTACGTCCACCCGGCCTCCCGCATGCCCACTATACGCCCTCGCTCAAAGTCCGTCAACTGCACATACGGTTCACGTCCACCCTGTCGCGGCATGCTACCAGTGTTAAAGACTGCGATGGAGCTCCGTATGCCACGGCAAACTGGCTGACAGTGACGGCGGCGGTGCACAAATGCTGCGCAGCTAGCGCCATTCGACGGCCAACACCGCGGTTCCTGGTGTGTCCGCTGTGCCGTGCGTGTGATCATTGCTTGTACAGCCCTCTCGCAGTGTCCGGAGCAAGTATGGTGGGTCTGACACAGCGGTGTCAATGTTATGTTTTTTCCATTTCCAGGAGTGTATATAGTTTCATCTATTGACAGCCAGATCTTTTGCTCAGCAATAGTAATTCGTATTTTGTTCAGCACATCATTGTAGCATAGGGCTAAATAGTTCTTTCTCAGTGTAGATTCATCTGGAACTGAATGTCAAGGGTACTTCTCCAAGAACCGTCTGAAGCGTGGATTCTTCAGCTTTTCCAGTGGGATGTTGCAGGACACCATCATCTCACACAAATCCTTGCAGAATGATTGCGCGGTTGACGATTTACCTGTCTGTTCAAATAAGAGAGTTTGCCTGCTGTTATTTTCAGCACTTCGTTTCACACAGCTGCTGTGTTTAGCGGTATTACCGTGTTGTTGCACATTAAAGCGCTTTTCTGCGCTAACTTTAACTTCACACAGTTTACAAAATAATATTTTCTCATGAGTACTAAAGAATTTATCTCCAAATTCTGGAACATATCCTCGCAACTTAACGCTGTCGGAGCACTTTACATTAGGCATGTTGAACAAGGGAAAGGCTGCAGTCAAACTGGGTACTGGGAACACCTGTGCGACTGCGATTCTTCAAAAATGGCTCTGAGCACTATGGGACTCAACTGCTGTGGCCATTAGTCCCCTAGAACTTAGAACTGCTTAAACCTAACTATCCTAAGGACATCACACACATCCATGCCCGAGGCAGGATTCGAACCTGCGACCGTAGCAGTCGCACGGTTCCGGACTGCGCGCCTAGAACCGCGAGACCACCGCGGCCGGCACTGCGATTCTTATAACGGCAGAAGCCGCCTTTGTTGGCTCTGAGAGCGTATTGTTGACTCTGCGCAACAATGTTTAATGTTCGCGAAACGACTGTTGTGGTACACCGATTTTCTGCTACAGTCCTGAGAAATAAAGCTGTGTACTAATTTATCTATTTTTTTAATTTTTGAACTTTTCCTAATTACAGAGGCTTATCTCTAACATAATAATTTGCTTGGAAATTACAATACAAACAAGAAACGTTCTTAAACTATATTCTCGAAATATTCCTCCAGGTGTTTTGATCTTGTGTGTGCTCTTCCTCTGCAAAAACAGATATAATGTCTTATCGCATAACAGCAATCAGTGATTTTATAATGTTACTTAAAAAGCGTCTTGATTGCAAATTTTTTATTCATATGACCGTCACATTATGTGACGTAGCATGTGAAAATTGCTGGATTTGGACGGGTTACTCCTGTAACTGAAATATCAGATCTGAAGATGGTTCTGAATGAACCGAAACCGGTCATATGAATAAAAAATTTGCAAATCAAGACGGTTTTTAAGTAACATTACTCTTCCTCTCCGCCCATCCTCCTCATTGTATATTTTGTTTGGAGCCAGGTGGTCATATGTCGTCCTCTTCTTCTCCCCTCCGGTTCCCATTCCAGTGTCAATTTTGGTATTCTGGCTTCCTCCATTCGCCATACGTGCCCTTACCACTGTAATTTCTTCCTGCCCATTAAGTCAAATATGCTTTATTTTATTTCCATGCTCCTTATTGTTTCGGTGTTCCTTATCTTTTCTATCCTGGAGATTCTTGCCGATCTTCTCCAAAAGTCCATCTCTAGAGCTTGTAATTTTTTAATGTGCTTCATGTTAATTGTCCAGGTCTCCATTGCACACAGAACCACCCTCTCTAATATGGATTTGTATATTAATTTTTTAGTTTTGCTCATTATATTCCTACTCCATAAGACTGAGTTAAGCGTCCTAATGACCCTCCGTCCGCTACTAATTCTTTTATTGATTTCTGACTGATTTTCCTCGATTTCTAAACTGCTTCTAAAGTGTTTATCTTTTTGATTTCCTTTCCTTCAATGGTAGAGCACTTGCCCGCGAAAGGCAAAGGTCCCGAGTTCGAGTCTCGGTCGGGCACACAGTTTTAATGTGCCAGGAAGTTTCAATAAATGATGTAGGTAAACTCCATCTCTTACTTCTTATCCCATACTATTACATTCACGAGACCATCTTCTAAGTCTAATATTTATATAGGTTTTAAATAATGATGGTGACGTGGGACAGCCCTGTAAAAGGCCTTTGCTTGTTCTAAATTTCTGTGAAAGTTTATTACCAACTTTCACTTGGCAAATGTTATCTTTATACATCTGTTATATTATTTTAATCAAGGAAGGGTTTATGTTTGCCATATGTAGTGCTCTCCAAAGTAATTTCCTTGGACCAGTATCACACGCTTTTTCTAGATCTATGAAAATTAATCCTTTATTTTTTTGATTTTTCCCTATATTTCTCCAAAATCTGTCGTAATGTGAAAATATGGTCTACACATGATCTCCCAGCCGTGATTCCACATTGTTCTTCTTGATTTGTAAACTTCTTTTCCAGTTTGTTTTTAATTACTTTCGCAAAAATTCCCCGTAGCGTGTTTGTAACACAAATTCCTCGATAGTCTGAACAAATTTTGCGATCCCCTTTCTTAAATATTGTATTAATGTAACTTAGCTTCATCTCGTTCGGTATTGAATCTCCATGTATCATTTTGTTGAAGAGCTGTGTTATCAGTTTCACAATTTTGTCACCACCATATTTCAGACGCTCCAGATGGATATTGCCTGGTCCCTGTGATTTACCATTCTTTCCTGTTCTCAACCCCTGAAGTACTTCATTTTCTAAAATCTGGATCTCATGATCTTCATGTCCTTTTTCTTCCCCTGTTCCTTCTTCTAGATACTCTTCTCTGTCCTCATTTAATAATTTTTGGAAATACTCTTCCCATTCCTTTTGTGTTATCAGTTCGAGATTAGTTTTGCTTCTTGTATCCTGTCGAAGCCCTTTCAATACTGACCATGCTTCTTTTGCTCTCCCAAATCCTAATTTGCTATTCACCTTCATGCTTCATTTTTTGCCATCCTTATTTTTTTCATCACTTCATTTATCTATTTATCTTTCATAATAGCACGTTAAATATTGTCGCGTGAGCAACATATTCATTTTCTTATTCGTGTGTTCCGTAAGATACGAGAAAAACGGTATATGCATTTTTGGCAAAGTCCACGGAAATGTGACCGATTATATTAAAAGTTAGCCGCAATATGACCTATTACTAAACTCTGTTGAAATATGACTATATGCACAATCAAAATACATTTTTCGACACTAAAATGCCTGGATTTGAGTATAAATTGTTCTAAAATTCTCCCTATACAGAAAAAATGTCATTAAAATCCGGACCCTAGTTATTACTGATTCCAGACGGTGAATTCATTCCAGCGCATCTGGTGCATTGGCGTCAGCTAATTCCTTACGTAAACGCTCATTTTCTTTACCGCTCATCGTGACCTTCTGAGTGATGCGGAGCGCCCAGATTTTATTTTTCATTGTTGGTGCTATAACTGTTAAGATTCTTCTATGACTCATTTCGTTTTGAAGCTCCGTATAAATATCGTCGACTACTGCGGTCATTTCCGCAGTCGACGCATCTCCCGGTGTTATGGACGATGCCATTTCAGCAGGGGTACTTCGTTTTAATAGTGCCTGTTTTCCTGCCGCTCGGTGTGTTGTGCGTCAGACCTGTTAGTGTCTCCGCATAGCAATTGGCGATGAATGTATCTGCGAAGTCGTAGAACATGGTGCTACCATCTCGTGGTGCGCAGCGGAACTTCGCCACGTTCCAGCGATACTGACCGCCTCTGCCATCTGCCGGCGTTCCTGAGAACTACTTACGGCCAGGCGCGCTATCGCGGCTCGGAATTTCGGCAATTTTCCCGGCGTGCTTCGCAAGTTTCATGAGCAGCGATAAAGCTGGAAGCAGGCGAAACGCGAGCAGAATATTACAACGCCAGGCAGTGCTATCTCGCTCACGCCAAGTTACGACTGCAGCCTTGGTATCCCTCTGCTGTATCTGGATGGAGGGTTCTTTAACGGGCGACTCCACTGTGAAATGGCAGAGAACGGTACTAACAGCTGAAATTGGTCATCTAGCTGCTGTTGATACGTCAGTATTTTTAAATTCAGTTTCCATTACGTCCATCACTTCGAATAGCGCAACTGCGCTGTAGATCCTAGGACATGGAACGTAACGAGGCTTTTTAATTTACGGAAATCAGATATCAGTACCCCAAAACCTTCTCGGAAAAGCCGCTATTGAGGTTTTCCGACCGTGTTTGATATTCGAAACGGAGGTCATTTTTCGTGTGGCTTTGAGGAATTATTCTACTAGCCCGCCACGTGAGTTATGTAGGTGCGAATCGCTGGCTGTGATAAATAGTTCAGCATAGGTTCTTGTTCCATGAGCACTTCGCCGAAGTGTAAAACACATAACGGTGAAAAAAAAAATTCCTACCTTTTTTACTATAACAATCTCAGTAGTTAATAAACTATACCTGGAATGAAAACTGGATTTCTAGGCGCGATATAGATAAGAAGAATAAAAAGGTATGTGTTAATTAACATATATTTTATGAATTTATAGTAAAATGATGTTTATATTCGAACTGAACAGAAAATAAAAATTGACAAGGTGCGAGCTGGGTTCCGTACAAACGTCGTTATGAATATCGACAATTCATCCATCCAAGGAACCGAGAATTTTGCGGTTTTTGCCAGTTAACATTACTGATACTGACAATATATCAGTCTAATAATTTCAAGAATGTGAAACCTCGGTTGTTTCAATTTCATGATTCTAGGCCAACGGGAAGTATGCTATAGGTTTTGCTCAATGAATTTGCGACTATCAAAATATGTAACATAAATGCCCATATCTTTTGAGTGCATTGACTTAAGCAGCTTAAGTGTTTTACACCGCCATGTGGCTATACAACTTAAATATGTGACATAAATTTTTACCCGTTCACGATCAAAAAAGGTGTGTTAATAGACAGCCAGACAGACACATAGTCGGATTTGAAAAAAAAATGGTCTCGTTTAACTAGTAGTTACAAATTAACAATTTTCCATTTTTTTTTATTGTGACACTTCGTTTCTTGCCAAATTTCGTGACTCTGGGAGAACGCGACGTACTCTACAGATTTTGATGAGTGAGTTTGTCAGTATCAAAGTATGTGACATAAATGGCCGTAACTTTTCATTTCATTGACTTAGAAGATTAAAATTTGTACATCGGCAAGGGGCCATAGACCTTAGTGTGGGACGCAAATTTCTGTTTATACTTCAACTAATTTCTTAGCAAAAGGCTTTTTAACAGTCAGGCAGACAGATAGGCAATTCTTGATCCTATATGGGTCCCGCCTTTAACTACTGAGACACGGAAATCTAAATTAAAAATAAATAAATAACTAAACAAAATTACGACCGAAAAGAGGCTCGAAAACGCGATTAAAAATCTCCATATTTACTGACTTACTTTTTATCTTTGTGTGTTTTACGCTTCACAGAAATGCTCGTAAACCATGCAACTCTGTTTAAAAATTAGCATCAGAAAATTCCGAACCCTGGACCTCTACACGCCAGCAAAGCATTCTACGAGGGTTGTTTAAAAAGTTCTCGAAATCACAACGAGAGGTCAGCGCCAGCGCAACGAGTTGTTCACGTGATGTGCATTGGACTGTTCACTGTTGCCTGTGAACACGAGCCATGTCAGTGCTCTTGGAAGAAAGCTGTTGCTACCGCGTAGATATTTGCGAAGATGGCAAAAAAATCGAGATTCAAGCACTGACTAAGTACTTCGTAAAGAGAGGTATGAAGGAATAGGATATTGATTCCGATTTCGAGAATACACTGGGGGACTCACCTGCTTCATACACTCCTGGAAATTGAAATAAGAACACCGTGAATTCATTGTCCCAGGAAGGGGAAACTTTATTAACATATTCCTGGGGTCAGATACATCACATGAGCAACAGAGCATGCACAATGTCGGCACTAGTACAGTGTATATCCACCTTTCGCAGCAATGCAGGCTGCTATTCTCCCATGGAGACGATCGTAGAGATGCTGGATGTAGTCCTGTGGAACGGCTTGCCATGCCATTTCCACCTTGCGTCTCAGTTGGACCAGCATTCGTGCTGGACGTGCAGACCGCGTGAGACGACGCTTCATCCAGTCCCAAACATGCTCAATGGGGGACACATCCGGAGATCTTGCTGGCCAGGGTAGTTGACTTACACCTTCTAGAGCACGTTGGGTGGCACGGGATACATGCGGACGTGCATTGTCCTGTTGGAACAGCAAGTTCCCTTGCCGGTCTAGGAATGGCAGAACGATGGGTTAGATGACGGTTTGGATGTACCGTGCACTATTCAGTGTCCCCTCGACGATCACCAGAGGTGTACGGCCAGTGTAGGAGATCGCTCCCCACACCATGATGCCGGGTGTTGGCCCTGTGTGCCTCGGTCGTATGCAGTCCTGATTGTGGCGCTCACCTGCACGGCGCCAAACACGCATACGACCATCATTGGCACCAAGGCAGAAGCGACTCTCATCGCTGAAGACGACACGTCTCCATTCGTCCCTCCATTCGCGCCTGTCGCGACACCACTGGAGGCGGGCTGCACGATGTTGGAGCGTGAGCGGAAGACGGCCTAACGGTGTGCGGGACCGTAGCCCAGCTTCATGGAGACGGTTGCGAATGGTCCTCACCGATACCCCAGGAGCAACAGTGTCCCTAATTTGCTGGGAAGTGGCGGTGCGGTCCCCTACGGCACTGCGTAGGATCCTGCGGTCTTGGCGTACATCCGTGCGTCGCTGCGGTCCGGTCCCAGGTCGACGGGCACGTGCACCTTCCGCCGACCACTGGCGACAACATCGATGTACTGTGGAGACCTCACGCCCCACGTGTTGAGCAATTCGGCGGTACGTCCACCCGGCCTCCCACATGCCCACTATACGCCCTCGCTCAAAGTCCGTCAACTGCACATACGGTTCACGTCCACGCTGTCGCGGCATGCTACCAGTGTTAAAGACTGCGATGGAGCTCCGTATGCCACGACAAACTGGCTGACACTGACGGCGGCGGTGCACAAATGCTGCGCAGCTAGCGCCATTCGACGGCCAACACCGCGGTTCCTGGCGTGTCCGCTGTGCCGTGCGTGTGATCATTGCTTGTACAGCCCTCTCGCAGTGTCCGGAGCGAGTATGGTGGGTCTGACACACCGGTGTCAATGTGTTCTGTTTTCCATTTCCAGGAGTGTATTCAGCTGTTGCCAAGTGGACAAATTAATTAAAATTTGGCCGGGAGAGCTTAGATGATGATCCGCGCATAGGTCGGCCAAGATGGGCCACTGCTCCAGAAATCATCGCAAAAGTGCACAAAATGGTTGTGGAGGTCCTTTCCAGATGTCATCCGAAAGGTTATATCACATTTTAAGTGAAGAATTAGAAATGAAAAAACTATCTGCAAGATGGGTGCCGCGACAAGACAATGCACACCCGCACATATGTGCCGTCACCATGGCAAAATTACACGAAATGGCTCTGAGCACTATGGGACTTAACTTCTGACGTCATCAGTCCCCTAGAACTTAGAACTAGTTAAACCTAACTAACATAAGGACGTCATACACATCCATGCCCGAGGCAGGATTCGAACCTGCGACCGTAGCGGTCGCGCGGTTCCAGACTGTAGCGCCTAGAACCGCTCGGCCACTCCGGCCGGCAGTTACACGAACTAAGGTATGAATTGTTCCCACACCCGCCTTATTCAGCTGATATGGCTCCGTCACACTCCCATCTCTTGCCAAAATTGAAAATTTTTCTTGGTGGACGAAGATTCACTTCAAACGACGAATTGATAGCCAGAGTTCACAACTGTTTTGCAGGCCTGGAGGAAACTCATTTTCGGTGTTGGATCAAGCCACTGGAACATCGCTGGACCAAGTGCATTAATCTACAATTAAAAATAAATAAAGTTTCTCGGATGTAAGTAGAATACTGGCCATTAAAATTGCTACACAACGAAGATGACGTGCTACAGGCGCGAAATTTAACCGAAAGGAAGAGGATGCTGTGATATGCAAATGATTAGCTTTACAGAACATCCACACAAGGTTGGCGCGCCGGTGGCGACACCTACAACGTGCTGACATGTGGAAAGTTTCCAACCGATTTCTCATACACAAAAAGCAGTTGACCGGCGTTGGCTGGTGAAACGTTGTTGCCATGCTTCGTGTAAGGAGGAGAAATGCGTACCATCACGTTTCTGACTTTGATAAAGGTCGGATAGTAGTCTATCGCGATTGCGGTTTATCGTATCGCGACATTGCTGCTCGCGATTTCGAGATCCAATGACTGTTCGTAGAATATGGAATTGGTGGGTTCAGGAGGGTAATACGGAACGCCGTGCTGGATTCCAACGGCCTCGTATCACTAACAGTTGAGATGACAGGCATCTTATCCGTACGTCTGTAACGGATCGTGCAGCCACTCCTCGATCACTGAGTTACCAGACGGGGACGTTTGCAAGACAACAACCATCTGCACAAACAGTTCGACGACGTTTGCAGCAGCACAGACTATCAGCTCGGAGACCGTGGCTGCGGTTCGAGCAGCACGGACTATCAGCTTGGAGACCGTGGCTGCGGTTACCCTTGACGCTGCATCACAGACAGGAGCGCCTGCGATGGTGTACTCGACGACGAACCTGGGTGCACGAATGGCTAAATTTCATTTTTTCGGACGAATCCAGGATCTGTTTACAGCATCATGATGGTCACATCCGTGTTTGGCGACATCGCGGTGAACGCACATTGGAAGCGTGTATTCGTCATCGCCATACTGGCGTATCCCCCGGCGTGATGGTATGGGGTGTCATTGATTACACGTCTCGGTCACCTCTTGTTCGCATTGACGGCACTTTGAACAGTGGATGTTACATTTCAGATGTGTTACGACCCGTGGCTCTACCTTTCATTCGATCGCTGCGAAACCATACTTTTCAGCAGGATAATGCACGACCGCAGTGGCCGAGCAACTGGCTCGTCACAATACGCCAGTCACTGCTGTCAATGAACTGTGGTATCGTGTTGAAGCTGCATGGGCAGCTGTACCTGTACACGCCATCCAAGCTCTGTTTGACTCAATGCCCAGGCGTATCAAGGCCGTTATCATGGCTAGAGGTGGTTGTTCTGTGTACTGATGTCTCAGGATGTATGTACCGAAATTGCGTGAAAATGTAATCACAAGTCAGTTGTAGTATAATATACTAGTGCAATGAATACCCGTTTATCATCTGCATTTCTTCTTGGTGTAGCAATTTCGATGGCCAGTAGTGCACTTAAACCTAACTATCCTAAGGACACCACACACATCCATGCCCGAGGCAGGATTCGAACCTGCGACCGTAGCAGCAGCACGGTTCCGGGCTGAAGAGCCAGCTAGAACAGTACCTGGCTGATATTCAGCGTCCATGGTTTCATGAGGATGTCTTCCTACCCATACACGTCCATTCGCTCTATATAATCTGAAACGAAATTGCTCCGACCAGGCAAGTTGTTTCCAGTCACCAACAGTCCAATGTCGGTGTTGACGGGCCCAGGCAAGGCGTAAAGTTTAGTGTCGTGCAGTCATCAAGGGTATACCAGGGGTCCTTCGGCTCCAAAAGCCCATATCCATGATGTTTCGTTGAACGGTTCGCACTCTGACACTTGTTGATAGCCCAGCATTGAAATCTGCAGCATTTGCCGAAGGGTTGAACTGTGTCACGTTGAACGATTCTCTTCAGTCGTTGTTGATCCCCTTGTTGCGGAATCATTTTCCGGCCGCAGCGGTGTCGGAGATTTGATGTTTTACCGGATTCGTGATATTCAGGGCGCACTCTTGAAATGGTTGTACAGGAAAATCCCCACTTCATCACTACCTCGGAGATGCTGTGTCCCTTCGCTCGTGCGCCGACTGTAACAGCACGTTCAGACTCACTTAAATCTTGATAAACTGCCATTGTAGCAGTAGTAACCGACCTAACAACTGCACCACACAATATCTATGTATTTGAAAACACATGCCTATACCGGTTTCGTTGGGGCTACAATGTGTATGCCCTGTATATACCCTCCCTCCATGTCTCTCTCTCTCTCTCTCTCTCACACACACACACACACACACACACACACACACACACACGCATCATTCCCATTGCGCCAGTGAATATTAGATTCGAGTAATTACAGCATGCACAGGGCCATGTATACAACTTCTTGGGATTTTTTCTGCAACAACATTTCGCTACTATTAAATTTATAAAAAATTATATATATCACAGACATTAAGAATAGGTATATAAAAACGTACATGTATTCGAATGCAACGTTGTGTCAAAATTTCAAAACATTCGCTCAGACACTTTGGGCGGTCTGCAATTAGAAACATTTAGACATTCCATATAATTAGAAACGTAGATGTTTGTTTCATCACACTCTAATCTACGAAAGTTCTTCGCGTTTTGCTTTAAAATTTTCACACAACACCGCACTCGCATTACGACATGCTTTCATATACTTGCTGCAACGCAGTCTGATGTGTATATAATAAAAGGGAAAACATTACAAAAATCTAAATTCAACTAAGTACCTGGGTGTTAAAATTAAGAACAACTTCAGTCGGAAAGACCACATAGACAATATTGTGGGGAAGGCGAGCCAAAGGTTGCGTTTCATTGGCAGGACACTTGGAGGATGCAGCAAGTCCACTCAAGAGAGCTTACACTACACACGTTTGTCCTCTTATAGAATATTGCTGCGCGGTGTGCGATCCTTACCAGGTGGGATTGACGGAGGACATCGAAAGGGTGCAAAAAAGGGCAGCTCGTTTTGTATTATCACGTAATAGGGGAGAGAGTGTGGTAGATATGATACGCGAATTGGGATAGAAGTCATTACAGCAAAGACGTTTACCGTCGCGGCGAGATCTATTTACGAAATTTCTGTCACCAACTTTCTCTTCCGAATGCGAAAATATTTTGCTGAGCCCAACCTGCATAGGTAGGAATGATCATCAAAATAAAATAAGAGAAATCAGAGCTCGAACAGAAAGGTTTAGGTGTTCGTTTTTCCCGCGCGCTGTTAAGGAGTGGAATGGTAGAGAGATAGTATGATTGTGGTTCGATGAACCCTCTGCCAAGCACTTAAATGTGAATTGCAGAGTGGTCATGTAGATGTAGATGTAAATGTTGCTTTGTTCAAAATCGTTATCCGACGAAAGATCTAGAGCGATCGTTTTGAAATTTTGACACGACATTAATTTTTGATACGGGCGTGATTTAGGTAACTAATTCTCTAATATATGTGTATTTTCAACACACATAATACACACAAACACACACACGTTAAGAGACATATAGGCCATATACTTCTTAATGTGTGTGTATATACATGGCTAAACGTCGTTTATTCCAGTATATATACAGGGTGAGTCAGGAGGAAAGGTACATGGGTTGATGGCTCATAGTATCAGTGATCCTGAACAAAAAACTTCAAATGGACGTATGCCCTATACCGAATGGTTTTCGAGATAGAACACATTTAATATCACTTTTGTACGTATTTCTTCAATAACTCTAAAACCGCACCCTCCATCGAAATCGTGTCGCACTACAAAATTAAACTGTATTAAATTTCCTACACAAAAGGTGCTATTCCTTTTTTTCTGCGGAACTAATGGTTTATGTGAAGAGAGCGCAAGAATGGTGAAAAACGCGCATGCGCTGTAGCTTATGTAGTTTTTGTAGGCCAATTTGAGGTAGTTTTTCAACTTGATAGACCACAAGTGTCCCGCATCAAACTGTTCGTCTCAGCTTGCTACCTCAAATTGGCCTACAAAAACTGCGGAAACTGCAGCGAGTTTTTCAACATTCTCGCGCTGCCTTCGCACAAACCACTAGTTCCAGAGGGAAAAAAAATGAATAGGACCTTTTTTGTAGGAAATTTAATACAGTTTAACTTTGTATTGCGACACGTTTTAGTTGGAAGGTGCAATTTTTCGAGTTATTCAAGAAAAACGTACAGAAGTGGTATTAAATGTGTTCTATCTCGGAAACCATTTGGAATAGGGGATAATTCCATATGAAGTTTTTTGTTCAGAATCACTATAATCAGTTCATTGTAAGAATAAACCTGATGTAAACATTGCACTACGCGCTCTTCCGCGTTTGCTGGAACCTCACTGGATTTCCGTTTCACGTGGGATTGCAGGCCAAGCTGTCTCGAGTACCGTCAAGTACGATAATAAGGGAACGTTTTGTGCTGTGCATTACGCCCGCATCGACTTAGCGATAACACGGGACAACAGCTTTAGCGGCGCATTTGACTTGGACAGCACTGGCCGGTCAGCTGGTACAGCTGGCCTGCAGTCACATGGCCAGGTGCAGTTCACACGTAACAGGAGACGAGTACAGGTTCGAATGTCCCGCCACTCTATAGAATGAGATGGGAAGAAGCTGCAAATGACCACCGAGAGAGCTAGAAAGGGCAATTACAAAAATCTCTTTAGCACTCGCAATTACCAGTGTTACTTGCCTGCCATAATGTAGTACAACACTGGCAATAAGATACACCAAATATGTACTTATATTTTTTATTATCCACCTTTATGGTAACCACTACTATTTGGGAAGAGATACATTACAAGACACCCACTAAGAAAGGGATTCTTTTTAAAATAATTGAGACTTTCAAAGCTTGAAACGAAGTTTGAAGTTCTTTTTACACCGCCACCCAGCCTTTGTGATTGCTCAAAGAAAACAGACCCAGCGGACTTAACGATAGTACGATATGTCCTCCATTGTCTGAAGAATTATATTAGCATCTTCTGCTTTCCTAACATTAAACATCAGTTTCCTAACGGATTTTTGATCTTCAACTTTATTAACTTCAGCTGCTTCCTGTTTCATCGCACATTAACTGAATGTGCAACCTTTGGCAACGTGAGAGTGCGTTTGGTACACTGATAAGTGGAGATATACTATGTGATCAAAAGTGTCCGGACAACTGACTGAAAATGGCTTACAAGCTCGTGGCGCCCTCCATCGGTAATGCTGGAATTCAATATGGTGTTGGCCCACCCTTAGCCTTGATGACAACTTCCTCTCTCGCATGCAATTAATTTTTAAGCAGAATCAAATAATACGCTGGAAGTCTCCCACGATATGCACCTTAGAAGACTAGACGAAAACCGTAACTTGTTATCGTTTTTAGCTAACGTACTATTGTAACTAAAAACAAGAGTGACGAAAATTTGTGACTTACCCACTGGGTATTTCTTCTGCAGAAGCTGTGTGTAAGGTAAGAGAGTATTGAAGGATTTCACCGTATAGTTAAATATTGAAGCTACTGAAGGCATTATTTACAGACAGTCGTTTGGTAATCTCTTAGCTTCTTCGTTATCCGAATCCGAGAAATAAATTTCACTTCTGGAAGTGTCACCTGCTACGTTGATAACGAGCCTATCAACAACAGAATTAGCCGGCCGCGGTGGTCTCGCGGTTCTAGGCGCGCAGTCCGGAACCGAGCGACTGCTACGGTCGCAGGTTCGAATCCTGCCTCGGGCATGGATGTGTGTGATGTCCTTAGGTTAGTTAGGTTTAAGTAGTTCTAAGTTCTAGGGGACTAATGACCACAGCAGTTGAGTCCCATAGTGCTCAGAGCCAACAACAGAATCCAGGGAGCCAACCAGGCGCAGCATCTTCTCTTCTTCTTTTAAGACGAGCCGTTCTGTATCCCGGCAGCGTTCGGCAGTGACGTGTGAAACAGCTGCGTGCGTTAGTTCCAGGGTCTGGCAGCTTAACAGTCTTGCTACTTCTCGGGCCAAATCCCGTAACTTGCCTCCAGATCAGCTCTGCTGGGCTTATATTGTAATGGTGCAGTGGCAAATGTAAAAATTCAGCATTTGTATGATGTGCTCGATACTGTGAAAATGGTTGTTTTTCATGTTTCCACGATACTTATCTACCTCTGTGGTATAAAACGATGGACATAGTCAAATAAAGAGAATTTGGTTTTTTTATTTTTGCCTTAAAAATTAAACTGTTATGTTTTCTTAATTTAAACCATTTTTATCAACAACAAGGCTCCACAAGAATTTGTATTTGAAATGGAAACAGGAATTTCGCGTCCAATTTGCAATTAGAAACAAGAAGTCATGTGTTGTTCATAAAAATGGTGATGAGTTTTATAATTACGAGATGTAGGTACTTCAAACTGAACCAACGCAAGCCGGCCGGAGTGGCCGACCGGTTCTAGGCGCTACAGCCTGGAACCGCGCGACCGCTACGGCCGCAGGTTCGAATCCTGCCTCGGGCATGGATGTGTGTGATGTCGTTAGGTTAGTTAGGTTTAATTAGTTCTAAGTTCTAGGGGACTAATGACCTCAGAAATTAAGTCCAATAGTGAACAGAGTCAGCCCGTAGGTTCTTGATCCATGAGCACTTCCGCGAAGTGTAAAACACATAAGGTGCTCAGAGCCATTTGAACCATTTTTTTGAACCAACGCACGAATAACTGCATTTGGTTAACATTCCAATACGCTACCGAGTGCGCCGCACGTTCAATGTCGGTTTGATATCAGCTGCCTTATCAATATCGGATTGAATATCAGCTCACTTATATACAATGCTGGGAAAACTTCAAAACCGATTACCTCCGTAAATGTATGACAAACATATCGAACAGCCTATTTCTGGGCACTTTCTGACCATGTTCGAGGCACGTGCTTCACTACGGAACAGAAAGCACCCTCAGACATTTTCATACTGAGCGTTAACGGCGCAACAATCAGAGCGCAACAATGCAGAGGCCGTGACTGTATATGATTTTTTAAATAAAAACTACGTAGCTAAAGCGTGATTAAGAAAAACGTTGATGCCTGTTAATACATTTGAATATCTTAAAGTTTCATTTAACGTAACTTTTGTTGTTGTTGTTGTTGTCTTCAGTCCTGCAGTCCTGAGACTGGTTTGATACAGCTCTACATGCTACTCTATCCTGTGCAAGCTGCTTCATCTCCCAGTACCTACTGCAACCTACATCCTTATGAATCTGCTTGGTGTATTAATCTCTTGGTCTCCCTCTACCATTTTTACCCTCTACGCTGCCCTCCAGTACTAAATTGGTGATCCCTTGATGCCTCAAAACATGTCCTACCAACCGATCCCTTCTTCTTGTCAAGTTGTGCCACAAATTTCTCTTCTCTCCAATCCTATTCAACACCTTTTCATTAGTTATGTGATGTACCCATCTATTCTAAAGCATTCTTCTGTAGCACCACATTTCGAAAGCTTCTACTCTCTTCTTGTCTAAACTATTTATCGTCCACGTTTCACTTCCATACATGGCTACACTCCATACAAATACTTTCAGAAATGACAACCTGACATGTAAATCTATACTCGATGTCAACAAATTTTTCTTTTTCAGAAACGCCTTTCTTGCCATTGCCAGTCTACATTTTATATCCTCTCTACTTCGACCATCATCAGTTAATTTGCTCCACAAATAGTAAAACTCCTTTACTGCTTTAAGTGTCTCATTTCCTAATCTAATTCCCGCACCATCACCCGACTTAATTCCACTACATTCCATTATCCTCGTTTTGTTTTTGTTGATGTTCATCTTATACCCTCCTTTCAAGACATTGTCCATTCCATTCAACTGCTCTTCCAAGTCCTTTGCTGTCTCTGACAGAATTACAATGTCATCAGCGAACCTCAAAGTTTTTATTTCTTCTCCATGGATTTTAATACCTATTCCGAACATTTCTTTTATTCCCCTTATTGCTTGCTTAATATACAGATTGAATAACATCGGGGATAGGCTACAACCCTGTCTGACTCCTTTCCCAACCACTGCTTGCCTTTCATACCCCTCTACTCTAATAAGTGCCATCTGGTTTCTGTACAAATTGTAAATAGCCTTTCGCTCCCTGCATTTTACCCCTGCAACCTTCAGAATTTGAAAGAGAGTATTCCAGTCAACTTTGTCAAAGGTTTCTCTAAATCTACAAATACTAGAAACGTAGGTTTGTCCTTCCTTAATCTAGCTTCTAAGATAAGTCGTATGATCAGTATTTCCTCACGTGTTCCAACATTTCTATGGAATCCAAACTGATATTCCCCGAGGTCGGCTTCTACTAGTTTTTCCATTCGTCTGTAAAGAATTCGCGTTAGTATTTTGCAGCCGTGAGTTATTAAACTGATAGTTCGGTAATTTTCACAGCTGTCAACACCTGCTTTCTTTGGGATTGGAATTATTATATTCTTCTTGAAGTCTGAGGGTATTTCGCCTGTCTCATACATCTCGCTCACCAGATGGTAGAGTTTTGTCAGGTCTGTCTCTACCAAGGCTGTCAGTAGTTCCAATGGAATGTTGTCTACTCCTGGGGCCTTGTTTCGACTCAGGTCTTTCAGTGCTCTGTCAAACTCTTGACGCAGTCTCGTATCTCCCATTTCATCTTCATCTACATCCTCTTCCATTTCCAAAACATTGTCCTCAAGTACTTCGCCCTCGTATAGACCCTCTACATACTCCTTCCACCTTTCTGCTTTCCCTTCTTTGCTTAGAACTGGGTTTCCATCTGAGCTCTTGATATTCATAAAAGTGGTTCTCTTTTCTCCAAAGGTCTCTTTAATTTTCCTTTAGGCAGTATCTATCTTACCCCTAGTGAGATAAGCCTCTATATCCTTACATTTATCCTCTAGCTATCCTTGCTTAGGCATTTTGCACTTCCTCTCCATCTCATTTTTGAGACGTTTGTATTCCTTTTTGCCTGCTTCATTTACTGCATTTTTATTTTTTCTCCTTTCATCAATTAAATTCAATATTTCTTCAGTTACCCAAGGATTTCTACTAGCCCTCGTCTTTTTACCTACTTGATCCTCTGCTGCCGTCACTACTTCTTCCCTCAAAGCTACCCATTCTTCTTCTACTGTATTTCTTTCCCCCATTCCTGTCAGTTGTTACCTTTGTGCTCTCCCTGAAACTCTGTACAACCTCTGGTTCTTTCAGTGTATCCAGGTCCCTTCTCGTGAAGTTCCAACCTTTTTGCAGTCTCTTCAGTCTTAATCTACAGTTCATAACCAATAGATTGTGGTCAGAGTCCACATCTGCGCCTAGAAATGCCTTACTATTTAAAACCTGGTTCCTAAATCTCTGTCTTACCACACGTAACTTAGTAATAAGATACCTAATACGTAGGTAGGACCTACTCCCAAGAGCGTAACAACACCAGTAGACGTGTGCTACGGCTTGTGACCAGTCGTCGCGTTTGTTTTGTTTGCTTCAGGTTTATTCTTATGACGAACGTATTATAATACTATCACCCTCAAAGCATGTACCTTTCCTCCTGCAATGACAATAAACGAAGTTCAAGGTCACAAAGAGGAGAGAAGCGGTGATGGATAGAGAGGTGGGAAGAAATGAACAAAAGAGACAGGGAAGGAGCAGTTGGATGGAGAGGGGGGAGGGGGGGAGAACAAGGAGGAGGTGCAAGAAACAGAGGGGGATACGGACAGAGACAGGTTAGCGAAGGATACTACGACGTACACCTGATTCCCGCACACATTAGAGACGTGTGCTTTCTCTTCATTTCTTTTCCATTTAAAGAGACCGAACCACAATAAAGCGTGGCCGAGTACAGCTAGTCTAAAATAAAATAGTCTTCTTTATAGAATTCGGTGAATATTCCAGAACATTCGAGAACGTTAAAGGAATTCTGGAACTTTCTAGAACATTCTAAAATCTAGAACATTCGAGAATAGTGTGGAGCATTCGAAAACGTTCGTTTACATTCAAAAATATACATAAATGCTCCATAACATAGAGAAATCTCCAAATTTTCCCCTTTAAATATACAATGATGCGAAAGAGGAGGAAAAATTCCTGGCGACAACCGCCATGTAACAGCAACCACTTCCAACATTCGTGTCTACAGAAACAACAGGTACCGCCGCACAACCACTCTAGTAAGCAACAGGGAGACACAAAAACCAGTGAATCGCAGATGGCGCTATGGTTGGCCCTCTAGATAGCGCTGTCATAGGTCAAACGGATACCAACTGCGTTTTCTTAAAATAGGAACCCTCATTTTTTATTACATATTCCTGTAGTACCTAAAGAAATATGAATGTTTTTGTCGGACCACTTTTTTCGCTTTGTGATAGATGGCGCTGTAATAGTCACAAACGTATAAGTACGTGGTATCGCGTAACATTCCGCCAGTGCGCACAGTATTTGCTTCGTGATACATTACCCGTGTTAAAATGGACCGTTTACCAATTGCGGAATGTGTCGATATCGTGTTGATGTATGGCTGTTGTGATCAAAATGCCCAACAGGCGTGTGCTATGTATGCTGCTCGGTATCCTGGACGACATCATCCAAGTGTCCGGACCGTTCGCCGGATAGTTACGTTATTTAAGGAAACTGAAAGTGTTCAGCCAAATGTGAAACGTCAACCACGACCTGCAACAAATGATGATGCCCAAGTAGGTGTTTCAGCTGCTGTCGCGGCTAATCCGCTCATCAGTAGCAGACAAATTGCGCGAGAATCGGCAATCTCAAAAACGTCGGTGTTGAGAATGCTACGTCAACATCATTGCACCCGTACCGTATTTCTATGCGCCAGGAATTGCGTGGCGACGACTTTGAACGTCGTGTACAGTTCTGCCACTGGGCACAAGAGAAATTACGGGACGATGAGACATTTTTTGCACGCGTTCTGTTTAGCGACGAAGCGTCATTCACCAATAGTGGTAACGTAAACCGGCATAATATGCACTATTGGGCAACGCAAAATGCACGATGGCTGCGATAAGTGGAACATCAGCGACCTTCACGGGTTAATTATCGGAAGAAGGATAATTGGCCTCCATTCTGTCGAAGCAATCTAAATGGTGCAATGTATGTTGGTTTCCTACATAATGTTCCACCGATGTTACTACAACATGTTTCATGCACGACGGACTGGCGATGTACTTCCCACATGATGGATGTCCGGCACATAGCTCGCGTGCGGTTGAAGCGGTGTTGAATAGCATATTTCATGACAGGTGGATTGGTCGTCGAAGCACCATACCGTGGCCCGCACATTCACCGGATCTGACGTCCCCGGATTTTTTCTGTGGGGAAGGATATTTGCTACCGTGATCCACCGACAACGCCTGACAACATGCGTCAGCGCATTGTCAATGCATGTGCGAACATTACGGAAGGCGAACTACTCGCTGTTGAGACGAATGTCGTTACACATACTGCCAAATGCATTGAGGTTGACGGACATCATTTTGAGCATTTATTGCATTAATGTGGTATTTACAGGTAATCACGCTGTAACATCTGAGGTCACCAGTCCCCTATGCTTAGAACTACTTAAACCTAACTAACCTAAGGACACCACACACATCCATGCCCGAGGCAGGATTCGATCCTGTGACCGTAGCGGTCACGCGGTTCCTGACCGAAGCGCCTTGAACCGCTCGGCCACCCCGGCCGGCGCTGCAGTTCAGAAAACCGACCCAGCGGATTTAGCGATAGTACGATAAAAGTTGTCCTCCATCGTCTGAAGAATTACATTGGCATCTTCTTCTTTCCGAACATTGTACATCAGATTCCTAACGGATTTTTGATCATCAACTTTTTTAACTTCAGATTCTTCCTGTTTCATCGCACATTAACCGAATGTGCAACCTTTGGCAACGTGACTATGCGTTTGGTACACTGATATAGCAGAGGTACACTATGTGATCAAAAGTATCCGGGCGCCTGGCTGGAAAAGACTTATAAGTTCGTGGCGCCCTCCATCGGTAGTCCTGGAATTCAATATGGTGTTGGCCCACCCTTAGCCCTGATGACAGCTTCCACTCTCGCAGGCATACGTTCAATCAGGTGCTGGAAGGTTTCTTGGGGAATAGTAGCCCTTTCTTCCCGCAGTACTGCTCTGAAGAGAGGTACCGATGTCGATCGGTGAGGCCTGGCACCAAGTTGGCGTTCCAAAACATCCCAAAGGTGTTCTGTAGGATTCAGGTCAGGACTCTGTGCAGGCCAGTCCATTACAGGGATGTTATTGACGTGTAACCACTCCAACACAGGCCGTACATTACGAACAGGTGCACGATTGTGTTGAATTGCTCTTAAATAGTCAGAAGCAAAAGGATGCATAAAACATCAGTGTAGGCCTGTGCTGTGATAGTGCCACGCAGAATAATAAGGGGTGCAAGACCTCTCCATGAAAAACACGACCACACCGTAACACCACCGCCTCCGAATTTTACTGTTGGCGCTACACACGCTGGCAGATGACGTTCACCGGGCGTTCGCCATACCCACACCATGTCATCGGATTGCAACATTGTGTACCGTGATTCGTCACTCCACAGAACGTTTTTCTACTGTTCGTTCGTACAATATTTACGCTCCTTACACTGGCCGAGGCGTCGTTTGGCAGTTACTGGCGTGATGTGTGGCTTATGAGCAGCCGCTCGATCGTGAAATCCAAGTTTTCTCACCTCCCACGTAACTGTCATAGTACTTGCAGTGGATCGTGGTGCAATTTGGAATTCCTGTGCTATGGTCTGGGCAGATGTCTGCCTATTACACATTACAACCCTCTTCAACTGTCGGCGGTCTCTGTCAGTCAACAGATGAGGTCGGCCTGTACGCATTTGTGCTGTACGTGTCCCTTCATGTTTCCACTTCACGGTGATATCGGAAACAGGGGACCTAGGCCTGTTTAGCAGTGTGGAAATCTCACGTACAAGCGTATGACACAAGTGACACCCAATCACCTGACCACGTTCGAAGTCCGTGAGTTCCGCGCAGCACCCCATTCTGCTCTCTCACGATGTCTAATGACTACTGAGGTCGCTGATATGGAGTACTTGGCAGTAGGTGGCAGCACAATGCACCTAATATGAAAAACGTATGTTTTTGGGGGTGTCCGGATACTTCTGATCACGTAGTGTAAGTAGAAACTAGATTGTTAAGCAGTCAAGGCGAACATGGTAATTTGTTGTAAATTAGCTTACATTTCACAAAAACTGTCAGTGTCAGCACATTCCTGCAATAGTTATAACCGAAGGGCGTTTCTTTTTGTAAAGTCCGATTTACAGAGATTCACATTCCTTTCCTCGAAGACTTCTGACATTCGACACGGAATGTCGCAATGATTTTGCCACGATGCTGCTACGACCAAAGTGTCCAAAACGTACAATCTAGTTTTTCCCAAAATAATGTGACACACTTCATCTCAGAGTTTTATACGAATGCTCCAGATATGTGATAATCGAAACCATTATGACTATCTCCTTGCCCGCATCTCGTGGTCGTGTGGTAGCGTTCTCGCTTCTCGCGCCCGGGTTCCCGGGTTCGATTCCCGGCGGCGTCAGAGATTTTCTCTGCATCCTGATGGCCGGGTGTTGTCCTTAGGTTAGTTCGGTTTAAGTAGTTCTAAGTTATAGGGGACTGATGACCATAGATGTTAAGTCCCATAGTGCTCAGAGCCATTTAGACTATCTCCTTAATACACTCCTGGAAATGGAAAAAAGAACACATTGACACCGGTGTGTCAGACCCACCATACTTGCTCCGGACACTGCGAGAGGGCTGTACAAGCAATGATCACACGGACGGCACAGCGGACACACCAGGAACCGCGGTGTGGGCCGTCGAATGGCGCTAGCTGTGCAGCATTTGTGCACCGCCGCCGTCAGTGTCAGCCAGTTTGCCGTGGCATACGGAGCTCCATCGCAGTCTTTAACACTGGTAGCATGCCGCGACAGCGTGGACGTGAACCGTATGTGCAGTTGACGGACTTTGAGCGAGGGCGTATAGTGGGCATGCGGGAGGCCGGGTGGACGTACCGCCGAATTGCTCAAAACGTGGGGCGTGAGGTCTCCACAGTACATCGATGTTGTCGCCAGTGGTCGGCGGAAGGTGCACGTGCCCGTCGACCTGGGACCGGACCGCAGCGACGCACAGATGCACGCCAAGACCGTAGGATCCTACGCAGTGCCGTAGAGGACCGCACCGCCACTTCCCAGCAAATTAGGGACACTGTTGCTCCTGGGGTATCGGCGAGGACCATTCGCAACCGTCTCCATGAAGCTGGGCTACGGTCCCGCACACCGTTAGGCCGTCTTCCGCTCACGCCCCAACATCGTGCAGCCCGCCTCCAGTGGTGTCTCGACAGGCGTGAATGGAGGGACGAATGGAGACGTGTCGTCTTCAGCGATGAGAGCCGCTTCTGCCTTGGTGCCAATGATGGTCGTATGCGTGTTTGGCGCCGTGTAGGTGAGCGCCACAATCAGGACTGCATACGGCCGAGGCACACAGGGCCAACACCCGACATCATGGTGTGGGGAGCGATCTCCTACACTGGCCGTACACCTCTGGTGATCGTCGAGGGGACACTGAATAGTGCACGGTACATCTAAACCGTCATCGAACCCATCGTTCTACCATTCCTAGACCGGCAAGGGAACTTGCTGTTCCAACATGACAATGCACGTCCGCATGTATCCCGTGCCACCCAACGTGCTCTAGAAGGTGTAAGTCAACTACCCTGGCCAGCAAGATCTCCGGATGTGTCCCCCATTGAGCATGTTTGGGACTGGATGAAGCGTCGTCTCACGCGGTCTGCACGTCCAGCACGAACGCTGGTCCATCTGAGGCGCCAGGTGGAAATGGCATGGCAAGCCGTTCCACAGGACTACATCCAGCATCTCTACGATCGTCTCCATGGCAGAATAGCAGCCTGAATTGCTGCGAAAGGTGGATATACACTGTACTAGTGCCGACATTGTGCATGCTCTGTTGCCTGTGTCTATGTGCCTGTGGTTCTGTCAGTGTGATCATGTGATGTATCTGACCCCAGGAATGTGTCAATAAAGTTTCCCCTTCCTGGGACAATGAATTCACGGTGGTCTTATTTCTATTTCCAGGAGTGTACGTATAAAAGTTGAATAATGTTACAAGTTGCAGTCACCGCCAGGTGGGACTACGGCTGTAATCAATCCCATCAATGCTCAGTCAGTGCATTCTGCGTGAAGGTGGGCGTGTGCAGCAGCTTGTTGACAGTTACCCTTTTTCACCTTCTGTCGGCATGGAGCTATCTCTGATTGAGGAACAGCGCGTCAACATCGAGTTTCTTGCGGAGCTAGGCAAGAATGGCCATGAGATTTTTGAGTGTTTGAAACAGGTTTACGGAGACAATCCTCTGAAGGAACCAGCCGTGAACAAGTGGTTAAGAAGGTTCCGGGATGGCCGAGAAGAAGCGAACGGTGACCCTCGCCCAGGACGCTCGTAGACATCGAGTTCCGATGCAAATGTTGAACGAATTCGGGCTCGTGTTCTTAAAGACCGTAGATTGACAGTCGGAAAGATTGCTGACGAGCTGTCAATCCCCAAAACAATCGTTCACGAAATCCTGACACAAAAACTCGAAATGAAGAAATTGTGTGCGAAAATCGTACCGAAGCACTTGAAGCCAGAACAGAAAGCAAAGAGGGTCGAGTGCTGTAAGGACTGGTTGGAAGCAGAGGAACGAGGGGACTTTCTCAACCGACTCCTGGTTTTACGAATTCGACGTGGAGCTCAAATCTCAAAGCAAGGAACGGAAACTAGCAGGAGAACCGAGAACAAAAAAGTAGCGAAAATCGAGGTCCAATGTGAAGACAATGTTGATTGTTTTTTTTTTTTTTTATTCTAGGGGCATTGTTCACAAGGCATTTCACCCTCCCGGCCAGAGAGTGAACGGAAATTTTTTCATTGAAGTTCTGACAGGTCTGAGAGCTCATGTGGCCCGAGTTCGACCGGAGTTGGCAAAAGGGGGCAGGTGGATCCTTCATCACGACAATGCGCTCGCTCACACGTCACTGGTTGTGCGCGAGTTTTTGGCCTGAAGCTCAATCACCGTGACAGACCACCCGCCTTATTCACCCGATTTAGCCCCGTGTGACTTCTTCATGTTCCCGAAATGCAAAATGGTGCTTCGGGGGCGGTACTTGGAAATGTGGAAGCCATCAAGGCGGAAACGATACCCTCATGATGACTGGGTGTTGTGTGCTGTCCTTAGGTTAGTTAGGTTTTAGTTGTTCTAAGGTCTAGGGCACTGATGACCATAGATGTTAAGTCCCATAGTGCTCAGAGCCATTTGAACCATTTTTGAAACGACGTGGCAACTGAACATCACCACAACTGAAGACTTTCAGCAATGTTATCAACAGTGGCAACAGCGTTGGCAGAAGTGTATCGCGTCTCAGGGCGAGTACTTTGAAGGAGACCATATTTTAATACCTGAATAATTGTAAAATAAAGTTATTATTCAACTTTTATCCGTATTTTCCGGTCAAACCTCGTACGCCTCCAAAACCGGCAGTACATTTACAACGTGCAGCCGATTCTTTTTTTTTTTCGATTATTTTTTCCGATAAATCGACGGCTGAGCATGATATTTCTTTATTTATCGATGTATCGGATTGCCGATATTTTTAAAAATATCAACCGTCCTATCGTGTACTCTGGCTTTCTCTTGCTCTAGCAGAGGGTTCTCGGCGTGTGGACGAGCTGTTACATTAAGCCCTGTAATTGGCAGCCATCTACCGGCAGAGGGTTGGAACTTGCTTCAGCCAAAGCCGGAAAGTTGACAGGACGTATGACATGTCCTTCTGACCCGATGTTGAGACCACAATAAAAAGTTTGGAGGAATGAGTTTTCAGCACGCCCTAGTAAATGCGTTTTTAATGCACGGTTTCTCCCCATGCTTACGAAATGGTTATGTGGTTTGATTGAAAGGTAATTTCTAATTTCCAACGGCGTCAGCTTTCGAACTGGCCCAATATTTAGAAAAAGGTATCAGCACCAAAATACAGCGAGTGAAATGTTGTGCACTTCTTGTACAGAAGGCTCCAGTTACAAGAGTCACAGGACATCATAGTGAAGAAGTGTCTGTAGAGGGTGAGTCTGGATTACAGCGTGTCCCAGATGTTATTCAATCCGTGCCTTGAAAAGCTAAGAAGGTAACTAAGGAACCGAATAGACGATGACATAATAGCGCCAGAGGCAGATTTTGATCAGTAGAACGCAATGCGTAGTGTATTGGAAAGAAGTTATAAGATGAACAACGACAGAAAAATAGAGTAATTGAATGTAGTCGAATTAATGCAGGCGATGCTGATGGAATTATGTTACGAGATAAGACACGAAATGAGTAGAGGTATCAGCTGACCATGGCAAACTAACAGAAGAATAGCTATAGCTCGGAAAGTACTGGGACCTAATAGAAAATACCATACTTTAAGGAAATCTGCTACAGACGTAGGTAGTTTGTTGGTATTAAGACAAACGAAAAGGTGAGTTCACTGCGATATGGATAAGACATAAAAAAGTATTTACTGTATCCCGGTTACAGAGATTCAAAAAATGGTGCGCATTTTCGACTGTTGAGCGGATGACAGACGAGCGAGAATATCTACCGCCTCGGTTCGAATAATAAGAAGAAGAAGAAGGAGAAGAAGAAGCGGAGATGAAACGGAAGGGAAAACTTGGCAGACACCGCCGTTTGAGTATTGATTTCGTTTTCAGCGCCGGCAAGAGATACAGCGTCTAGTCCGCGGTACGTAGTTGGTTCGGCGACCGCTAGATGGCAGGAGGCGCCGCGTTCGCCGATTCAAACGGGTTAACGGCTGAGCGCTTCGCGGGAAGCTAATTGTTGCCAACTAGTCGCCGCGAAATTGCGCTGCGAGCGCCGTTCGATAACGGAGTTAGATCGCGCGGGGTTTTCAAGCGAGCGGCGAATGAAGTTCGCGGAATTGCGGAGAGCGGGAACATTTTTATGCGACGCTGGCAACGGTGTCCTGGGTGGAGGTTTGGTTTACTCGCGCACTGCAGTTCTCTCTTGCGAACGGCGCGGAAAATTTCTGCGGAGCGCAATAAGGAAAAGAAAAGGGAGAGGGGAACTAACAAAAGGAATGCTCATGCTGCGAAAGTGAACAACAGGCTTCCGAATTCGCATTTTCGACAGCTATATTACCAGATCTAGTGCAGTTATTACAAGGGTGGGGAGGGGGGAGTAGTCATTACGTTTTATCACTTGGGGAAAAAGAACAAGAATTTCTGTGAATGTAGTTCGGGATTGCGCCGTAAATTTTTCGTAAAAATGTCAAGATAAAAATCATGACAAGTGTTTCTAAACCTTTTCATTTTCTTTTCGATGCTCCCGCAACCCTCGCATTCGCTCGGCACAAGACATTATAGGGCATTCCTTTCGATGTGATCTTTCCCCTGTCTTACATTTTCTATAATTCTCAGCGTATTTACGAGTCACATGAGACGACACTTCCTATTATTTTTGTAGTATTCAATTTAATAACGATTTCCACACATATTTCGCAGAACGTTTTTGTCGTTTCACTTTAGTCCAGTGAACCACCGATTCTTTAAAGAATCGAAATACCATGTATGAAACAGATTCAAACGTCTTATTACAAACGAGTTGACGTGTTAAATCTTTGACGTTAAGCATGTAAGCGAGAAAAAGTTGAGTAAAGACTTCAGATTTGGCTAAAGTTTCTTGGAGCAAGTTTGTCACGCATATCAATGCTAAGGTCGTATTATTTCCTGAACTATGAATGATTCTGCACGTACGTTAAGTAAGGTATATGGATACTGTCTACATTAGGAGTAAAGAAGGAATAAATTAAAACGTCATACCCATTGTTGAAGTTTTGTTTCGCGCCGTTTTAAGCAGAAGCTAGTTTTTTACGAAGTAAATGTCTGTGATATCATATCTGCTGAAGTATAGCAGGCGCAGAATAAGATGGCTGATGCGAAGTGATCGGTTTACGTCCAAAGTGCTGGGTGAGTCCATCCGTTTGTTCGGAAGGGGAGGCCGATAAAGTGTTTTCCACCTTTTACGCTGGTCAGCAATGTCAGAATCGATAAGCGCGCTCTACATTCTTTCTCAAACTATTTTACAGAAACTATTCGGTACAAATTTCCTTTTTGCTTTACTTGTAGCTTTACATTTAAGGTTCGTTATGATGCGCCCATAATTCCGTTAACGGTGACAGTTATTGTGATATTCACCTGGAAATAAGGCAGTGAGCGAAATTCAAAAAGTTTGCAATGATAAACAGGAGCAGATATGATTTTGCTTTTGGTGCATATTACTTACAATGTTGCTCCATACGAAATTTTGCTAACGCTTTGCATTTTTCTTTAGACTTGGGTGGAGGACTTTATCTGTCTTCAGTATCGAGAAAATTCCAGAATGAGATTTTCACTCTGCAGCGGAGTGTGCGCTGATATGAAACTTCCTGGCAGATTAAACCTGTGCGCCGGACCGACACTTGAACTCGGGTCCCGGGTTCCGTAGTTCGAGTCTCGGTCGGGCAGACAGTTTTAATCTGCCAGGAGTTTCATTGAGAAAATTCATCTGATTTAGCACACTCATTTTGCGATAGCGACGCGCCAGCGACAAAGCATTCCTCATATTTCATAAACTGTTTGAGATATCGAAATGAAATTTTGGCAAATGATAGCACACAAAGAGGAGAGAGTGTTTTGACATACACTCCTGGAAATTGAAATAAGAACACCGTGAATTCATTGTCCCAGGAAGGGGAAACTTTATTGACACATTCCTGGGGTCAGATACATCACATGATTACAATGACAGAACCACAGGCACATAGACACAGGCAACAGAGCATGCACAATGTCGGCACTAGTACAGTGATTATCCACCTTTCGCAGCAATGCAGGCTGCTATTCTCCCATGGAGACGATCGTAGAGATGCTGGATGTAGTCCTGTGGAACGGCTTGCCGTGCCATTTCCACCTGGCGCCTCAGTTGGACCAGCGTTCGTGTTGGACGTGCAGACCGCGTGAGACGACGCTTCATCCAGTCCCAAACATGCTCAATGGGGGACAGATCCGGAGATCTTGCTGGCCAGGGTAATGGACTTACACCTTCTAGAGCACGTTGGGTGGCACAGGATACATGCGGACGTGGATTGTCCTGTTGGAACAGCAAGTTCCCTTGCCGGTCTAGGAATGGTAGAACGATGGGTTCGATGACGGTTTGGATGTACCGTGCACTATTCAGTGTTCCCTCGACGATCACCAGAGGTGTACGGCCAGTGTAGGAGATCGCTCCCCATACCATGATGCCGGGTGTTGGCCCTGTGTGCCTCGGTCGTATGCAGTCCTGACTGTGGCGCTCACCTGCACGGCGCCAAACACGCATACGACCATCATTGGCACCAAGGCAGAAGCGACTCTCATCGCTGAAGACGACACGTCTCCATTCGTCCCTCCATTCACGCCTGTCGCGACACCACTGGAGGCGGGCTGCACGATGTTGGGGCGTGAGCGGAAGACGGCCTAACGGTGTGCGGGACCGTAGCCCAGCTTCATGGAGACGGTTGCGAATGGTCCTCGCCGATACCCCAGGAGCAACAGTATCCCTAATTTGTTGGGAAGTGGCGGTGCGGTCCCCTACGGCACTGCGTAGGATCTTACGGTCTTGGCGTGCATCCGTGCGTCGCTGCGGTCCGGTCCCAGGTCGACGGGCACGTGCACCTTCCGCCGACCACTGGCGACAACATCGATGTACTGTGGAGACCTCACGCCCCACGTGTTGAGCAATTCGGCGGTACGTCCACCCGGCCTCCCGCATGCCCACTATACGCCCTCGCTCAAAGTCCGTCAACTGCACATACGGTTCACGTCCACGCTGTCGCGACATGCTACCAGTGTTAAAGACAGCGATGGAGCTCCGTATGCCACGGCAAACTGGCTGACACTGACGGCGGCGGTGCACAAATGCTGCGCAGCTAGCGCCATTCGACGGCCAACACCGCGGTTCCTGGTGTGTCCGCTGTGCCGTGCGTGTGATCATTGCTTGTACAGCCCTCTCGCAGTGTCCGGAGCAAGTATGGTGGGTCTGACACACCGTCGTCAATGTGTTCTTTTTTCCATTTCCAGGAGTGTATCTTTATTATGTAAAAACTTCATTATCTACTGTGTTATTCCGCGAACGACCGGCTTTAATGATGGAAGAATTCAATTTTTAAGGGCCATAAATTGCTGGTGAAAAGAGAAATGCTGCGAGTTTTGGAACAACACGAGTGAAGTCATTACACATTTAGTTTGTAGCGAGGATGTGTCTTCTCATATGATACAGACCTCACATATTCACTTAATGAACTTAATAAACCACTGTTTGAGAATTCTCCCGCAATTGCATAATATCCGCTGCATTTTGCCAAAAGAAGCAAACTTTAACATGACAACATGAAAAACATGTATGTTTTACTCAAAATTGTCACTCATGATTCTCTGATAGTTACAAATGACTGACAAGCTGGGCGAAAATAAATCACTGCATTTTCGGTGGAATTCTTTTTAGATGCTAACCAAACAAGGGTGACTGTAGATCTTTTAGAATGATTACCAAGCAAGTGTGGGCAACAACAGGCCCCACTTATTTTTTACAGAAAATGTGAGTGTAGTCTTCAGTTCAGAACACGGCACTTCCCCTCCAGGGCTCGGCATTTCCCCTACAGCGCCTGCCCGCAACCCCCACCACTACCGTCTTGCCCACACGAGCCATCTGCGCATCTAGCAGCCACGATATTCTGTGCAGACTCTACATGCCGTTTTCTTTAATTCCTTATTCAATTATTGAATTTATACGTGTTAACCCACTAACTAAATACAGACTTTACATTTTTGCACCTGTTATTTCTACACGACAGGTAAATACTTATAGCTATTCTACCACTACAGGAATCTCTAGTCTTCTAATTTTTAGTTTCTACCTACGTCTGAATTTTGGTTATTTCCGGAAAGCTTTTGACACCGTTCCTCATAAGCGACTTCTAATCAAGCTGCGGAGCTATGGGGTATCGTCTCAGTTGTGCGACTGGATTCGTGATTTCCTGTCAGGAAGGTCGCAGTTCGTAGTAATAGACGGCAAATCATTGAGTAAAACTGAAGTGATATCAGGTGTTCCCCAGGGAAGCGTCCTGGGACCTCTACTGTTCCTGCTCTATATAAATGACCTGGTTGACAATCTGAGAAGTTCTCTTAGACTGTTCGCAGATGATGCTGTAATTTACCGTCTAGTTAGGTCATCCGAAGACCAGTATCAGTTGCAAAGCGATTTAGAAAAGATTGCTGTACGGTGTGTCAGGTGACAGTTGAAAAGTGTGAGATGATCCACATGAGTTCCAAAAGAAATCCGTTGGAATTCGATTACTCGATAAATAGTACAATTCTCAAGGCTGTCAATTCAATTAAGTACCTGGGTGTTAAAATTACGAACAACTTCAGTTGGAAGGACCACATAGATAATATTGTCGGGAAGGCGAGCCAAAGGTTGCGATTCATTGGCAGGACACTTAGAAGATGCAACAAGTCCACTAAAGAGACAGCTTACACTACACTCGTTCGTCCTCTGTTATAATATTGCTGCGCGGTGTGGGATCCTTACCAGGTGGGATTGACGGAGGACATCGAAAGGGTGCAAAAAAGGGCAGCTCGTTTTGTATTATCACGTAATAGGGGAGAGAGTGTGGCAGATATGATACGCAAGTTGGGATGGAAGTCATTACAGCATAGACGTTTTTCGTCGCGGCGAGACCTTTTTACGAAATTTCAGTCACCAACTTTCTCTTCCGAATGCGAAAATATTTTGTTGAGCCCAACCTACATAGGTAGGAATGATCATCAAAATAAAATAAGAGAAATCAGAGCTCGAACAGAAAGGTTTAGGTGTTCGTTTTTCCCGCTCGGGAGTGGAATAGTAGAGAGATAGTATGATTGTGGTTCGATGAACCCTCTGCCAAGCACTTAAATGTGAATTGCAGAGTAGTCATGTAGATGTAGATGTAGATGTATATATCTTTCTATATCTTCTGTTACTATTAAGATGCATCTACTTTATCGTACGAGCCTATGCTACCTGCAGTACCTATGCTACATGCAGTTTTGCAGGTATATTCAGTAGTATACGTGGACACTGAGTGGAAAGTGTGTTGCAAATAGAGTTGCTACATTTAGATTCACAAACGATGGCGGTCGAGTTTAGGCTTTTGTGTGCATTTACGTCACGCATTCTCCGACAGCCAACGAACGTTCGGCGGCATTGTGAGCGTTCTGCTGTTAATGCCGTAGCTAATGCGAGCTTTAGACGTGATCGTAGCAAGTTATTTCCTGAATTTTTATTCCGTCTGTTGAGAGTCGTCACTGCTGATGGTTACGGTATGTGACAAATGCGGCACAAACAAGCAAGGGACATACAAGGTGTACAACTTTCCTTCCGCCGTTTTTTCTCCAACATTTGAAGCCTTAATGAAACAAACTGGATACACATGTATCATTCAAAGCATTTTCCATCACTGGTCACTACTTTCTCCCATCTTTCGGGCAGTATACGAATCCCGCGTCGAAAAAATTGTTCATCTTTTGAAGCGATCCACGAATCGATCCAATTTGTGACTTCTTCCTGAGATCGGAAGTGTTGGTCAGTCAGGCCATGCGCCATTGATCTAAGCAGGTGACAGTCAGAGAGAGAAATGTCTGGAGAATATGGCGGGTGAGGTAGGACTCCCAATTTAACGTTTCCAAGTACGTTTTGACCTTTTTTGCAACGTCGGGTCGAGTGTTGCCATGCTGCAAAATCACTTCACCGTGCCTCTCGCTGTATTGCGGCCGTTTGTCTTTTAATGCTCTGCTCAGACGCATTAATTGCGTTCGATAACGAGCACCTGTGACTGTTTCACTCGGTTTTAACACTTCGTAGTACACGACGCCGAGCTGATCCCACCAAATGCAGAGCATGATCTTGGAGCCGTGAATATTCGGTTTGGCCGTCGAGGTGGAAGCACGGCCGGGATAACCCCACGATTTTTTGCGGTTAGGCTTATCGTAATGAACCCATTTTTCGTCCCCGGTCACAGTGCGATGCAGAAATCCCTTCCGTTTTTGCCTCTGAAGCAACTGTTCACAAACACACAAACACTGTTCAACTTCTCTCGGTTTCAGTTCACACAGGAACCAAGTTCCTTCTTTCTGAAAAAAATGGTGCAAATGGCTCTGAGCACTACGGGACTTAACATCTATGGTCATCAATCCCCTAGAGCTTAGAACTACTTAAACCTAACTAACCTAAGGACATCACACAACACCCAGTCATCACTAGGCAAAGAAAATCATTGACCCCGCCGGGAACCGAACCCGGGAACCCGGGCGTGGGAAGCAATCCTTCTTTCTGAATCATACCCATAACCTTAAGACGTTTTGAAATGGCTTGCTGTGTCACTCCCACGAATCGTGCCAATTCTTCTAGAGTTTGACTCGAGTCTTTACTCAGCAATGTCTCCAATTCTTCACCTTCGAAAACATTATTTCACCACTACGCCTGTCTACGACGTTAAAATCACCGTTCTTAAAGCGTTGAAACCAGTCACGACACGTTCTTCCACTAATAGCGTCTTCACCATACGTACTTGAGAGCATACGATGAGACTCAGCCGCTGTTTTCTTCATATTGAAACAAAACAGAAACACCTCCCGCAGATGACGGGAATTCGGCTCGTAAACTGACATTTTCAACAAGAACCACGTTATGATGCAGACATAAATCGACTAATGCTTGAATGGGGTTATGTTGACCGGGGTCTAAGCTAACTTACCTGACGTCTGCGATCTGTTTCCTTCGACCGCTACTTACCATTGTCGCCACCTAATGGCAAACGCCGGAAGCAAAGTTATACATCTTTTAATTTTCAGCTTTCTTCAAACGTGTTGCGTATGTTTACACTTACCGTAGTCGTCGCTTAGAACTGGCAACAATGCAGTCCCCATCCGTGTTTCGAGCTGCACGATTTGCCATCGTTCGTGGATCAAACTACAGGGCGTCCCAATCAGACCTCTCTGATTTCAAAGATCCAGGAAAAAAAAACCACAGTAGATATGACAATGAACAAGGGCGTCACACTGTAGAGCATCACAAATAATTTATTTATCATCAATACACCTCTACATGTCAACCATTTGTAGCACGAAGAATGTGGAGTCTATATTCAATTTCTTGCCAAGTACTTTGTAACATTTCCTCTGTTATTGTTGCAATCGCATTAATGGTACGGTGTCGCAATGTAGGAATATCGTCCACTTTAGTCACTTTGTACAGTAACCAGATGGCAGGTATAAGAGTCGAGGGGCATGAAATGCAAGCAGTGGTTGGGAAGGGAGACAGGGTTGTAGGCTCTCCCCGATGTTACTCAATATGTATATTGAGCAAGCAGTAAAGGAAACCAAAGAAAAAATTTGGAGTAGGTATTAAAATCCAGGGAGAAAAAATAAAAACTTTGAGGCTCGCCGATGACATTGTAATTCTGTCAGAGACAGCAAAGGACCTGGAAGAGCAGTTGGACGGAATGGACAGTGTCTTGAAAGCAGGATATAAGATGAACATCAACAAAAGAAAAACGAGGATAATGGAATGTAGTCTAATTAAGTCGGGTGATACTGAGGGAATTAGATTAGGAAATGAAACACTTAAAGTAGTAAAGGAGGTTTGCTATTTGGGGAGCAAAATAACTGATGATGGTCGAAGTAGAGAGGATATAAATGTAGACCAGCAATGGCAAGAAAAGCGTTTCTGAAGAAGAGAAAATTGTTAACATCGAGTATAGATTTAAATGTCAGGAAGTCGTTTCTGAAAGTATTTGTATGGAGTGTAGCCATGTATGGAAGTGAAACATGGACGATAACTAGTTTGGACAAGAAGAGAATAGAAGCTTTCGAAATGTGGTGCTACAGAAGAATGCTGAAGATTAGGTGGGTAGGTGACATAACTAATGAGGAGGTACTGAATATGATTGGGGAGAAGAGGAGTTTGTGGCCATACTTGACTAGAAGAAGGGATCGGCTGGTAGGACGTGTCCTGAGGCATCAAGGGATCACAAATTTAGCATTGGAGGGCAGCGTGGAGTGTAAAAATCGTAGAGGGAGACCAGGAGATGAATACACTACGCAGATTCAGAAGGATGTAGGTTGCAGTAAATACTCGGAAATGAAGAAGCTTGCACAGGATAGAGTAGCATGGAGAGCTGCATCAAATCGGTCTCAGGAATGAAGACCACAACAACAATAACAACATTGGTCGCATACACGTGGTCCTTCACTAATCCCCAGAACATGGTGGCCAGGCAATGGGTCCTCCGCATCCGATCCAATGACTGGGAGATTTTCTATCCAGTAACTTGCCAACAGCCGTTGACCAATGTGGCGGAGCCCCATCTTGTTGAAAAATGATATTGGGTTGCAAGTCTTGTATCTGGGGGTACACAAACTGTTCGAACATGTCAAAATACTGTGCCATCCCCATGACGTTATTGCGAAAATTTAAGAAACTAGTGCGATGATATAAAAACAATCGTAATACCGAAATTATTGATAAAAACCATAGAGATGATGTGTTGTGATAATTGCAGTGCAAAATTGTAAAATAATATAGAAAAAGAACAATGAAAATTACTATTAATAAGAAAAGTATGTATTTCAAGGATAATCTGTGAACACAGATAAAAATGAATAGACAGTCCTCTAACAAGGAAGAAAGAGAAAAAAACTAACTACTCTTCGTTTTGTTCTTGATTGTAGATGGACGCCATTGACGATTCGTGATGAGAATGGCATGTGTTTGTTAGTAATACTGTAAGAAAAAGCATTTTATGACGTGTAAACTTGTTCTTTCCTTTCAATAGTGTAGGGAAAATCATCTCATAATTATTACTGAATAATTTGCAGTTTTCACATACTGAGCTGATTTTGTTTCAAAGACGCCATTACAAGCGATAACAAAATTTTAAGATTTTCACTACGCCACACGGCTTAAAAATAGGAACTCTGAGAATTATCTGTTTAAGTGTGTCCCTTGAAAGTGAATTAATATTTCATTGCAAAAACAGTTTTAGCGTTAGCATGGACCAGTCAGCACAGATAAGGTCTCACACGATTCACTACATAAAAAATACACTCCTGGAAATTGAAATAAGAACACCGTGAATTCATTGTCCCAGGAAGGGGAAACTTTATTGACACATTCCTGGGTTCAGATACATCACATGATCACACTGACAGAACCACAGACACATAGACACAGGCAACAGAGCATGCACAATGTCAGCACTAGTACAGTGTATATCCACCTTTCGCAGCAATGCAGGCTGCTATTCTCCCATGGAGATGATCGTAGAGATGCTGGATGTAGTCCTGTGGAACGGCTTGCTATGCCATTTCCACCTGGCGCCTCAGTTGGACTAGCGTTCGTGCTGGACGTGCAGACCGCGTGAGACGACGCTTCATCCAGTCCCAAACATGCTCAATGGGGGACAGATCCGGAGATCTTGCTGGCCAGGGTAGTTGACTTACACCTTCTAGAACACGTTGGGTGGCATGGGATACATGCGGACGTGCATTGTCCTGTTGGAACAGCAAGTTCCTTTGCCGATCTAGGAATGGTAGAACGATGGGTTCGATGACGGTTTGGATGTACCGTGCACTATTCAGTGTCCCCTCGACGATCACCAGAGGTGTACGGCCAGTGTAGGAGATCGCTCCCCACACCATGATGCCGGGTGTTGGCCCTGTGTGCCTCGGTCGTATGCAGTCCTGATTGTGGCGCTCCCCTGCATGGCGCCAAACACGCATACGACCATCATTGGCACCAAGGCAGAAGCGACTCTCATCGCTGAAGACGACACGTCTCCATTCGTCCCTCCATTCACGCCTGTCGAGACACCACTGGAGGCGGGCTGCACGATGTTGGGGCGTGAGCGGAAGACGGCCTAACGGTGTGCGGGACCGTAGCCCAGCTTCATGGAGACGGTTGCGAATGGTCCTCGCCGATACCCCAGGAGCAACAGTGTCCCTAATTTGCTGGGAAGTGGCGGTGCGGTCCTCTACGGCACTGCGTAGGATCCTACGGTCTTGGCGTGCATCTGTGCGTCGCTGCGGTCCGGTCCCAGGTCGACGGGCACGTGCACCTTCCGCCGACCACTGGCGACAACATCGATGTACTGTGGAGACCTCACGCCCCACGTGTTGAGCAATTCGGCGGTACGTCCACCCAGCCTCCCGCATGCCCACTATACGCCCTCGCTCAAAGTCCGTCAACTGCACATACGGTTCACGTCCACGCTGTCCCGGCATGCTACCAGTGTTTGCGATGGAGCTCCGTATGCCACGGCAAACTGGCTGACACTGACGGCGGCAGTGCACAAATGCTGCGCAGCTAGCGCCATTTGACGGCCAACACCGCGGTTCCTGGTGTGTCCGCTGTGCCGTGCGTGTGATCATTGCTTGTACAGCCCTCTCGCAGTGTCCGGAGCAAGTATGGTGGGTCTGACACACCGGTGTCAATGTGTTCTTTTTTCCATTTCCAGAAGTGTAACTGTAATTCAGAGGTTCGTGTCCTCCCTTGGGCATATGTGTGTGTGTGTGTGTGTGTGTGTGTGTGTTTGTCGGTTAAGTAGTGTGAAAGCTTAGGGACTGATGACCTTAGCAGGTATGTCCCATCAGATTTCACACACATTTCAACTTTTTTTTTGTAAATCAGATGTAAATAGAAAATAGTTTTCAAAGAATTTTAATCAGTTCTATAACAAGATTTCAATGCGAACCTCGCAGAAAGCCCAGCTCCTCTTCTCATTAACAGGACAACGAAGCTGCTCGGATTTTAATGTGCGCGACATTTAGCATTGCTATATTTCGTGTATTATACGTTAAACACAAACATGCTAGAGCGCTTAAACTCGCAGTTGAAAAGATATTAACATTACTCACTCAACAATCAAGGTCTTTTCACGTAACCGTCAAGATTTTGGTGCACTTTAAGACAGTATTTCAGCTTCGTGTTGCAGAGCAGAACTGCGAGTCTGCAAACGACGAAAGGTACGTGAGACATAATATTCTAATAACGACAGGCCCTCAGAAAACTAAAGTGTCTGGGGACAAGGCGCCCAAGAAAAGTACATTTCTTTTTATTGAAAATAGCAAATCTCCATTAAGCTGGCTTTAATAGTGTTGCACTTTCTGATTTGCAACCTTTCAAATCGGAGAATGTCATTATTTGTTGGTAGAATTGAGTATTCTGGATTTACAACTGCATTTACCATTGATACTGAGATTAAGCCTTCTTAATTATTTCTTACGTTACACAAACATTGACAATAACATCATAGGGCACGGATATTAGTGCAATACACTCAACCATTCACTGTTTGTTCTGCAATGAAGAACAGTCCAACAAACCTGTCGTGCATTAACCCACACTACACGTTTAGTTTAGCACTATCACGAACATGTTGAATGACAATGTGCCGATTTTGCAAATCCCAAATCCGAACATTATGCCTATTAACCCTTCCTGATAGATGAAAGGTTGCCTCGTCTGAGAATAAACATCTTTCGAGGAAGCTGGCATCCGTATCAATACGCTGCAGCATATCCGCAGCAAATAGTTGCCGCCGTGGTTTGTCGTTCGGCGTCAGATGTTGCAGAGTTTGCACTTTGTAAGAACACATACGAAGACGCTGGTGAACTGCACGATGGAATGTTGATCGAGGTACATCAAGTTGCCTAGATGCTTGACGAATTGACTTATGTGGGCTTCTGAGAAACGTTTGTCTGATGCCCTCCACCGTCTCTTCTAAAACTCTGTAACATGCACCGCCAGAATGTTTCAGAACACTTCCTGTTATCAGAAACTTGCTATACCATTCCTTAATTGTTTTCACATTAGATGGATCACATTCATACACAGGACGATAATTTCTTTTCACAATAATCGGCGGTTTTGTTTCTGCAAACCTCACTACTCCTCGCGCCCACTGCTGTGGAGTCGCCATTTTCACTTCATGCGACCGTGCTGCACTCTGGCGATGCGGGAATATAAATTCTTTGAGATGCTCTACAATGTGGTGCATATTTCACTGCCGTATCTACTGTGGTTTTTCTGTCCTGCCTTGAAATCAGGGAGGTTCGTGTGGGGCACCCTGTATAGTAAAGAGGTAATGAATAAAAATATGTCTGACGCTGAAAGGTGGTGATGATGATCTTTGGTTTGTGCGGTGCTCACCTGTGTGGTTATCAGCGCCCATACAAATTTCCAACATTTGCTCAGCGCAATCTTGTGAATGAAATGATGAGGATAGCACAAACACCCAGACCCCTAGCGAAGAAAAACCTCAACCTGGCCACGAGCTGCAGACTGTTGCTGAACATGTAGCAAGTGATAAACTGTTTTCCTTGTGAGATTTTGTGGGGGTTTTCAGTGAGAAGAAGGTTTGAAATTTTGTGTAAAGACTGTTGGAAGTAACTAAGTGTTCTTTTTCTCAAATACTGGATGAATGTAGTCCTACTATTAGAGCGCTATAAGTTACGCTAGTTCAAGAGGAACACACAGTTTATAACTGTAATACTTCCCTCATTGTGTTACACTTTTAACAAACCTTACATCTGTTAATGACTACTCTGAGACACAATTTTAAATATTTAAATTCGTCCAACAATTACGGCAAATACCGAATATCAAATACTTTTACCTGGAAGGCGTTAGATACGGAACGTGCAACTGTTATTGGAATATGGGATAGCTGTTTAATAATATGCAGCGCGGTCAGAAACAGTCTGAAACGCTTGTAAGGGTGTGTCAGGGTAGGTTGTGCCGAGGAAGAATTGTTAAGGTCGGTATTACACTATAAATTTCTTTGTCAAATACATTTGACACAGATCTTTGACGAAGCGCTAGAAAGGGTATTACGCTGAGGTCATATTTTTCGTTAAAGTGCTAGATGGCTGACAACAACAACTTGTTATTAACTGCAGCAGTTGCGTGTACCACAGTTGCACTGTGTGCGCATTTGGAAGGGCAGCCAAGGGTTTCACGACTAGACAATAAAAGCATTCAACAAAATTTGTTACGTCAGCTTGTAGTGGAGGATGTCAAGTCGTACACCAATTAATTAAGAATGGATGAGCATACATCTGTATGTGCTTATCTCACAAAACACAATACTCACTTAAGAACTGCTATATCTGCAAAAGACATGCTCGCTGTAACACTCCATTTCCTTGCCACGGCAGAGAGTTAGGTTAGGTTAGTTTTGAGCAGGTCTCCAATCCTCTTAATCTGTTTTTGTATTCGGGGTACCTGACGTTGAAAAGCGCCTCATCAGCTTCATACATCTCTATTAATTTTGTAATTGTCGGTACACACCAACTGTATTTACCGGCAATGTTTATAAAAACACTACAGATGACAGAACGCTGCAGCGATGCTAGCGCTCCACGTGGTAACATGTCACACTGCAGTGAACAGAAGACAAGCGACTTCTTTGATCAAATCTACAGCGAGGCCCTAGATTTGATCAAATATTTGACGACATTCGACAAAGTTCCCTACTATACCATCAAATTCCTCTGACAAAGATGCTGATAGTGTAATACCGGCTTAAGGAAAAAATATTCGAACCGTTGCGCCGTTCCCAACTTGATTAGCATCGAAGTCAGCCAATCAGGAAGGTGAGAGCGCAAATTTGAGAGGCCCACCAGGTACATTAGTGTCATTTGTTCTCATAGTGCACGAAACTGCTGAGCCTTTGACTCTAATTCGATCGCTCCCTTGTTCGATTTTAGGAAATCGAATGAAGAACACATTTGGCGACAGCGTCTCTAGCGGGCCTCTTGAATTTGCCTGCGCAACGGCTACTTAAGTACCAATTAAGTAGAGAACGGCGCAACGCTCCGAATTTCTTTCTGAACAATTATTTTTCAGCACAACCTACCTTGCAACACCCTTACAAGCCTTTCGGATTGTTTCTGACACTCCTGTAGATCACGCACATGCACCCATATTAGTGCGATGACGTCACAGGGAAATCAAATACTGCGCGTCAAACACATGCTGATATGGCCTATCAGTTGTGGCTTCAGCAATTGTTTACGCAATTATTAGTCTCATAGTTGTTAGCGATTCAACAACTCTGATGGTATCTTGTCACACAAGAAAGTTCGGCCGATGGACAATAATACGTTTTGATGCCGTTCGTCTCGTTGGGTATTTCTTCCCGTTACCTTCTGTTTTACAGGGTGTTCCTGTAAGAGCGTGCAAAAATGTAACAGGACATTGAGCATGCTCGAGTGAACAATTTGAGGTAGGGAACCTGGGGTCAGAAAAGCCAGCTAGAGGAGATATGGAAGTAAACTTGTCCACCGCTTTGTCTAGAATTACTGCTTACCAGCTTATTTACAACTAACGTCAGTACAAGTTTACAAATATTGTGTTGTTTGTTTACATGTACATTCTTTATTTACTGCAGGGAAACGAGTACGAGCCTGATTATGCAGGTTTTGTTTACTTTACTTATCCATAACGTGACTCTATTGTATTCACATTGTCCCGTGACAGAATGTGCTATGAATCAATGACAGACCTATTCGTTACTCACAAGGAGACGGCACGAGCGTGGGGTCGGGGATTTGTCCGAAATTTTGTGTGGCGAAAGAGGACCCCTTACACCTCACGTGGTTAAAATATAAGGACGCACTACTCGGAAAATCCCGAGAAAAATCAATCTTAAGTTTCTTAGGTGCCATATGAGTATAAAATGTTAGTCCACTGCCGAGCAGCCGTCTGGCCTACATGGTTATCGGTCGGACCCTTACGCCCGAGGACTCGGGTTCGATTCCTCCTGCGGCACTTTTGTTTTCCTTCTGTTGCTTGCAAAACTGCACCGCATTGTTACAGGAGAATCGCGAAATTAATTCCCGGGAAGACTGTATAAAAAATCATTCTTGAATTCACCGTCAGTTATCGTCACCAATATTCCGAGACATGATTCAATTGCCTGGTTTGCCTCAAAATTATCAGAACCTCAAAACATTTTCGGAAATGTTAATGGGGAATATTTTAGTACATATTTATTGCAAACGCCCTGTGATTGTAAAAAATCAGCTTTTATATGTTGCGCAAGATGTCGCAAAAATTATTGCTTTGTTTCTTTTTACGATAATTACCACTGCGGTTCTTCTTTATAATTATTATATCTACAAAAATTGAATGTTTCCCAATCGAATTTGTTATTCTGATTAAAAACCCAATGATTCCCTTATATACTTTACAATGAAAAATTGAAAACCCACCGCAATGAATTGTGTTGTTGGACAAAAAGAAAATAATTTTTATTCAATAATTGTAATCAATTTGTTAAAGATAATGTAGGTTCGGGAAACTTTATGAATAAGTAGTGGAATAACAAAAGAAAATGAAACAGAAGAAACATAAAGTTGCCAGAGCAGGAATAGAACCCGAGACCTCTGGCGTGAGAGTCTGAGCCCTAAACACGTAGGACAGACGTCGACTCGGCGATGAACTAACATTTTGTACTCATATGGCACCTAAGAAACTATGGATCGATTTTTCTCGTGATTTTCCGAGTAGTGCGTCCTAATATTTTAACCACGTGAGGTGTTAGGGGTCCTCTTACACCACACAAAATTTCTGACAAATCCCCGACCACACGCTCGTGCTGTCTCCTTGTGAGTGCAGTTCAGAGACGTGCAGTACAATACAATGGAGCAGTACAGAGACAGTATTTCCCGGTCGTCGGATTGGATGGGGAGGTCCTATTCCATGGCCTGCGAAGTCACCTGACCTGACTCGCCTCGATTATCTCCTATGGGGATATCTAAAGTCAATTGCCAGTGGATTCAGAGATGGGGTTAGTTGCCAGAATTGTAGCTGCCTGTGATGTGATTCGAAACACACTATGGATATTTGTCAGGGTGCGTCAGAATTGTGTTCGCTGATGTCATGCTTGCATTGAGGTTAATGGAACTCAGTTCCAGCACATTTTGTCAGACACAGTAGCAACGGTACGTTCATTGTGTCGATTATGGTATTTTCAGTTAAGTAACGTAAATAAATACGTGCACAGTAATGTGATTTTATTCCTATTATCCCCTTAAAGTGGCTTCTCCGACCCCAGAGCCCTCACCTCAAACTGTTTGCAGCAGCACCCTAAGGTTTTTGTAAAATTTTTGCACAATCACTTCGGAAACAGCTTTCACACTGCAGCAGTGCTTTCTAGATATGCTTCACATTTTGTCCAGACGTAGTAAAACGTCTTGGTAAAGTCACACTACTGGCCATTAAAATTACTACACCAAGAAGAAATGCAGATGATAAACGCATATTCGTTGGGCAAATACATTATACTAGAACTGACATGTGATTACATTTTCAAGCAATTTGGGTGCTAGAACCTGAGAAATCAGTACCCAGAACAACACCCTCTGGCCGTAATAACGGCCTTTGTACGCCTGAGCACTGTCAAACAGAGCTTGGATGGCGTGTACAGGTACAGCTGACCATGCAGCTTCAACACGATACCAAAGGTCAAGAGTAGTGACTGGCGTATTTTGACGAACCAGTTGCTCGGCCACCATTGACCAGAAGTTTTCAGTTGGTGACAAATCTGGGGAATGTGCTGACCAGGGCAGCACTCGAACATTTTCTGTATCTAGAAAGGCCCGTACAGGGCCTGCAACATGCGGTCATGCATTATCCTCCTCAAATGTAGGGTATCGCAGGGATAGAATGAAGGGTTGAGCCACGGGTCGTAACACAGCTGAAATGTAACGTCCACTGTTCAAAGTGCTGTCAATGCGAACAAGAGGTGAAGGAGACGTGTAACCAATGGCACCCCATACAATCACGCCGGGTGATACGCCAGTATGGCGATGACGAATACACGCTTCCAACTTGCGTTCACCACGATGTCGCCAAACACCGATGCGACAATCCCGATGCTGTAAACTGAACCTGGATTCATCCAAAAAAATTACGTTTTGTCATTCGTGCACCCAGGTTCGTCGTCGAGTACACCATCGCAGGCGCTCCTGTCTGTGATGCAGCGTCAAGGGTAACCACAGCCACGGTCTCCGAGCTGATAGTCCGTGCTGCTGCAAACGACGTCGAACTGTTCGTGCAGATGGTTGTTGTCTTTCAAAACGTCCCCATCTGTTGACTCAGGGATCGAGACGTGGCTGCACGATCCGCTACAGCCATGCGGATAAGATGCCTGTCATCTCGACTGCTAGTGATACGAGGCCGTTGGGATCCAGCTCGGCGTTCCGTATTACCCTCCTGAACCCACCGATTCCATATTCTGCTAACAGTCTTTGGAACTCGACCAACGCGAGCAACAATGTCGCGATACGATAAATAGCAATCGCGATAGGCTACAATCCGACCTTGATCAAAGTCGGAAACGAGATGGTACGTATTTCTCCTCCTTACACGAGGCATCACAACAACGTTTCCCCAGGCAACGCCGGTCAACTGGTGTTTGTGTATGAGAAATCGGTTGGAAACTTCCCTCATGTCAGCACGTTGTAGGTGTCGCAACCGGCGCCGACCTTGTGTGAATGCTGTGAAAAGCTAATCATTTGCATATCACAGCATCTTCTTCCTGTCGGTTAAATTTCGTGTCTGTAGCACGTCATCTTCGTGGTGTAGCATTTTTAATGGCCAGTAGTGCAGTTTATTCCGTAAGCTTCGCACACCGTTGTATTTCGCCTCTCTGGATGTTATTAATGTCCTCTACGAAAATAAATCGTCCCATAACAAAGGGAACCTGATTTAGCACCACGGCTGGGCGGAAACACGACAGCTACCACTGTCTGTTGCGTAAGCAGTGGGTGTCTCTTATCTGTCAGCGATGCGCGCCTATTTGTGGATTCACGAGGATATTTCCACAGAGGAGCCGCATAATAGCTGCACAGTGACATCATCCCGTGCTTCACAGACAAACACGGCGATCAGGCACGCGAGTCATGCTCGTGTCCCGGAGGAGTCAGAAAACAATGACAATGAATCGTTGTATCGACAGTTTTCTTGCTGGTGCGAGATAATTGACACGAACTACGCTCACTTTGGGCTGCATTTGTTGTTGTGTTGGTAAATTCCTGGTTGTCACGTAGGCAATATCTAAATGTAGCTGAATAACCTTATTTACGAGAGCACATCTACATAACAACTAATCACTGCTAGCCTCTTCCTCTCCTTCTCCTCTCCAAAACAGAGCGATGGAAAAACGACTATCTATATGCCTCTGTTTTAGACCTAAATTGTCCTATGTTATCTTCATGGTCCTTACTCGCAAAGTATGTTGGGGACAGTAGAATCGTTGGGTAGAGAGCTTCAGATGCCGGTTCTCTAAATTTTCCCAACAGCGTTTCCCTAAGAGAACGTTCCCTTTCAGCCAGGGATTGTCCGCCCCCTGTAGCTGAGTGGTTTTGCCGGCACGGTAGCTCAGCGTGTTCGGTCAGCAGCAAAAATAGTTCAAATGGCTCTGAGCACTATGGGACTCAACTGCTGTGGTCATCCGTCCCCTAGAACTTAGAACCACTTAAACCTAACTAACCTAAGGACATCACACACATCCATGCCCGAGGCAGGATTCGAACCTGCGACCGTAGCAGTCGCACGGTTCCGGACTGCGCGCCTAGAACCGCGAGACCACCGCGGCCGGCGGTTAGCAGCAGTCTGTAATAATAAAACTGAGCTAATCTATCAACAATGAACTACAACGGATGTCTTACGACGTCCGCCCCGAGCAGCGGTAACGGAAAAAAAAATGTGGTCACCGCGACGGAATGTCAATCCTCAGGGTCCCGGTTAGATTCCCGGTTGGGTCGGAGATTTTTCTGCGCTCAGGGACTGGGTGTTGTGTTGTCCTAACCATCATCATTTCATCCTCATCGACGCGCAAGTCGCCGAAGTGGCGTCAAATCGAAAGACTTTCACCTGGCGAACGGTGTACCTGACTGGAGGTCCTCGTCACACGACATATATTTATTTACCCAAGGATTCCCATTTGAATTCCCGAAGCATCTCCGTAACATTTGCGTGTTTTTCGAACCTACCGGTGACAAATCTAGCAGCTCGAGTCTGAATTGCTTCCTTCAATCCGACATTTTACGGGTTCCAAACTCGCGACCAGTACTCAAGAATAGGTCGCACCAGCGTCCTAAGAGGGGCGTTTGAAAAGTCCGTGCAAAGCACGAGAGATGGCACCACCGGCCCGTATCGAGGTCACGTTTAGTTAGTAGCATCTTTGGAAAGAACGCACACCAAGTTTCAGCCATATTGGTCTATTTCTTTGCGTTTGGCATTCGTGTGAATCAAGGAAATAGAGTGATTGTCAAAAAAGGGACGGAAAAGAATTTCGTGTGATACTTAACATTCTTTACGAAAGGCAAAACCCCTCACGAGACTAAAGAGAAGCTTGATAAACACTACGGTGACTCTGCACCTTCAAAATTTTCGGAGTGGCCATATGGGCGCAAGTGGTGGTCAACGCGTTGGAGGCCATGTGGAGGTTACAACTCCAGAAATCATTGATAAAATCAGGTCCGCAGGTCGTGGTCGTGCGGTAGCGTTTTCGCTTCCCGCGCCCGGGTTCCCGGGTTCGATTTCCGGCGGGGTCAGGGATTTTCTCTGCCTCGTGATGACTGGGTGTTGTGTGATGTCCTTAGGTTAGTTAGGTTTAAGTATTTCTAAGTTCTAGGGGACTGATGACCATGGATGTTAAGTCACATAGTGCTCAGAGCCATTTTTTGATAAAATCCAGAATATAGTGATGGATGACAGAAGATTGCTAGTGCTGTGGGCATCTCGAATGAACGGGTACACAATATTCTGCATAAACATTTGGACGTGAGAAAGCTATCCGCAAGATGGGGTCCGCGTTTGCTTACTCTTGAGCAAAAACGGAATCGTGTGAAGTGTTGCAAGGTTGATTTGCACTGTTCAGGAAGAATCCGCAGGACTTTAAGCGTCGTTTCGTCACTGGGGATGAAGCGCGTCGTTTCGTCACTGGGGATGAAGCATGGATATATTACTATACTCCTGAGGCCAAACAACAATTTAAACAATAGGTTACCAAGGGAGAATCTGCACCAAAATAGGAGAAAACCATTCCTTCATCCGGAAAGGTTATGGCGACTGTCTTTTGGGATTCGCAAGGGATAATCCTCATCGACTATCTGGCAAAGGGTAAAACTATTACAGGTGCAAATTATTCATCGTTATTGGACCGTTTGAAAACAGAGCTGCAATAAAATCGCCGGCGATTGGACCGCAAAAAAGGTCTTTTCCATCACGACAGTGCACCAGCACACACCTCAGTAGTGGTGGTCGCAAAATTAATGGAAATAGGATTCCGACTCGTTTTACATCCCCCTCTTATTATCCAGACGTGGCTCAACTCGGACTACCATTTGTTACTCAGTTTTAAGAAATGGCTGGCAGGACAAAGGTTTTGTTCAAACGAGGAGGTCATTGCAGCAACTGGTAGCTATTTTGCAGACTCGGACAGTTCCTATTATTAGGAAAGGATCAACAAATTAGAACAGTGTTGGACAAAGTGTATAAGTCTAACGGGGATTATGTCTAAAAATAAAAAAAGTTTACCCCAAACACGTAAGTAGCTTTTACTTTTGAACGGACTTTTCAAACGCCCCTCCTATATGCAGTCTCTTTTACAGGTGAACCACTCTTTAATAAAATTCTTCTAATATACCTAAGTCGACGATTCGCCTTCCCTACCATATTTCTCACATGATTGTTGCACCGCATATCGCTTTGCAACGTTACGCCCAGATATTTAAACGACTTGGCTGGTCAAGCAGTTAACATTGTACCCGAATATTATGGGTTTGTTCTTCCTCCTCACCCGCATTAACTTACATTTTTCTGCATTTAGAGCAAGCTGTCGTTCATCACTGGAAATTTTGTCCAAGTCGTCTCCTATCTTCCTGCAGTCACTCAACTTGGGCACCTTACCGTACACCACTGTATCGTGAGCAAACAACCAAAGATTGTTGCCCACCCTGTCTGCCGAATCATTTACGTATACAGAGAACAACAGCGGTCCTATCAAACTGCCCTGGGGCAGTGGTGGATACACATGGGGGTCACGTAGGGTGCGCCCTTCCCGCTTGCGCAGCCACCCTCTTTCCCAAACCCACCGCCCCCACCAATCAGCCCGCATGCTATATTCGTTCGTTTCTTTCGTCAGTCTACTCGACTGAATCCTGAGTTAATAACGAGCACCAAAACAGATTCAGGGATTAGTGAACACAGGGTTGTCGTAGCGAGATTGGATATTGTAACCCCCAAATCCTCCAAAAATAAACGAAAAATATACCTATTAAAAAAAGCAGATAAAAATTCACTCGACGCCTTCCTGACAGACAATCTCCACTCATTCCAAATTAATAATACACTCCTGGAAATTGAAATAAGAACACCGTGAATTCATTGTCCCAGGAAGGGGAAACTTTATTGACACATTCCTGGGGTGAGATACATCACATGATCACACTGACAGAACCACAGGCACATAGACACAGGCAACAGAGCATGCACAATGTCGGCACTAGTACAGTGAGTATCCACCTTTCGCAGCAATGCAGGCTGCTATTCTCCCATGGAGACGATCGTAGAGATGCTGGATGTAGTCCTGTGGAACGGCTTGCCATGCCATTTCCACCTGGCGCCTCAGTTGGACCAGCGTTCGTGCTGGACGTGCAGACCGCGTGAGACGCCGCTTCATCCAGTCCCAAACATGCTCAATGGGGGACACATCCGGAATCTTGCTGGCCAGGGTAGTTGACTTACACCTTCTAGAGCACGTTGGGTGGCACGGGATACATGCGGACGTGCATTGTCCTGTTGGAACAGCAAGTTCCCTTGCCGGTCTAGGAATGGTAGAACGATGGGTTCGATGACGGTTTGGATCTACCGTGCATTATTCAGTGTCCCCTCGACGATCACCAGAGGTGTACGGCCAGTGTAGGAGATCGCTCCCCACACCATGATGCCTTGTGTTGGCCCTGTGTGCCTCGGTCGTATGCAGTCCTGATTGTGGCGCTCACTTGCACGGCGCCAAACACGCATACGACCATCATTGGCACCAAGGCAGAAGCGACTCTCATCGCTGAAGACGACACGTCTCCATTCGTCCCTCCATTCACGCCTGTCGCGACGCCACTGGAGGCGGGCTGCACGATGTTGGGGCGTGAGCGGAAGACGGCCTAACGGTGTGCGGGACCGTAGCCCAGCTTTATGGAGACGGTTGCGAATGGTCCTCGCCGATACCCCGGGAGCAATAGTGTCCCTAATTTGCTGGGAAGTGGCGGTGCGGTCCCCTACGGCACTGCGTAGGATCCTGCGGTCTTGGCGTGCATCCGTGCGTCGCTGCGGTCCGGTCACAGGTCGACGGGCACGTGCACCTTCCGCCGACCACTGGCGACAACATCGATGTACTGTGGAGACCTCACGCCCCACGTGTTGAGCAATTCGGCGGTACGTCCACCCGGCCTCCCGCATGCCCACTACACGCCCTCGCTCAAAGTCCGTCAACTGCACATACGGTTCACGTCCACGCTGTCGCGGCATGCTACCAGTGTTAAAGGCTGCGATGGAGCTCCGTATGCCACGGCAAACTGGCTGACACTGACGGCGGCGGTGCACAAATGCTGCGCAGCTAGCGCCATTCGACGGCCAACACCGCGGTTCCTGGTGTGTCCGCTGTGCCGTGCGTGTGATCATTGCTTGTACAGCCCTCTCGCAGTGTCCGGAGCAAGTATGGTGGGTCTGACACACCGGTGTCAATGTGTTCTTTTTTCCATTTCCAGGAGTGTATAAGTGAGGACCAGATGTGGCTTATATTCAAAGAAATAGCATTGGCAGATATAAAGAGATTTATACCAAATAAATTAACAAACGACGGAGCTGATCGTCCTTGGTACACAAAACGGGTCAGAACGCTGTTGCAGAAACAACGAAACAAACATGCCAAATTTAAACAGACGCAAAATCCCCGAGATTGGCGATCTTTTACAGAAGCTCGAAATTTAGCGCGGACTTCAATGCGAGATGCCTATAACGGTTTCCACAACGAAACGTTGTCTCGAAACCTGTCAGAAAATCCAGAGAGATTCTGGTCGTATGTGAAGTATGCTAGCGGCAAGAAACAACCAATGACTTCTCTCCGCGATAGCAATGGAGGTACTATCGGAGACAGTGCTGCCAAAGCACAGTTACTAAACACAGTCTTCCGAAATGCCTTCACAAAAGATGACGAAGTAAATATTCCAGAATTCGAATGGAGAACAGCTGCCAACTTGAGAAACGTAGAGGTAAATATCCTCGGAGTAGTGAAACATCTTAAGTCACTTAATAAAAGCAAATCATCTGGTCCAGACTGTGTACCGATTAGGTTCCTTTCGGAGTATGCTGATGCATTAGCTCCATACTTTATACTATACAACCGCTAACTCGACGAAAGATCCTTATCCAAAGACTGGAAAGTTGCACAGGTCTGACCAATATTCACGAAAGGTAGTAGGAGTAATCCACTAAATTACAGGCACATATCGTTAACGTCGATATGTAGCACGATTTTAGAACATATATTGTGTTCGAACATTATGAATTACCTCGAAGAGAACTGTTGACAGCCGGCTGGAGTAGCCGACCGGTTCTGGGCGCTACAGTCTGGAACCGCGCGACCGCTACGGACGCAGGTTCGAATCCTGCCTCGGGCATGGATGTGTGTGATGTCCTTAGGTTAGTTAGGTTTAAGTAGTTCTAAGTTCTAGGGGACTGATGACCTCAGCAGTTAAGTCCCATAGTGCTCAGATGCATTTGAACCATTTGAAACTGTTGACACACATTCAACATGGGTTTAGAAAACATCGTTCTTGTGAAACACAACTAGCTATTTATTCGCATGAACTGTTGAGTACTACTGACAACGGATTTCAGATCGATTCTGTATTTCTGGACTTCCGGAAGGCTTTTTACACTGTACCACACAAGCGGCTCTTAGTGAAATTGCGTGCTTATGGAACATCGTCTCAGTTATGTGACTGGATTTGTGATTTCCTGTCAGTGTGTTCACAGTTCGTAGTAACTGACGGAAAGCCATCGAGTAAAACAGGTGATTTCTGGCGTTCCCCAAGTTAGTGTTATAGGCCCTTCGATGTTCCTTATCTATATAAACAATTTTGGAGACAATCTGAGCAGCCGTCTACGGTTGTTTGCAGATGACGCTGTCGTTTATCGACTAATACAATCATCAGAAGATCAAAACAAACTGCAAAACGATTTAGAAAACATATCTGAATGGTGCGAAAAGTGGCAGTTGATCCTGAATAACGAAAAGTGTGAGGTCATCCATATGAGTGCTAAAAGGAACTCGTTAAACTTCGGCTATACGATGACTCAGTCTAATCTAAATGCCGTAAATTCAACTAAATACGTAGGTATTACAATTACGAACAACTTAAATTTGTAGGAACACATAAAAAATGTTGTGCGGAAGGCTAACGAATGACTACGGTTTATTGGCAGGAAAATGTAACAGATCTACTACTGTAAAGAAACTGCTCACACTTCGTTTGTCCGTCCTATTTTAGAATACTGCTGCGCGGTGTGGGATCGTTACCAGATTGGACTAACGCAGTACATCGAAAAAGATCAGGGAAGGGCAGCACGTATTGTATTATCGTGAAATATGGGAGAGAGTGTCACAGAAATTATACAGGATTTGGGCTGGAAATCGTTAAAAGAAAGGCGTTTTTCGTTGCGACGGAATCTTCTCACGATTTTCCAATCACCATCTTTCTCCTCCGAATGCGAAATATTTTGTTGACACAGACCTACGTAGGGAGGAACGATCACCACGATAAAATAAGGGAAATCAGAGCTCATACTGAAAGATATAGGTGTTCGTGCTTTCCGCGCGCTATACGAGATTGGAATAATAGAGGATTGTGAAGGTGGTTCGATGAACCCTCTGCCAGGCACTTAAATGTGATTTGCAGAGTATCCATGTAGATGTAGACGTAGATGAATCGAGTTTTCGTATTTTATACGTTTCTGTCTGACACATACATAGCTAACACATACCTACGAGAAAAGTCGCGGCAATTCTAGTGATATCGATATGATATTCTCTCTGGCATCTATTGCCACAGTAGAAAGAAGTTTTTCAACATTGCGCCTTAAAAGACATGGCTCAGGTAGACAATGAACGGAGGTCGACTTAATGGCTTAGCTCTGTTGAACATTCGCCTGACACTGATTGTCCTATTGACGGTGTAATTAATCGATTTGCCAGAAAGACTAGGCGCATAGAATTCATCATTTAAGGAAGAGAACCACAGTAGTGTCTTTTTTATATCATAAGATGCCATTGTATATGGGTATGTTCAGTTAAAATGTCTCCCCCAGTAGCTGAGTGATCAGTGCGACAAAATGTCAAGGTCCTCGTTCGATTCCCGGCTGGGTCGGAGATTTTCTCCACTAAGGGACTGGGTGTTGTGTTGTCCTAATCATCGTCATTTCATCCCCATCGACGCGCAAGTCGCCGAAGTGGCGTCAAATCGAAAGAACTTGCACCCGGCGAACGGTCTACCCGACGGGAGGCTCTAGTCACAGGACGTCTACATTTATATTAGTTTAAATAAAACTTTCTCAAACTTTGCATGTGACTTGATTATTTTTTACTACGGTAATAGTAAAGGTAGCTCATCTTTAGCGCCCCCTCCTTGAGGTTTTTCTGTATCCATCACTGCCCTGGGGCAACCCTGACAATACCAGGGTCAGGCAGACATCTAAATACTGGAACAGCGTCATTAGAGAGGCTATAGAAATTCGTGCCAGGGATGGACTCATCAACCGTAAAACTGAAGTGATATCAGGTGTTCCCCAGGGAAGCGTCCTGGGACCTGAGCTGTTCCTGATCTACAGGTATATAAATGACCTGGGTGACAATCTGAGCAGTTCTCTTCGGTTGTTCGCGGATGATGCTGTTATTTAACGTCTAGTAAGGTTGCAAAGCGATTTAGAAAAGATTGCTGTACGGTGTGGCAGGTGGCAGTTGACGCTAAATAACGAAAAGTGTGAGGTGATCCACACGAGTTCCAAAAGAAATCCATTGGAATTCGATTACTCGATAAATAGTACAATTCTCGAGGCTGTCAATTCAACTAAGTACCTGGGTGTTACGAACAACTTCAGTTGGAAAGACAACATAGATAATATTGCGGGGAAGGCGAGCCAAAGGTTGCGTTTCATTGGCAGGACACTTAGAAGATGCAACAAGTCCACTAAAGATATATGGTGCAAACAGCATCTTACGTGGTACAATTGTTCTCTGCTAATGTATGGACCCCGATTATTTCGTAAGAACTTTTATGAAATACTTTTGACAGGAAAGAATATTTTAGTGTTTGCGCGTGTGGTATTGTGTGCAAAAATAGTTCATCTTCTTTAAAGAAAAGTGTGGCAACGTTGAATAATAGTTCGATAAATTGTATAATATCATTCCTGCGCCAAAAAAAATTAGTAACATTTACACTGTCTGACAGACAACATTTGTGCACGTTCCCAGGTGGAGATTTCTTTAACAGAATGACTATATTTAGCCGGGAGGGGCAGCGAGGAAATGAAACCTCACGTTACGCTAATAATAAGTAATTGGTTTTGTTGTAGTACGGCCCACGATTTGTAAAATACCGCATTCCTAACTGCACTCCACAGTACTCAGCCTTATAGGAATGATGTTCAGACTTTCCGCTGCAGGATTTGCGTTGTCATCAGTGTTATAGTGCCATGCGAACAATTGTGAAATGGTTATCTGCGGAGCTGTTCCACGCCGTCGTGAATACAGGTGATCGTCACAATGAGCAATGTCCCTAGCCTCGAAAGCAAACATAGTACGCAGTTAACATATGTGGAATGAAACTGTGTTCGTTACACCTCTTACGCGGGTTCTTGCAAATATTCCCACAAAGTTTCTTTGCCTTACGATTACACGTTTTCATGCGGGACCGCTGAAGTGGTGAAAGTTTAATTGCAACAAGCGTGTAGATTAAGAACAGTATGGTCCCGGCGGAGATTCGAGTCCTCCCTCGGGCATGGGTGTGTGTGTTTGCCCTTAGGATAATTTAGGTTAAGTAGTGTGTAAGCTTAGGAACTGATGACCTTAGCAGTTGAGTCCCATAAGATTTCACACACATTTGAACATTTGAATTAGAACAATAGAGTACTCACAATACTTGCTTGAGAAGCCCCACATATGAGTTGAGTTTAACTAGGTGACCGCCGTCAGTTACTACGAACTGTTATTATAACTTTTTTGGCAGGAAATCACATATCCATACCTACAGCCGAGGCGGTATTCTAGAGGGTGGTCCATTGATCGTGACCGGGCCAAATGTCTCACGAAATAAGCGTCAAACGAAAAAACTACAAAGGACGAAAATTGTCTAGCTTGAAGGAGGAAACCAGATGGCGCTATGGTTGGCCCGCTAGATGACGCTGTCGTAGGTCAGGAACCCCCACTTTTATTACATATTCGTGTAGTATGTAAAGAAATATGAATGTTTTAGTTGGACTACTTTTTTCGCTTTGTGATAGATGGCGCTGTAATAGTCACAAAAATATGGCTCACAATTTTAGACGAACAGATGGTAACATGTAGGGTTTTTAAATTAAAATACAGAACGTAGGTACGTTTGAACATTTTATTTCGGTTGTTCCAATGTCATACATGTACCTTTGTGAACTTATCATTTCTGAGAAGGCAGGCTGTTACAGCGTGTTATCGGCAAATACCACATTAATGCAATAAATGCTCAGAATGATATCCGCCAACCTCAATGCATTTGGCAATACGTGTAACGACATTCCTCTCAACAGCGAGTAGTTCGCCTTCCGTAATGTTCGCACATGCATTCACAATGCGCTGACGCATGTTGTCAGGCGTTGTCGGTGGATCACGATAGCAAATATTCTTCATCTTTCCCCACAGAAAGAAATCCGGGGACGTCAGATCCGGTGAACGTGCGGGCCACGGTATGGTGCTTCGACGACCAATCCACCTGTCATGAAATATGCTACTCAATACCGCTTCAACCGCACGCGAGCTAGGTGCCGGACATCCATCATGTTGGAAGAACGTCGCCATTCTGTCATGCAGTGAAACATCTTGTAGTAACATCGGTAGAATGTTACGTAGGAAATCAGCATGCATTGCACCATTTAGATTGTCATCGATAAAATGGGGGCCAATTATCCTTCCTCCCATAATGCCGCACCATACATTCACCCGCCAAGGTCGCTGATGTTCCACTTGTCGCAGCCATCGTGGATTTTCAGTTGGCCAATAGTGCATATTATGCCGGTTTACGTTACCGCTGTTGGTGAATGAAGATTCGTCGCTAAATGGAACGCGTGCAAAAAATCTGTCATCGTTCCGTAATTTCTCTTGTAACCAGTGGCAGAACTGTACACGACGTTCAAAGTCGTCGCCATGCAATTCCTTGTGCATAGAAATATGGTACGGGTTCAATCGATGTTGATGAAGCATTCTCAACGCCGACGTTTTTGATTTCCGATTCTCGGGCAATTTGTCTGCTACTGATGTGCGGATTTCGTTTGATGCTTATTTTGTGAGGTATTTGGCCGGGTCACTATCAATGGACCACCCTGTATAGGCGGGATATTTGGTTATTTGGCGCTTGTAAGGAACTGTGTAAAAACCTTTCGGAAATCTGGAAATATGGACTCATCCTGACATCCGCTGTCCATAGCACCCATTACGTCGGGTGAATAAAGGGCCAGTTGCGTTTCACAACGACAATATTTCCTACGTCCGCGGCGGTTATGTGTCAACAGATCGTTTTCAACCAGAATTCTCGTAATGTTTGTTGGTCGGTTCGGGGGAGGGGACGAAATGGCAAACTCATCGGCGCCCTCGGATTAGGGAAAGATGGGGAAAGAAGTCGGCCGTGGTCTTTCACATCTACATCTACGTGATTACTCTCCTATTCACAGTAAAGTGCCTGGCAGAGGGTTCAGTGAACCACCTTCAAGCTGTCTCTCTACCGTTCCACTCTCGAACGGCACGCGGGAAAAACGAGCACCTAAATTTTTCTGTGCGAGCTCTGATTTCTCTTATTTTATCGTGATGATCATTTCTCCCTATGTAGTTGGGTGCCAACAGAATGTTTTCGCAATCGGAGGAGAAAACTGGTGATTGAAATTTCATGAGAAGATCTCGTCGCAACGAAAAACTCCTTTGTTTTAATGATTGCCACTCCAATTCCCGTATCATGTCTTTCCCACTATCTCCCCTATTGCGCGATAAAACAAATCCAGCTGCCCTTCTTTGAACTTTTACGTTGTCATCCGTCAGTCCCACCTGATGCGGATCTCACACTGCACAGCAATACTCAAGAATTTGGCGGACAAGCGTGGTGTAAGCAGTCTCTTAAGTAGACCTGTTGCAGCTTCTAAGTGTTCTGCCAATGAATCGCAGTCTTTCGTTTGCTCTACCCACAACATTATCTATGTGATGGTTCCAATTTAGTTTATTTGTAATTGTAATCCCTTCAGATTTGTGTGACTTATCGTCTAATCGAAACATAGTTGATTACTTTTAGTACTCAAGTGAATAGCTTCAGACTTTTCCTTGTTCAGGGCCAATTGCCACTTTTCGCACCATACAGCTATCTTATCTAAATCATTTTGCAAGCGGTTTTGACCATCTAATAACTTTACAAGACGGTAAATGAGACCATTATCTGCAAACAATCTAAGACGGCTACTCATATTGTCTCCTATGTCGTTAACATAGGTCAGGAACAGCAGAGGGCCTATAGCACTTTCTGCGGGAACGCCAGATATTACTTCAGTTTTACTCGATGACTTTCCGTCTATTACTACGAACTGTGACCTTTCTGACAGGAAATCACGAATCCAGTCGCACAACTGAGTCGATACTCTGTAGGCAAGCAGTTTGGTTGGAAGACGCTTGTGAGGAACGGTGCCGAAAGCCTTCTGGAAACCTAAAAATGTGGAATAAATTTGACATCCCCTGTCGATAGCACTTATTACATCTACATCTACATCTACATCCATACTACGCAAGCCACCTGACAGTGTGTGGTGGAGGGTACCTTGAGTACCTCTATCGGTTCTCCCTTCTATTCCAGCCTCGTATTGTTTGTGGAAAGAAATATTGTCGGTATGCCTCTGTGTGGGCTCTAATCTCTATGATTTTATCCTCATGGCCTCTTCGCGAGATATACGTAGGAGGGAGCAATATACTGCTTGACTTCTCGGTGTTCTGGAAACTTTAACAAAAGCCCGTACCGAGTTACTGAACGTCTCTCCTGCAGAGTCTCCCACAGCAGTTTATCTATCATCTCCGTAACGCTTTCGCGATTGCTAAATGATCCTGTAACGAAGCGCGCTGCTCTCCGTTGGATCTTCTCTATCTCTTCTATCAACCCTATCTGGTACGGATCCCACACTGCTGAGGAGTATTCAAGCAGTGGCCGAACAAGAGTACTGTAAACTACTTCCTTTGTTTTTGGATTGCATTTCCTTAGCATTCTTCCAATGAATCTCAGTCTGGCATCTGCTTTACAGACGATTAACTTTATATGGCCATTTCAATTTAAATCATTCCTAATGCCTACTGCCAGATAATTTATGGAATTAACTGCTTCCAGTTGCTAACCTGCTATACTGTAGCTAAATGATAAGGGATCTTTCTTTCTGTGTATTCGCAGCACATTACACTTGTCTACATTGAGATTCAATTACCATTCCCTGTACCATGCGTCAATTCGCTGCAGATCCTCCTGCATTCCAGTACAATTTTCCATTGTTACAACCTCTCGATATACCACAGCATCATCCGCAAAAAGCCTCAGTGAACTTCCGATGTCATCCACAACACTCCCCTGCGGCATACCTGAAATCACTTCTTTCCATTGAGAATGCTGCGTTCTGTTATCTAGGAACTCTTCAAACCAGTAACACATCTGGTCTGATAGTCCATATGCTCTTACTTTGTTCAGTAAACGACTATGGGGAACTGTATCGAACTGCTTGCGGAAGTCAAGAAACACGGCATCAACCTGGGAACCCGTGTCTATGGGCCTCTGAGAGTCGTGGACGAATAGCGCGGGCTGAGTTTCACACGACAGTCTTTTTCGAAACCCATGATGAGTCCTACAGATTAGACTTCATAAGTATAAAGAGCTAGAATGAGATTTTCACTCTGCAGCGGAGGTGCGCTGATATGAAACTTCCTGGCAGATTAAAACTGTGTGCCCGACCGAGACTCGAACTCGGGACCTTTGCCTTTCGCGGGCAAAGTGAGTACCGGGCGTGAGTCGTGTTTGGGTAGCTCAGATGGCAGAGCACTTGCCCGCGAAAGGCAAAGGTCCCGAGTTCGAGTCTCGGTCGGGCACACAGTTTTAATCTGCCAGTAAGTTTTATAAAGAGCTAGTTGCGTTTCACAAGAACGGTATTTTCTGAAACCGTGCTGACTGTATGTGATTAAATCGTTTTATTCGAGGTACTTCATAATGTTCGAATACAGTACATGTTCCAAAACCCTACAGCAAATCGACGTTAGTGATATGGGGCTGTAATTAAGCGGATTACTCCTACTTCCCTATATTGGGTATTGGTGTGACATGAGCAATTTCCCAGTCTTTAGGTGCGGATCTTTCTGTGAGCGAGTGGTTGTATATAATTGCTAAATATGGAGCTATTTTATCAGCATACTCTGAGCTGAACCTGACTAGTATACTGGTATACTTTATTAAGTGATTTAAGCTGCTTCGTTACACCGAGGATATCTTTTCTCATCTTGGCAGTTGTCCTTAAGTGGAATTCAGGAATATTTACTTCTTCTTTGGTGGAGGAGTTTCGGAAACCGTGTTTGGTAACTCTGCTTTAGTGGCACTGTCATCAGTGATTTCACCGTTTTTATGGAACAGTGAAGGTATTGATTGCGTCTTGCACCGGGAACCATCCCGGCATTTACCTGAAGTGATTTAAGGAAATCACGGAAAGCCAAACCAGGCTGGCCGGGCACGGGTTTGAACCGTCGTCCTCCCGCATGCGAGTCCAGTGTTAAAAGCCACCTCTTTCGGTATTTCTCGTAATGTTGGCAGTGATGCCGGTAATATCAGGTAGGGATTTAATGCGAGGCGAGTAATGAGCAATACGGCGCTAGCGCTGACGGTGTTAACGCGGGTTTTCCGTGGGATCGCTTCGGCACAAACTTCTCCAATCTACAGCCGCGCAAGAGGCTGCATACGCCTTCTGCTACGGCTCCAAACTTCCGCTCGCTTCCATCTTCCGAAACTTTGCAGCTTCGCTGGAGAATACCGATGCTGTTAAAAAGTTTACACACGAGTCACACATCCTCACACTCTCCAGTCCGCTCAACACCTGGCGCGGGAAAATGGAAGCGGTAATTTCATCTGCTTTGGTCAGCCTGCAACAGCAGGTACAATCGATAACATTTACAGTACACGCCGACCACCTGGAAAAACTAGTTTTTAATTCTTCATTTGTGTGGCCATATTGTCCCTAGCTGTTTTACAATTCCTGATGGTATTTTCGTTCTGTCGTTCCAACTACAAGGAAATATGTGTTTTCTTTCACCAGATGCGTTTCGCTTTGTTGAGGTAAAGCGTAATCAGTGGTCTGTAATTAAAGATGTTTATAATTTAATTTTTTTAAGATAGAAAAACAGTACTTTAACAGTGTGTTGCTTTTTACTTATGGTTATTTCTTTTTGGTTTCTCGCCTACCTCGGGAAATGCCGTCTGCTAGCATATCTTCGGTACTTTCCTTTTGCAGACACTAATACCTGTAATTTTTAGTTGCTCTGCAGAACTACGCATTTCTCACGTTTTACACAGCACACGTTTTCGCACACTACTGTTTTGTGTTGATTTTCATACTTCTAAGTATGTATTGTGGTTTATGTTTTGTAGTGTTGCAAACATAAGATTGCCACTACTCTTTTTTTTTTATTTAGTAAATTTTGTGTGTGTAATTCTGTTTCAGCTACTGTCGTGGCCGAGCGGTTCTAGGCGTTTCAGTCTGGAACCGCGTGACCGCTACTGTCGCAGGTTCGAATCCTGCCTCGGGCATGGATGTTTGTGCTGTCCTTAGGTTAGTTAGGTTTAAGTAGTTCTAAGTTCTAGGGGAGTGATGACCTCAGGTGTTAAGTCCCATAGAGCCATTTGAGCCAATTCTATTTCGTTATGTTGCTGTAAAATGGCTCTGAGCAGTATGGGACTTAACTGCTGAGGTCATGAGCCACCTGAAACTTAGAACTACTTAAACCTAACTAACCTGAGGACATCACACGCATCCAATCCCGAGGCAGGATTCGAAACTGCGACCGTAGCGGTCACGCGGCTCCAGATTGTAGCGCCTAGAACCGCTTGGCCACTCCGGCGGGCTTATGTTGTTGTACATCTAAATGAGGATCATGGATTAAATGAACGTGCACGCATACAAAATATGCCTAATCCAACAACTAAGACGCATGCTAAAAAATGCAAAGGGGCATATAAAAATTTGTGTGTCCATTAAAGTGTTTTCCAACGAAAGGTGAAACAGAATTGGAGGAGTCTATTCTACATTTGAAGAGATGATGTTCCGTTTAACAATTCGGACGTAATGATGCATCAGATTTTGCTGAACGAAACGGATTGCCCTGTCCGCCTCAGACAGCAAAGGTTGGTAAGCGAAAGGGCCCGGGTTTGATTCATGGGTGGTTCAAATGGCTCTAGGCACCATGGGACTTAACATCTGACGTGATCAGTCGGTTAGACTTAGAAGTACTTAAACCTATCTAAGGACATCACACACATCCATGCCCGAGGCAGGATTCGAACCTGCGACCGTAGCAGCAGCGCTTTTCTGGACTGAAGCGCCTAGAACCGCTCGGTCACAGAGGTCGGCGATTCATGGGTGGGTTGGGGATTTTCTGAGGTTGTAGACTATGTGTTTGGTGCCTTTACATTCACATCGTCGCTACTGACAGGGGAGATCCCTCGAACACCTGTCGTATCGTCTTTGCACTACTGAGTTGGCTGCATGGGTACGAACAGAAAGCCGATACATTGAAAAAAAAAGTGATATGCCTCATTATTTAAATGCAAAAGATACTATGGGAGGCAAAAAGTGGACTGAAGTAGTCCATCTAACAAATATCGCGGAAATCGTGGAAAATGATAAAAGCTCTAAGCAAGGCTTCGAGACCTAGCCAAGTAACCCGTGACCTAAAGAGCGACACATGGGGAAAAAAAAAAAAAACTGACCGAAACAAAGGAGAAGAAATGCAGAACTACAGCTGCACCTGTGAGAACGAATTGTTGTGGAGACTGCGGGGAAGTCACCATTGAAACTCATTCGCAAAGTAGAGGACTTGTGTAGCAAGTTGTACGTGGAAGACCGAATGGAAAAAAGGATCAGATGCATGGAATGTAAATGGTGGATTCATGCAAAGTGTGAGAGAAAAAGTGAAAAAAGTTATATTGTAAAATCTGGAAATAGGACTTAATGTGGAACATTTTCTTCGACTGGCACATACATTCAAGCTCAGGGACATTGTTTGTAAGGTTGATGAAATTTATGTACCCACTGCTACGAAGCAGGAAACAAAATTCCTAATTTGTAACAGTTACAGGTGATTACAAAGTTAAGTGCAGCGTGTTCATTTTTCTGTATTTGAGAATGGCATTATTCAAATAATTTTGTAAATCACTGTTTGATAAATAATACCTAAAAAGTGGTTCAATTTAAGCAGCTCTCTCCTATGTACCAGCAAATAAAGATACAGTTGATTGGGTAATTTTGTTTTTAAGAGGTGACACTTAAAACTTCATGAAGAACTCGCGTCGTTTCATGCAGCCAATGAATGTCAGCGATAAGCCTGGAGCAGAATGTTCGCTTTGCAGTTTACGACTTTAAGGTGTGTGGAGTTATTTAAGCGAAGTTATGCGCAATGAAGGGAAGATATAATTACTGTGGCTTAACGGCTAGTCTAAACAAGGTCATTAGAGACGCAAACAAATTCATTTCTACACGAGACTCGTCCAGGATTTGTGACCCAAACTGTAATAAGAGAAAATTCAGGGGGTGGGCAGAAACATGGAATCATGGGAAACACAAATTGGTTACCACGCCTAACACGGTGCAGGAAAACCGTTACCTTTCAGAGCAGCTTACAGCCTCCTCGGGATGTACAAATACAGTCCTGTATGGTTTTCAGGGCAGTCTTATACCATTCTCCCAGCAAAATAACGGGATGTTGAGGTAACGTCTGTCTTGAGCAGCTAGCCCGGCAGCCCACACGGAATGGAAATATCTGACACTACGCGTCTACGAGTAGGCCTGACCTTATTGACACACCGGCCGCTGTGGCCGAGCGGTTTTAGGCGCTTCAGCCCGGAACTGCGCTTATGCTATTGGTCGCAGGTTCGAATCCTGTGTCCGCAGCTCGTGGTCGTGCGGTAGCGTTCTCGCTTCCCACGCCCGGGTTCCCGGGTTCGATTCCCGGCGGGGTCAGGGATTTTCTCTGCCTCGTGATGACTGGGGGTTGTGTGATGTCCTTAGGTTAGTTAGGTTTAAGTAGTTCTAAGTTCTAGGGGACTGATGACCATAGATGTTAAGTCCCATAGTGCTCAGAGCCATTTGAGCCATCGAATACTGCGTCGGGCATGGATGATTGTGATGTCCTTAGGTTAGCTAGGTTTAAGTAGTTCTACGTTCTAGGGGACTAATGACCTCAGAAGGTAAGTCCCATAGTGCTTAGAGCTTTTGAACCATTCATGCCCGTCCCCAGCACGAATCCGACCGGTGGATTACTGTCGAGGTCAGCTGTGCAGGCCAGCCTGTGTATGGTTTTTTAGGCGGTGTTCCACCTACCTCAGCGAATGCGGGCTGGTTCCCCTTATTCTGCCTCAGTTACACAGTGTCGGCGATTGCTGCGCAAACACCGTTTCCACGTACGTGTACACCCATTATTCTACCACGCCAACATTTGGGGTTACAGTCGTCTGGTATGAGACATTCCAAAGATGGGGCGGGGGGGGGGGGGGGGCGGCAGGGGCTGTCCAAAGGCGGGCGAACCGCACAGTAACCCTGGGTTCAGCGTGGGGCGGCAGTGGGGTGGGTGGACTGCTGTTGCCTGTTGTGGGGTTCTGAACCACTGAGGGCTACGGTGGCACAATGCGTACCAATGCTTCCGGAAGTGGAAACTGCGTTCGGACAGGTGTATCAATTGTGGAAGATAGTATTTAGAAGAAGACCATCTACAATAAGTAAAAAATATGTGTACGAAAATTTTGTGGATAAAGCGCCGTGTGCCAATTTTTTTTTATCTCCTCTATCGTTGCAAATCTTTGTCCTTTCTATGGGGTCCTCTACATTGGAAAGAAAAAAACGTCCACAGCGGCCAGGCCTAGAGAGTATCGAGGATGAGACAGCACAGTGATTTCGTCTTTTTTTATTTTGCATTAGTTACGCACCAACAAGGATGAACGTGCGGGTGTCTTGGTGATGCAAGAGCCACAATTGTCTCGCCACATTTCAGGCCGTTGCCTTCTCACATTTTCTCCAGGCGTCGCAACCCGTCCCGATAGTGCCATCGAGTAACGGTATGTCCCTGTGACACGAATTCATGATGAAGTAATCCTTAAAAGTCAAAGAAAACTATCAGCATGGCTTTGACATCTCACCTCACCTCACGAGCTTTTTTTTTGTTTTAGAAAATCCTTCCCGACCCATTGTGAAGAATGAACCTCGGTCTCAACATCATAAGCGTAGACCCACGTCTCGTCACCAGTTATAATTCTCTTAACGAACATCTTGTTCTCTTTTACGCGGTACAAAATCTCTTCACAGATTCCGAGGCGAAGTTCTTTCTGGTCCTCACTCATTAGCAGGGAGGCGAACTTGGCAGAAACACGATGCATTTCAAGATGCCGTGTCAACATGACAAAACCCAAATTATATGTTACATTATTCTGCAATCTCTCCGACAATCATTCTTCAATTACCACGCACACTTTCGTTGACTTTCCTGGCATGAGCGTCGTCGGTAGGCGTTCAAAATGGTTCAAATGGCTCTACGCACTATGCGATTTAACATCTGAGGTCATCAGTTCCCTGGACTTGTTGTTGTTCTGGTGGCCTTATTTTGATGCAGCTCTCCGTGCTACTCTATCCTGTGCAAGCACCTTCATCTCCCAGTACCTACTGCAACCTACATCCTTCTGAATATGCTTAGTGTGTTCTTCTCTTGGTCTCCCTCCACGATTTTTATGCTCCACGCCACCCTCCAATGCTAAATTTGTGAACCCCTGATGTCTCAGAACATGTTCTACCAACCGGTCCCTTCTTCTTGTCAAGTTCTGTCACAAACTCCTCTTCTCCCCAATTCTATTCAATACCTTCTCATTAGTTATGTGATCTGCCCATCTAATCTTCAGCATTCTTCTGTAGCACCACATTTCGAAAGCTTCTATTCTTTTCTAGTCCAAGATATTTATCGTCCATGTTTCATTTCCATACAGGGCTACACTGCCTACAAATACTTTCAGAAACGACTTCCTGGCGCTTAAATCTATACTCGATGTTAACAAATTTCTCTTCTTGAGAAATGCTTTTCTCGCCATAGCCAGTCTACATTTTATATCCTCGCTACTTCGACCATCATCAGTTATTTTGCTCCCCAAATAGCAAAACTCCTTTACTACTTTAAGTGTCTCATTTCCTAATCTAATTCCCCCAGCACCACCCGACTTAATTCGATTAAATTCCATTATCCTCGTTTTCCTTTTGTTGATGTTCATCTTATATCCTCCTGTCAAGACACTGTCCATTCCGTTCAACTGCTCTTCCAGGTCCTTTGCTGCCTCTGACAGAGTTACAATGTCATTGGCGAACCTCAACGTTTTTATTGCATCTCCATTGACTTTAATACCTACTTCGAACTTTTCTTTTGTTTCCTTTACTGCTTGGTCAATATACAGATTGAATAACATCAGGGAGAGGCTACAACCCTGTCTTACTCCCTTCCCAACCACTGCTTCCCTTTCATGTCCCTCGACTCTTATAACTGCCATCTGGTTTCTGTACAAATTGTAAATAGCCTTTCGCTCCCTGTATTTTACCCCTACCACCTTTAGAATTTGACAGTATTCCAGACAACATTGTCAAAAGCTTTCTCTAAGTCTACAAATGCAAATAACGTAGGTTTGCCTTTCCATAATCTTTCTTCCAAGGTAAGTCGTAAAGTCAGTATTCCCTCACGTGTTCCAACAATTCTACGCAATCCAAACTGATCTTCCTCGAGGTCGGCTTCTACCAGTTTTTCCATTCGTCTGTAAAGAATTCGCGTTAGTATTTTGCAGCTGTGACTTATTAACCTGAAAGTTCGGTAACTTTCACATCTGTCAACACCTGCTTTCTTTGGGATTCTTCTAGACTTAGAACTACTTAAACCTACCTAACCTGAGGACATCACACACATCCATGCCCGAGGCAGGATTCGAACCTGCGACCGTAGCAGCAGCGCGCGTCCGGACTGAAGCGCCTAGAACCGCTCAGCCACCGCTACTGGCTCGGTAGACTTCGAAGATCATCCTAAACATGGGTCATCTTAGAATTCCGGCCATTTTTAAACCGTGTGATCCACTCGTCACACCAAGTACGGCATAACCACCCATCGCCGTAGGTTTCCTCCATCATTTGGTGTGTCTCTGTAAAGGTTTACTCGAGTTTCACGTAAAATTTAATGTAGACGTGTTGCTCTTCTGGCATCTCGAAATTCGCTAACTGCGCGACACAACACTCTACTCAATTGAACATTGAACAATAACTAACAGTTCCGCACTGTCGCCTGATAAACAAAGTAAAATCCTACGGAATATCAAACCAGCTGTGTGGCTGGATTGAAGAGTTTTTAGCAAACAGAACAAAGCATTTTATTCTCAATGGAGAGACGTCTACAGACGTTAAAGTAACCTCTGCTGTGCCGCAGGGGAGTGTTATGGGACTATTGCTTTTCAATATATATATTGCAGCATTAGAAAACTGAAGCGAAATGCAGTAAGATCTGCAGCGGATAGGGACTTGGTGCAGGGAGTGGCAACTGACCCTTAACAAAGACAAATGTAATGTATTGCGAATACATAGAAAGAAGGATCCTTTATTGTATGATCATAAGATAGCGAAACAAACATTGGTGGCAGTTACTTCTGTAAAATATCTGGGAGTATGCGTGCAGAACGATTTGAAGTGGAATGATCATATAAAATTAATTGTTGGTAAGGCGGGTGCCAGGTTGAGATTCAGTCCTTAGAAAATGTAGTCCATCTCAAAGGAGGTGGCTTACAAAACACTCGTTCAACCTATACTTGAGTATTGCTCATCAGTGTGGGATCCGTACCAGACTTGGTTGACGGAGGAGATAGAGAAGATCCAAAGAAGAGTCGCGCGTTTCGTCACAGGGATATTTGGTAAGCGTGATAGCGTGACGGAGATGTTTAGCAAACTCGAGTGGCATACTCTGCAACAGAGGCGCTCTGCATCGCGGTGTAGCTCGCTGTCCACGTTTCGAGAGGGTGCGTTTCTAGATGAGGTATCGAATATATTGCTTCCCCCTACTTATACCTCCCGAGGAGATCACGAATGTAAAACTAGAGAGATTCGAGCGCGCACGGAGGCTTTCCGGCAATCGTTCTTCCCGCGAACCATACGCGACTGGAATACGAAAGGGTGGTAATGACAGTGGCACATAAAGTGCCCTCCTTCATACACCGTTCGGTGGCTAGCGGAATGTAGATGTAGATGTAGACAGCAATGAAACTTCCGGCAGCTACTCATTAAACACAGGCGTGTGCAGGGATGCCAATCTTTCTTCGCTCCAACACACCATTGGTACGAAATTATGAATGTTTCGGAATTTTTTGAACAGACCTCGTAAAGGTCTCAGTGGAACAAGTTACGATTCCAGTGACACTGACAAAACACCACACAACCAATAAAGTCTCGCGAAATGACCAACACGAGGAAATCTAAGAAGTCAGACAATGAGCAACAGGTCTTCTTCGCGCGCACTATTCGCAAATGGATGTGATAAAGGGAAAAATTAACTGTGGTCTTATAAGTACGCTCTGCCACGCGCCATAGACTGATGTTGGAGTAGATGTAATTGAAAGCGCTTCAGAATTGCGCCATCGCCCAAAACGAAAAATGTTAGAATTACAAGCTGTGAGAGTAGTCTGGAAATATTAATGGCCCTAGAACTGTGCCCTGGGGGAACGATACTTAAGTGCTTTTATAGGAGCCTTTTAGTGCCGCCCCAGACGCGAACGTAAGCGTCCCTTGTGTGCAGACATCCTTAATGCCCTGTAACGAGCCTGGCACGATTCCAGCCTCTAAACCACTTGAAGCAGCCGCCCAAGACGAAAGGTTAGCGCAGCGGCCGAGAAAGAACGGGCTACGCTCATTTGTCAACGCGCGCTGTTATGTAAACAAGCATTGTTTCCGGCCATGGCTGGGAAAACAACGCACGCATTCATGTCGGACAGCGCGGATTATTCGGTCGCTTGATTCCAAAGAGCCGAGCTCCATTCATCGTATGCCAACTGTGTTACAATGGCTCCGTACGTCACCTGTTTACACGTGCAAACTGCAATCTGTCGTGCTCAACGAACCGTCATAACAGCAGTCTTTTGTAGTGAGTCCCGACGGCATTGATGCCTTCCACAACATACTTAACAATTTGTAGACCAGCGACGAAGCGTGACGTTCAAAGCAAAGGAAGCTCCATATAATAATTTTAATTAAAATTACACAATATAATGAATGTCGTATCTGTGATTTTTTTCCCAACCTCGGTAAAAACATAAATAGATTACTACGGGCGTGTTTTTTAAGTTTTGGAAGTAAAAAAGACTTGCTAAGACATCTCAATAATAATAGGTGTGATATGGCATAGGTCATCCTTCGTTCCATTGTAGAACTTGGAAACCCATTCAGGGAATATTCGTTCACATTTTTGTTGAACGCAGTTGGTTTTTACCATCCTGTATTAAAACACTTCCTTTTATCAATAGTGCAATTTATAAACAAAGTTTTGTGAGTACAATAAAATTTCCAGTGGACTGATTTTCCGACGTTATTTTACCAGCTAACTAAAAATAGGAAATCCTTGAAGCCATTCCACTAAATTTAGTTAGTAGTAAGATTCTTTTACAGGGAGTGCAGTGGAGCTGTCGCTGAATCATTAAGTATTTGGTTATATCATCGCTAGTCTCACTGAACCCTTCTGAATTCTACATGTCATGTGTGGTCTGGCGTCTCCCTACCACCAACAGGTCCCAGGTTCAAACTAGTCAATTCCCTAAAAAACACGCTCAGAGCGTCGTTGCGCGAAAGTGGTAGGGAGACACGATATAGAACAAACAGACACCACGCAGAATGTTAGTAATTGAGGATCTGAGTACTATAAAATATCAGCATTATTCTCCTCACCTGAAAAACCATGTTATAATCGAGGATTGTATCGAAAGATGAAAAATGAGGTTGGAGAAGTCTGTTTTTTGTGTTATGTTGTCTGTTTCCATGGGCCACAAACGGGTAAAGGCGTAATATGTAGACATATGCAGTAGATCAACTAATTTCCACTTTTATTAAAAACGGTCTTAGAATCGTTAACTTTTCAGTTTATTACTGTTGCCTATATTTACTTTCTCATTCGTGGGAATGGCAAAGAAATAATAAACTTTTGTATTAAATTTGTATTGTTCTTTATCTTTACTTATTTCGAATGTTAACCTATTTTGTAGTCAAATAGATTTATTTCTTTTTAACGGGAATTTGAATACAATTGATGTTTTGATGACGTAATTAGATGTGCGCTTTCAAAAAATTCAAATGAACACTCAAGGTAGAGGGGGAAATACAACATTTATCAGCATCAGTTAATTGACTATAATCAGATACTTATTGTCTAGCCTGTTTGTATGTAGTTATTCTATAATGTGTACATCTGTAAGTCGACTTCTTTCATAAGACACAAGATCATTCAAAGACGATACTAGCCCATCTAAAGCCACGGAACTTCCTAAGAATGATGCGAGGCGTGTTTTTTTTTAAAGTAAGTACCGTTTTGAATTAATAAAAGACGTGCTAAGATATCTCAATAATTTTATTTTTACATGAAAGTATGTACCTTAATCTACGCACTGACGCCATTACAGTCTGATCCTTCCTTGTTTACGTTGTGTACTGAGGGTTTAAGATGCCGCCAATAATCGTGAGTCCCGCCGACTGTGAAGTACGGGCTTTTATAAGATTTCTTACTGCTAAAGGCCTCAAATAGATCGATATTCATCGTGAGATATGGGCAGTTCACGGAGAAAACATTATGAGCGATGCAATGGTGAGAAAGTCGGTGAGAGAGAATTTAAAGATGGCCGCACAAATGTGCACGATGAACAACGGAATGGGCGTCCTTCAGTTGTTAATGAAAGTTTGGTGAAGGAAGTGGACAGTAATGTGAGAGAAAACAGACGCTTTACGATTTCCTCCTTGCGGGATGACTTTCCTAATATTTCTCGTAGTCATTTGTACGGCATTGTGACCAAGCAGTTGAATTACCGAAAATTGTGCGCACGTTGGGTACCAAAAATGTTGACGGATGTGCACAAAACCAAACGTTTAGACAGTGCACTGACTTTCCTTGAGCGGTACCACAACGACGGTGATGAGTTCTTAAGCCAAACTGTTACGGGCGATGAAACGTGGGTGGCTTACGTCACACCAGAATCAAAGCAACAGTCCTTGGAAGTTTAGCAAGGGCATCGTTTTGCTGCAAGACAATGCCCGTCTGCATGTGGAGAATCAGACCAAAGATCTCATCAAATCTTTTCGACGGGAAACTCTGGATCATCCTCCGCACAGTCCCTATCTTGCGCACATGGACCACCATCTGTTCCTGCGCTTGAAGAAACATCTGGACGGTCAGCGTCTTCAAGACGATGACGACGTCAAAACAGTGGTGATTCAGTGGTTAACAAGTCAGGCGGCAGACTTCTATGAGGAGGGTATTCAAAAACTGGTACAACGCTATGACAAGTGCCTCAATATTGACGGAAATTATGTAGAAAAGTAGATTAATGTACAGGTTTCCATGTAAAAATAAAATTATTGAGATATTTTAGCTCTTCATGCCACAAAAATTCGCTGTGGCGCAAAATTGCAAGCAAGGACTTTTCACTGATGATAAAAGCTAAAGAAGAAAATCTGACTCTGAGTATTTCGAAAGTAGCTCTTCATTGCTAAGAATGACCTCTCAGTGGTCGAACTGGGTGCTGGTATGGTAATTACTAAAAGGGCGAGTTTATGTAGTTCTGGAAACACAGACACTAAGGCCGCTTATCTCGAGCAGTGATGTAATTTCTGGGCTGTCCTTACGCATTTCAATTTCTCTGACTAACACAATTTTCTCAAAATTGCGAACTAAAAGAATCTTCTATAGCTGTTTTGCAAATTCATTAAAACTAGCTGAGTATAAAATTTAAGTTGCTGTAAGTAAATCTGGTGTCATTGCTCTTCATTACCTCAACAATTTTCAACGACAATCTCTTATACGAAGTTGATACATTTTCCCCTGGTATAATGTCTACTGCAGGTGTTTAGTTTGGGCCAAAAGTATCATAGACATCAAATAGTTGTGCCACATAGATTCAAAATAATCCCTGACTTTCATAAGATACACTGAAAATGTGTCAACTTGTTTACGGCAAAACTCAATATCAAAAGGTTTCTTTTGCACTATTTGAAACAATATGTCAGCGAGATGAAGTACACAATAGAAAATACGAGGAAAAAAGTTGAAATCAGACCCTGTAATGTTGGAAGAAGACCTTATACTGTTTCCGGATCCCAACTGTCTGAATTTTCGACGACTCAGCTTAGCAGGTTTTCTACACCTTGTTTATATTCGTATAGAATTTGTGATGGCCTGTTAGCATAATTCCTATTGTTGAAGCTAATGTTTGAAATGGCTTATTTATTTCACAGTCGTGTACTTCCAGTTGCTTTGTTGATTTAGGAAAGCGAATTCCAAAAACAGAAAGTGAAACAAAAAATATTTTACGCAGTTTAATAAAGATCACAACTTTTGACAAAACAAAATTCAGTCTATCTGCAAAGCAATGCACATATGCAGCCTGTGGGTGGTTTTTCTCTCTGAAGACCGCTCTGTCCCCCCGACAAGCGCAGCCATCCCTCCGTATGTCTGTGACACCATTTTTTTCGCCTCAAATTCTTTTAAGATATTAGACACGTGATGTGCTAAAGAACTTGCTGTTCTATCGACAACAGAACAGGTCACGAAGGCCCAAAGGTACCGACCGGCCGCCGTGTCATCCCCAGCCCACGGGCGTCACTGTCTGCGGATACGGAGGTGCACGTCGTCAGCACACCGCTCTCCTGGCCGTGTGTCAGTTTCCGAGACCGGAGACGCTGCTTCTCAATCAAGTAGCTCCTCAGTTTGCCTCACAAGGGCTGAGTGCACCCCACTTGCCAACGGCACTCGGCAGAAAGGATGGTCACCCATCCAAGTGCTAGCCCAGACCGATAACGCTTAACTTCGTTGATCTGACGAGAACCGGTGTTACCACTGCGGTAGAGCCGTTGGCTCTACGACAATGACATGTCTGAAATAGAGAAATCTTTCGTCAATGCTTCTAGTTTGTGTCACATACTAAAGAGGGCGTGCTGAAAAATAATGCCTCCGATTTCTTATATGAAAACTCTTTAAACCTTTTAAGTAAAGCAAACCTTATTTATTTATTTATTTATGCATTTATTTTACCTGGCAAGAGTAGGGCCTTCAGGCCCTCTCTTACACCTAACCAAGCATGCTCAGATTGAACGAGTTACAGTTTCTACATAACATTAAGGACATATAACGTGTTATGCAGTATTGATGTTAAAGAAAAAAATAGATATTATAACAGTAGTACAATGATAATGATAAGAATAAAAAATAATTATAACAATCAAGAATAATAATGATAATAATAATAATAATAATAATAATAATAATAATGACTATGTATATGAAAGTAAACATACTTTTCTTTTGTGAATTAACATTCTACATCTTTGTTCTTCATGTCTAAATATTTAATTCTCGAAATAGCCGCCTTGGCGACGAACACATTTCTCCCAACGAGAGGCCAGTTTGTTGCTACCGTCACTGCAGAATGTACGACTTCGTTGACGGTGCCACAATCTCACCTCTGCCTGCATCGCTTCATCTCCATCAAAGTGATGCCGCCGAAAGTGTTTTTTTTTTAAGTCTTGGAAACGAATGACAATCGGATGTGGCCAAGTCGGGACTCTATGGAGGGTGATCGATGACAGTGGACCAAGGGCGTCGGATTGTTCTGGTTGTCGCAGCGCTCGTGTGAGGTCAAGCGTTGTCATGCTGAAGCAGATGGTAGTCCACATGTGAACGAAGTCTTCGACATCGATTACAGCACGCTGTTTCCCATACACCGACTTACTCAACATTACACACTAACATGTTACACGCTACTATTCGAAACCCTCTTGCAGCAAAGGATTGCAAAATACGTAGAAAAGAAGAATGGTGATGTGGAATGTTAATGATGTATGTTTTATTTAAAGAGCTTTAAGAGTGTGTACACAAAAATTCGGAGGCATTACTCTTCACCACGCCCTCGTATGTATGACAGGTAGTTGTGATTTCGTTGTAATAACTGTTACCACACGTGCAGTAATTCCAAGAAAATTATGAAACGTCCCCTTAGAAAAATTTATGAATTACTGTGCTGGTAAACCCCTTACGTTATTTGATTTTCAAACAGCTGAGCAAAACTGAACGTACTCTGGCATTTCGCCCTTTACCTATGCTGATCAACACTAAACTGACACACAATATTTTTAGCGCAACACAATCTGACTTTTAATAATCCCTACAAAAGAATGGCCCTGACTAACATTAACCTACACCTTCGTTACTCGAACTACTGCAATATAGCGAGCGCCACTACTGCCAGCTAAATAAAAGATTCAAACTACTGAAGGCACTAACTACTGATAGGCATAGTTAGCAAATGAAAGATTTTGATAGAGAACAAACAATGTATTTACCTTAATAGTATTCAAAAGTCATTATATATATATATATATATATATATATATATATATATATATATATATATATATCAGTTCATGACATCCAGTCTTATAAATTTACTGTCTCTGATGGACACACGTCCACATCGTCCGCTCTCAAAACTCCGCCTTCTCTCTACCCACGTCCACCACTGCTGGCGGCTCACCTCCAACTGCACAACGCTACGCGCTGTTAACAGACAACTGCCCAACACTACAATGGCGAATATTACTCCAACAATGCAAACCAGCCACAGGCTGCACACAGCACAGTCAGTGATTTTCATATAGAGCGCTACATGGCGTTACCAACATAAAAACGTAAACAGCCTACTTACAAAATAACTCTCAGAAATTTCCTTCTTTATTTCGTTTGTTATGAGATCCGAAACAGTATAAATAATATCATTCTATACTTCACCCGGCAACCCTAATAAAAAGCTGACGAACTTGACTAGCGATTAGTGTACATTACAATGAAATGAAAACCTTTAGCTGCATACAGGCGTTGACATACGACAAAGGGGAGAGAATAAATTTGTGTTCCCGACCGGGACTCGAACCCGAGCCCTCTTGCCTACATTTGCAGACGCTCTACCCATCTTTTGTTTTTCTTTTTTGTAATTGATCTCATTTTGTCCTATGTTGTATTTGTTCGTCGCGGACGTCCCATGACACCCGTTCAGGTTGTTCGGTGATCGGTTCACTGAGTTTTTTATTATAGAGGGTAGCTAAACCCTCTGACCGAACACGCTGAGCTACCGTGCCGGCATCCATCTGAGTCACCGAGGACACAGAGGATATCGCGACTCCAGGGATTCATCTCTGTCACGCCCCCCGCGAAACCCACATTCTCAACTTACTGTCCCGCACTACATTCGAACTGTCCCCGCCCATTACACTCATTACTCGCGGCTTTACTGCCGATTCCCGTAAGAGTTCGGGCAATGTTTGTGCATCCGCACAGAAGAAGAAGATGCTCAACTGGCCGGTGAGCGTTAACTATGTATATACTAAGATGATATCTGTTCTTTTGGACATGTCCGAAAGAACAGATACCATCTTAGTATATGTTAAGTGTACATCACTACTCTCTAAGTCCCTCAACATTTCTGTATATTTCCTGCGTCCAAAGGGCTTTCGCACTATCATGTCCGCGAAATGCGTGTTCCTGCTTTCCCAAAAAGCATACTACCTTTATAATTTCGGAAAGAATTTTCCCATTACTGTTTACGTTTCCGCTGTGCTTGTGTTTTGTGAGCAGCTATTGTTCTCTTAAACACGATTCAGTCCGTGTCTTTCCGAAGTGCGTAAGTTGTTGGAGACAAATAATGCGATTCTGCGTTGCTTTGTGGCTTTCCTGAGATTTGTGCAAACTGCTCAAGTCGTCAAAATATGCGTAACTCCGAGTGTTTATTTTCTTGCGAAAATAGCAATAACGGACGGAGAAACATTTTTCGCTACCTGTGATACTCACATGACCTTGGAAATGTATCAAGCATACTTTCATTCGACTGACGCTTATAAGCTTTAATACCTTTGCTTTGCATGTCAGTACCATTGTCAATCCAGTAAATGAATCAGGCAAAAAGGAATAAAAACGTCTCAAAAATGAGATCGACAGGAAATGCAAAACGGCTAAGCAGGTACGACTAGTGGACAAATATAACGATGTAGAGGTTTATCACACTAGGGGTAAGGTAGATACTGCCTACAGGAAAATTAAAGAGACCTTTGGAGAAAAGAGAACCACTTGTATGAATATCAAGAGGTCAGATGCAAACCCAGTTCTAAGCAAAGAAGGGAAAGCAGAAAGGTGAAAGGAGTATAAAGGTCTATACAAGGGCGATATACTTGAGGGCAGGATTATGGAAGAGGATGTAGATGAAGATGAAATGGGAGATAAGATACTGCGTGAAGAGTTTGACAGAGCACTGAAAGACCTAAGTCGAAACAAGGCCCCCGGAGTAGACAACAACCCATTTGAACTACTGACGGCCTTGGGAGAGCCAGTCCTGACAAAACTCTACCATCTGGTGAGCAAGATGTATGAGACAGGCGAAATACCCTTAGACTTCAGGATGAATATAATAATTCCAATCCCAAAGAAGGCAAGTGTTGACAGATGTAAAAATTACCAAACTATAAGTTCAATAAGTCATGGCTGCAAAATACTAACGCGAATTCTTTACAGACGAATGGAAAAACTGGTAGAAGCCGATCTCGGGGAAGATCAGTTGGGATTCCATAGAAATGTTGGATCACGTGCGGAAATACTGATCCTACGACTTTTCTTAGACGAAAGATTAAGGAAAAGCAAACCTACGTTTCTAGCATTTGTAGACTTAGAGAAAGCTTTCGACAATATTGGCTGGAATACTTCCTCTTAAATTATGAAGGTGGCAGGGGTAAAATACAGGAAGCGCAACGTTATTTACAATTTGTACAGAAAACAGATGACAGTTATAAAAATCGAGGGGCATGAAAAAAAAGCAGTGGTTGGGAAGGGAGTGAGACAGGGCAGTAGCCTACCCCGATGTTATTCAATCTGTATATTGAGCGAGCAGTGAAGGAAACAAAAGAAAAAATCGGTTTAGGTATTAAAATCCATGTGAAGAAATAAAAACTTTGAGGTTCACCGATGACATTGTAATTCTGTCAGATACAGCAAAGAATCCGGAAGAGCAGTTCAATGGAACCTCCTGAAAGGAGGTTATAAGATGAACATCAATGGCGCTAGCTGCGCAGCATTTGTGCACCGCCGCCGTCAGTGTCAGCCAGTTTGCCGTGGCATACGGAGCTCCATCGCAGTCTTTAACACTGGTAGCATGCCGCGACAGCGTCGACGTGAACCGTATGTGCAGTTGACGGACTTTGAGCGAGGGCGTATAGTGGGCATGCGGGAGGCCGGGTGGACGGACCGCCGAATTGCTCAACACGTGGGGCGTGAGGTCTCCACAGTACATCGATGTTGTCGCCAGTGGTCGGCGGAAGGTGCACGTGCCCGTCGACCTGGGACCGGACCGCAGTGACGCACGGATGCACGCCAAGACCGTAGGATCCTACGCAGTGCCGTAGGGGACCGCACCGCCACTTCCCAGCAAATTAGGGACACTGTTGCTCCTGGGGTATCGGCGAGGACCATTCGCAACCGTCTCCATGAAGCTGGGCTACGGTCCCGCACACCGTTAGGCCGTCTTCCGCTCACGCCCCAACATCGTGCAGCCCGCCTCCAGTGGTGTCGCGACAGGCGTGAATGGAGGGACGAATGGAGACGTGTCGTCTTCAGCGATGAGAGTCGCTTCTGCCTCGGTGCCAATGATGGTCGTATGCGTGTTTGGCGCCGTGCAGGTGAGCGCCACAATCAGGACTGCATACGACCGAGGCACACAGGGCCAACACCCGGCATCATGGTGTGGGGAGCGATCTCCTACACTGGCCGTACACCTCTGGTGATCGTCGAGGGGACACTGAATAGTGCACGGTACATCCAAACCGTCATCGAACCCATCGTTCTACCATTCCTAGACCGGCAAGGGAACTTGCTGTTCCAACAGGACAATGCACGTCCGCATGTATCCCGTGCCACCCAACGTGCTCTAGAAGGTGTAAGTCAACTACCCTGGCCAGCAAGATCTCCGGATCTGTCCCCCATTGAGCATGTTTGGGACTGGATGAAGCGTCGTCTCACGCGGTCTGCACGTCCAGCACGAACGCTGGTCCATCTGAGGCGCCAGGTGGAAATGGCATGGCAAGCCGTTCCACAGGACTACATCCAGCATCTCTACGATCGTCTCCATGGGAGAATAGCAGCCTGCATTGCTGCGAAAGGTGTATATACACTGTACTAATGCCGACATTGTGCATGCTCTGTTGCCTGTGTCTATGTGCCTGTGGTTCTGTCAGTGTGATCATGTGATGTATCTGACCCCAGGAATGTGTCAATAAAGTTTCCCCTTCCTGGGACAATGAATTCACGGTGTTCTTATTTCAATTTCCAGGAGTGTATATATCGCGACTGCAACAGTAATGGAAATCTACCTAGCACCCACCTGCAAAACCCCCTCTGCACAACCGCCCCCCCCCCCCCCCCCCCCCCCCCGCCACTCCCTCCAGGTCACATTTCACTATTCACGAAGTATACTGACTGCAAAAATCGCAACAACAAACAATTATTAACGTAGACAAATTAAATTATGGTGATCCATTTGTCTAGCTAACATACGCAAGTCATTAACAATGCGAGATGACAGGTTAATGTAAGCGCGAGTTTAGACAATGAAAATGTGAAATTCTGGTGCATTAATAACCGCTGTAAGCGCGAGAATGTTGGATGCAAGCACGTAAATGCGCATGAATTTTGATGTACATGTTGCGGATGTCAGATTGTGAGATGGAGTTGCATGCCTGTTGCACTGCGTCTGTCAACACAGGGATGGTTAATGCTGTAAGTGGATGACGCTGGAGTTATCGTCCCATGCTGTCCCATATATGCCGGCCGCGGTGGTCTCGCGGTTAAGGCGCTCAGTCCGGAACCGCGTGACTGCTACGGTCGCAGGTTCGAATCCTGCCTCGGGCATGGATGTGTGTGATGTCCTTAGGTTAGTTAGGTTTAAGTAGTTCTAAGTTCTAGGGGACTGATGACCACAGATGTTAAGTCCCATAGTGCTCAGAGCCATTTGAACCATTTTGTCCCATATATGCTCGACTGGAGACATATTTGGTGGTCGAGCAGGCCAAGGCAACATGTCGACGCTCTATAGAGCGTGCTGGATTACAACAGCCGTACATGAGCGAGCGTTATCCTGTTGAAAAACACCCCCTGGAATGCTGTTCATCAATGGCAGCACTATAGGTAAAATCACAAGAGTGACCGATAAATTTACAGTCAGGGTGAGCGGGATAAACACGAGAGCGCTCCTGCTATCATATGAAATCGCACCACAGACCGTAACTCCTGGAGTAGGTACAGTGTACCAGCACGCAGACGAGTTGGTTGCAGGCCCTTCTAACCAGCACAGGCACCGCGCCAGAAGCAGCTTTCATCACAAAATACAACAGCCCTCTGCTCTGTTCTCCAGTGAGCTCTCGCTTAACACCACTGAAGTTGCAAATGGCTGTGGATTGGGGTGACTGGAATGCACTCTACAGGGCGTCGTTCTCGGAGCTGTCCTTGAAGTAACCTGTTTGTAACAGTTCGTTTTGCCATTGTACCAGCTTCAGTTCAAATTGCTGCTCCAGATGCAGCACGATGCGCGAATACAACAGTGCTCTCTCTCGGTAGTGCCACACGGACGTCTGTAGCCTGATCTTCCTGCTTTCTCGTCTTAAATGCATTCTTGACTAACGTCAACTCACCACGTCCATCTCAGAGCCGGCCGCTGTGGCCGAACGGTTCTAGGCGCTTCAGTCCGGAACCGAGTTCCTGCTACGGTCGCAGGTTCGAATCCTGCCTCGGGCATCGATGTGTGCGATATCTTTAGGTTGGTTAGGTTTAAGTACTTCTAAGTCTAGGGGACTGATGACCTCCGCTGTTAAGTCTCATAGTGCTTGGAGCCATTTCTGAACGAGTCTCTAAGGCAACTAACGCTCACAACCGTTAGAGCGTGTATTTAAAATAAACCTGATTTGCATCCTCGTAGCTGCGAAATCAGCGCCACTCTTAGGCAATTGGCAACGGCCTTGCTGCAGTGTCTAACAAACCTGCCACAACAAAGGTCAAAGTTTTAACAACGATTGTGGTGTTGCTCACGCTGCTAAATACTGCATTATAGGGCAACAACAGTCACATTATGTGGCAGGTGTCATTAGAGCACAGTTAACAGTCATTTCATGTAATAATAATAAAAAAACTAGGCACTCATCTTTTTCTGTTTCCCACGCTGGTCTCGTCGTAAAATCATGGTTCAATCGTTGAAAATCTAGGTGGTTATGATTCCAACCTCGGATGCAAACAGGCCTAGATTTTATTGTGCTATATTCAAAAGTTATGTATATGCACTTCACAAACCATTCTTGAAGATAACACTTTTACTGGACAATGGTGATGTAAAAAAATAATCAGCACTCCGAATTTAAGATACACTTCCTTTTAATTGCAATATCACATGACACACAAACATCACTTCACAATACAAAACATACTTGAAAATATCTTCCTCACATTTTATAAGCCAACTACAAAATGAATCTTTCCAACATGACGTCCAAGACTTGACCTTTTTAAGGTTCGACTCTCTAACAACTTAACAACCAACTAACAATCGCTTATGCGCCCAAAAATCAGAGTTACAAGTACGTCAAAGATCATAGTGACAAAAGAAAGAATACACACAAGAATAATATCATTGCAATATAAACATATAGATGTATCAAACTGAAATCAAATCTGAATGTTGTATCAGAAATATGTTAAGTAGTTAACAGAAATATAGTAGAATATTACTGGTATCGAGAAGTTCAGTTGAGGTACGTAATTCAAATACTATTACAAGTGCATATACCGGTTCCCGTCAGACTACCGAAGTTAAGCGCTGGATGGATGGGTGACTGTCCGGACCCCGATGCGCTGTTGTCATTTTTCGGGGTGCACTCAGCGCCGTGATGCCAATTGAGGAGCTACTCGACCGAACAGTAGCGGCTCCAGTCAAAGAAAACCATCATAACGACCGCGAGAGCAGTGTGCTGACCACACGCCCCTCCTATCCGCATCCTCCCCTGAGGATGACACGGCGGTCGGATGGTCCCGGTAGGCCACTCGTGGCCTGAAAGCGGAGTGGTTTTAGGCAACTGCCGCGAAATTTGAATAGACAACACCTTTCAGATGTATAAACACGCCTAGCAACTTTCGTTCATGTCGTGTAACTCCTTCGTTTATGCTGTAGATTGAGGAAGCAGTAAAGGAAACAAAAGAAAAATTCGGAGTAGGAGTTAATATCCATGAAGAGAAAATGAAAACTTTGAGGTTCGCCGATGACATTGTAATTCTGTCAGAGACAGCAAAGGACTTAGAGGAGCAGTTGAACGGAATGGACAGTGTCTTGAAAGGAGGGTATAAGATGAGCATCAACAAAAGCAAAACAAGGATAATGGAATGTAGTCGAATTAAGTCGGGTGATGCTGAGGGAATTAGATTAGGAAAAGAGACACTTAAAGTAGTAAAGGAGTTTTGCTATTTGGGGAGCAAAATAACTGATTATGGTCGAAGTAGAGAGGATATAAAATGTAGACTGGCAATGGCAAGGAAAGCGTTTCTGAAGAAGAGAAATTTGTTAACATCGGGTGCTGATTTAAGTCTCAGGAAGTCATTTCTGAAAGTATTTGTATGGAGTGTAGTCATGTATGGAACTGAAACAGGGTCGATAAATAGTTTAGACAAGTAGAGAATAGAAGCTTTCGGAAAAGTGGTGCTAAAGGAGAATGCTGAAGATTAAATGGGTAGATCACATAACTAATGAGGAGGTATTGAATAGAATTGGGGAGAAGAGGAGTTTGTGGCACAACGTGACCAGAAGAAGCGATCGGTTGGTAGGACATATTTGGACTCGCATTCGGGAGAACAACGGTTCAATCCCGCGTCCGGCTATTCTGATTTAGGTTTTCCGTGATTTCCCTAAATCACTCCAGGCAAATGCCGGGGTGGTTCCTCTGAAAGGGCACGGCCGACTTCCTTCCCCATCCTTCCCTAATCCGACGAGACCTATGACCACGCTGTCTGGTCTCCTTCCCCAACCAACCAACCTAGGACATATTCTGAGGCATCGAGGGATCACAAATGTAGCATTGGAGTGCAGCGTGGTGGGTAAACACAGTACAGGGAGACCAAGAGATGAATACACTTAAACAGATTCAGAAGGATGTAGGTTGCAGTAGGAACTAGGAGATGAAGAAGCTAGCACAGGATAGAGTAGCACGGAGAGCTGCATCAAACCTGTGTCTGGACTGAAGACCACAACAACAACAACAACAGTTTCTTCTTGGTGTTGTGATTTTTTTTCCCGCCAGTGTATATACAGGGGATAGGTAAAATAATGTGAACAGTGGCAGTGATGGGACGGTTGCGTCTGGCGGTCAACAACCCAGGTAAGACATGTCTTGCTCTGGAGTGTGCGTGTTCAGTACGGACCAGGCACGAGTGCAGGTTGTTTACGTGTCGTGCACGCTTCGTATTTACATTCAGAGGCCGAGGTCGACGTGCAATGAAAGACCTATCAGAGTTCCAAAGAGGTCAGATTGTGGGGACCGATTAGTTGGAGCATCAGTAACCAAGACAGCCAACGTACTGAATGTTTCAAGAGCAGCTGTTTCAACAGTCATGGCAGTCTACACAAAACACGGAAAGATGTCATGGTGTAAATGTAGCAGGGGGCGCAAGTCAGAACTAAGTGACAGAGATCTTTGAACGTCAACATGAATTGTGTCAAAACAAAACTACGGCGGCTAAAGTGACTTCAGAGGTGAACAGCCATCTTCGTGACCCGGTATATATCGACACTGTCCACCGAGAACTCCATAAAGTGAATATTTATCGGCGAGCTGCTATACGGAAACCATTAGTGACGACAACCAACGCAAAGAAACGTAAAAAATGGTGTGAGGAGCGTAAATCATGGACAGCTGATTAGTGGAACACGTCTCATGGCCCGACGTGTCAACGTTTTCGTTATTTGCAACATCGGGCTCGATTTACGTCTGGAGAACGCCAAAAGAAGCGTACATTGCCGAATGCTTGATTCTAATGGTTAAGCACGGAGGTGGAAGTGTGATGGTGTGGGCAACCATATCATATGATCCTGCTGGTCCCTTCGTTACTCTAAAAGGCCGTGCTACAGCCAACGATTATGCGAACTTGTAGGTGATCACGTGCACGGTATGGTTTTAATGTTGTTCCCCAACAATGATGCCGCATTTCAAGACGATAATGCTCGGAGTCAAACAGCCAGGACATTACAATCGTGGTATGAGCAGCATGCAACTGAACTGTAGCGTCTTCCAAGTCCCCGGACTTGGGACACTATCGAAGCCGTCAGCTGTGGCCGAGTGGTTCCAGGCGCTTCAGTCCGGAACCGTGCTGCTGCTACGGCCGCAGGTTCGAATCCTGTCTCGAGCACGGATGTGTGTGATGTCATTAGGTTAGTTAGGTTTAAGCAGTTCTAAGTTCTAGGAGACTGATGACCTCAGATGTTAAGCCCCATAGTGTTCAGAGCCATTTGAAACATTTTTTGAACATTATCGAACTGTTATGGGCAGTATTGGAGCTCAGACTCCGGAGCACATTTTCACTTCCCTCGTCGCTACAGCAGTTATGAGTTCTGCTCAAAGAATAGCATAACATTCCATTGGAGACTATAAATTCATTATACCACTATTTCAAGAAGAATCGCAGCTGTATTACGGGCAAATGTGCGGTCCAACCCCTTGTCAATAAACCATTCCCAAGTAACTACCTGTGTTCATATTACTTTGCGTATCGCTGCAAATGCTCTTACGTCTAAGTGGACTGCCTTGACGTCGACCTAAGTGCGGTGTCGCCGCCAGACACCACACTTGTAGGTGGTAGCCTTTAAATCGGCCGCGTTCCGTTAGTATACGTTGGACCCGCGTGTCGCCACTATCAGTGATTGCAGACCGAGCGCCGCCACACGGCAGGTCTCGAGAGACTTCCTAGCACTCGCACCAGTTGTACAGCCGACTTTGCTAGCGATGGTTCACTGACTTCTACGCTCTCATTTGCGAGACGATAGAGAGCATAGCCTTCAGCTACGTTATTTGCTACGACCTAGCAAGGCGCCATTATCAGTTGCTATTGATATTGAGAATCATGTATCGTCAAGAGCGACGTTCATCATTAATGGATTAAAGTTAAGTATTCCACCAGCTACGTCCGTTTCTGAAGTCTAATTTCCTTGTCCTGCTCCAGACCTCACGCCAGCCAGTGTGAGCTAAATCGCGTGCCTTTCCGTTTCGTCTAGTAACACGGTTGGCTCTCCTGCCAACCACAACACTAAGGAGTAACGCCCGTATACCAATCGGCTGGAGTATTCCCGAAATTACCTTTTTTCGTCGGTCAATTTCGTCTTGTTAAAGACGAGCCCTTGTTACACCAAGACGATACAGATGACTGCGATGTACAGGGTGTTTCAGAAGTGATGGACAATAATTTACACATGCAAACTACAGGTCAAAAGTAGCTAAAAAGCTACAATAAACATAGATCAACGTAGCAACCGTTGTCGAGATATAACACATTTTCTGTTGCAGTTGGTCAGTGTCGAGGAACACATGGCATTCCTAAACGGTAAATGCAACACTGAACTCGTCTCTGCCGGCTGCTGTGACCGAGAGGTTCTAGGCGCTTCAGTCTAGAACCGCGCGACCGCTACGGGCGCAGGTTCGAATCCTGCCTCGCGTATGGATGTGTGTGATGTCCTTAGGTTAGTTAGGTTTAAGTAGTTCGAAGTTCTAGGGGCTGATGACAGATGTTAAGTGCCATAATGCTCACAGCCATTTGAACCATTTTTTTTTTTTTTTTTTTTTTTTTTTTTGCTACGGTCGTAGGTTCGAATCCTGCCTCGGACATCGATGTGTGTGACACCCTTAGGTTAGTTAGTTTTAAGTAGTTCTAAGTCTAGAGGACTGATGACGACAGAACTTACGTCTCATAGTGCTTAGAGCCATTTGAACCATTTGAACTCGTCTCTGAAATGAGTTATGAATTCTGTAAATGCTGTAAGGCTGCTTCAATCCGCAAGTGTAATTCCTGAAGATAGTTGGCCTCGGTAGCGTAGAGCACGCTTTTGACATGACCCCCACACACAGAAATCCGTGGGATTTAAATCCGCACACCTCGGAGGCCAGGGCAAAGGCCGTCTTCTACCTGTCCAATGTGGGCCATACGTTCGAGTTAGAAGCTGGCACACTGGTAAATGAAAATGTGATGGAGCATCGTCATGCGTGAACCACATGTTCAAGCGTTGGTTCAATAGGACATCATAACGCACATCTGGGAGTACAGTGAACAGAAACCTAATATAGTGCTGTCCAGTTTAGTCTCTGTGGTAGGAAGTGTCGTGCAGTTAGGCGGTCTCTGAGCAGTCCTGCCCAGATTAACAACGTTGCTGATGCCATGATGTGTGTGTTGCATTAGGACTGACATCGACCCAAGTGTGACGGTCATGGTGGTTAAAAATACCGTGAAGGTTAAATACAGCCTCATCCGTGAAACAGAATACTGCTTACAAACTGGAGTATTCAGGGTACACTATTGTCGCACCCATTGGCAGAAATTGTCTCTAGGAGGGAAGTCTTAATTGTTGAGGGCTAGCACTCGCTGGAGATGATATGGATAGAGTACTTGCCGATGAAAAACCGGCCACACACTGCTATGACTCAGGACACACTTCGGGTAGCAATCAGTCTTATTAAAGTACTCGGACGTTCGTTTACAATGCGTAACACCCTTTGCTCAACATCGGGTGTTACGGATGTGGGTCTCGTACGTGGTGTGCGAAACACCCGGTTTCTCTAGGGCGCTGATGTAGCCGGCTAAATGTACGGCTGTCGGGATGCCTGAAGAGAGGAAAAACTTCTTCATACAGGGTGTTACAAAAAGGTACGGCCAAACTTTCAGGAAACATTCCTCACACACAAAGAAAGAAAATATGTTATGTGGACATGTGGCCGGGAACGCTTACTTTCCATGTTTAGTTTCGTCCACCAACGCTCAAAGGAGCACGTTATCATGATTTCGTACGGGATACTCTACCTGTGCTGCTACAACATGTGCCTTTACAAGTACGACACAACATATGGCTCATGTACGATGGAGCTCCTGCACATTTCAGTCCAAGTGTTCGTACACTTCTCAACAACAGATTCGGTGACCGACGGATTGGTAGAGGCGGACCAATTCCGTGGCCTCCACGCTCTCCTGACCTCAACCCTCTTGACTTTCATTTATGGAGGCATTTGAAAGCTCTTGTCTGCGCAACCCCCGTACCAAATGTAGAGGCTCTTCGTGCTCGTATTGTGGACGGCTGTGATACAATACGCCATTCTCCAGGGCTGCATCAGCGCATCAGGGATTCCGTGCGACGGAGGGTGGATGCACGTATCCTCGCTAACGGAGTACATTTTGAACATTTCCTGTAACAAAGTGTTTGAAGTCACGCTGGCACGTTCTGTTGCTGTGTGTTTCCATTCCATGACTAATATGATTTGAAGAGAAGTAATAAAATGAGCTCTAACATGGAAAGTAAGCGTTTCCGGACACATGTCCACATAACATATTTTCATTCTTTGTGTGTGAGGAATGTTTCCTGAAAGTTTGGCCGCACCTTTTTGTAACACCCTGTATAACCGTGTAACCTCAAGGGTACTGACATTCGCTTTGATATACATGAAGTGGATGATAGCGTGTGGTGTAGCTTCCACCCATGGTTCCTTCACGTCCGTAAACGATTGCGAGGTTGGTACGGCACAGAGCGCCAAGGGGGAAAGGGAAGTAGTTGCGCGTGTGTGAAAAAAACATATAGTCGATCCCAAACCATGAGATGTGCATCTACATGGTTACTCTGCAATTCACACTTAACTGCCTGGCAGAGCGTTCATCGAACCATTTTCATACTACTTCTCTAACATTCCACTCTCGAATGGAGTGTGGGGAAAAAGGAACACCTACATCTTTCCGTTCAAGCTCTGATTTCTGTTATTTTGTTATTATGATGATTTCTCGCTACGTAGGTGGGTGTCAACAAAATATTTACACATTCAGAAGAGAAAGTTGGTGACTGAAATTTCGTAAATAGATCTCGCCGCAAAGAAAACCGCCTTCGTTTCAGTGACTGCCACCCCAACTCGCGTATCATATCACTGACACTCTCACCCCTATTGCGCGATAACACGAAACGGGCTGCCCTTCTTTGCACTTTTTCGGTGTTCTCTGTCAATCCTACCTGGTAAAGATCCAATACCTGAAACTTCCTGGCAGATTAAAGCTGTGTGCCGGACCGAGACTCGAACTCGGGACCTTTGCCTTTCGCGGGGGCAAGTGCTCTACCATCTGAGCTACCGAAGCACGACTCAGGCCCCGTCCTCACAGCTTTACTTCTACCAGTACATCGTCTCCTACCTTCCAAACTCAACAGAAGCTCTCCGGCGAACCTAGCAGAACTAGCACTCCTGAAAGACAGGATATTGTGGAGTCACGGCTTAGCCACAGACTGGGGATGTTTCCAGAATGAGATTTTCACCGTTGCAGACTGAAAATCTCATTCTGGATCCCATACCTCTCACTTCCCTATAAGGCTACACTACCGACAAATGCGTTGAGTCAAGATTTTGTAACAATTATGTTCCATCTCGGAAACCGCTCGGGATAGGACATGAAGATACCAACGTAAATACCGCAGTATAGACAATGTTGACTGGAATACTCTCTTTCAAATTCTCAAGGTGGCAGGGGTATAATACAGAGAGCGGAAGGCTGTTTACAATTTGTACAGAAACCAAATGGCAGTTATGAGAGGCGAGGGGCATGAAAGGGAAGCAGTGGTTGGGAAGGGAGTGAGACAGGGTTGTAGCCTATCCCCGATGTTATTCAATCTGTATATTGACCAAGCAGTGAAGAAATCAAAAGAAAAAATTGAAGTAGGTATTAAAATCCATGTAGAAGAAATAAAAACTTTGAGGTTCGCCGATGACTTTGTAATTCTGTCGGAGAGAGCAAAGCACTTGGAATTGCAGTTGAACGGAATGGACAGTGTCATGAAAGGAGGGCATAAGATGAACATCAACGAAAGCAAAGCGAGGATAATGAGATGTAACCGAATTGTGTCGGGTGATGCTGAGGGAATTAGATTAGGAAATGAGGCACTTAAAGTAGTAAAGGAGTTTTGCTATTTGGGGAGCAAAATGACTGATGATGGTCGAAGTAGAAAGGATATCAAATGTAGACTGGCAATGGCAAGGAAAGCGTTTCTGAAGAAGAGAAATTTGTTAACATCGAGTATTGATTTAAGTGTCAGGAAGTCGTTTCTGAATGTATGTGGAGTGTAGCCATGTGTGGAAGGGAAACATGGACGAATAGAAGCTTTCGAAATGTGGTTCTACAGAATAATGCTGAAGATTAGATAGGTAGATCAACTAATGAGGAGGTATTGAATAGGATTGGGGAGAAGAGAAGTTTGTGGCACAACTTGACTAGAAGAAGGGATCGGTTGGTAGGACATGTTTTGAGGCATCGAGGGATCACAAATTTAGCATTGGGGGGCAGCGTGGAGGGTAAAAATCGTAGAGGGAGACCAAGAGATGAATACACTAAGGAGATTCAGAAGGATGTAGGTTGCAGTAGGTACTGGGAGATGAAGAAGCTTCCACAGGATAGAGTAGCATGGATAGCTGCATCAAACCAGTCTCAGGACTGAAGTGCCACAACAACAACAACAACAACCGAGCAACGTATACAGTAGGTTCCCAACTCGAATTAATGTGATACGTCGGCCACGGCTGATTTGCGGACCCACGTTTATGAGAGCTTTTGAGCTACTGTTGGCCTGTACGCTCCATGTGTGAATCGTGCGTGTTGGGCGCCTATAATGAGCTGGTCCCCCGGTGTGGCGACCTACCGCCGACTCCCCCCGGGTAGTGGGCTCTGCTGACACACGGCCCGTGTTTTGCTGCCTCCCGCTCGTCCTTTTCTTTTTTCGCCGCCTGTTGCTGGCAAGCGCCGCCCGGCAGGTTATTAAAATACTCCGGCACACATGACGACACGCGCGCGCGGAGAGATTCTTGGAACGCGGCCGGCCTTGGACACGGGGCCGCCCGACAGCTGACGAGCCCGTCCAGTTAAATGGGACTCGCAACGAGCCACGGGCACTTGTGCTAGCATTCGCAAAGAACCAAGTTCAGACCCGCCAAAAGGTATCGGTTTTGCATTTAATTGTTGTTGTGGTCTCCCTCTACGATTTTTAGCCGCACACTTTCTCTCCATAACAAATTCACAATCTCTTGGCACCACAATATGTTTCACCAACTGCGACATAATCGCCTTATCTGGCCGGACATCCCCGGTATCCGGCCCGCCAAATATTTGATGTGGTACCTGTACTGCCAACAATTGAGTTTCGAGGCCTATCGTGACCAATACAGCGCGACATTGTCGGAGCTCTATCTTTACAAAGCGGAAGGTCGTGGTTAACCTTTTGGCTATCCACAATAAACAGACAGACCATTCTCTGTGCGATAGTGGATAGACTAGTTTGGCGATTTTCAGATTATCCTTGTCTATTCGATTTCAAACTTTGAATTGTCCCACACTTCGTCGTCTCACCTACTAGTACAGCACATAAAACACTATAAAACTCGTGAGACACTAGCAATATAGACACAAGGACGCAACAGAACTATCAAATATACGCTCTGTCTCTGCTACTCGCTACAAGAGTACATAACTTATTGTTGCGCCGCTTGAAATAACAATGCGTTGCCATACTCTACCTCTGTTACCTCTTGCAGTACTAGTGTTGCTAACAATGAGTTTGAGATTTCGTTAACTTTGCAGGACGCTTTCGTGAAGAATGTGCAGTGACATACTTTCCCTTTAGCCTTACATTACGGTGATCATGGAGTGGTTTAATCCCACTGGATAGGTCTTGGCCCTTATGACTTCGTGGAGGAGTCGAATGTGGCCCGCGGACGAAAAAGTTTGGAGACCCCTGGCCTATACAAACAGCGATCCAATACTGTAAAATGCTTTTTTTATTCCAGTCTCTGATCACAAATGAATTCTTAAGACGATGACCGGTTTCAGTCTGTAATGACCATCCTCAGATCCTGTGGACGATGTGGCCTATTCTACAGCATATTTTATATCTATGTGACGATGCTATGCTGATTATATTTATATGTTTTGAGGATTCCATTATGGTCGTATCACTTTAGGATCTGAGGATGGTCATTACAGACTGAAACCGGTCATCGTCTAAAGAATTCATTTGTGATGAGAGACTGGAATAAAAAAGCACCTCAAAATGTGTCCAATCAAGCGATCCCTTCTTTTACTCAAGTTGTGCTACAAATTTCTACATCTACACCTGCATGGATACTCTGCAAATCACACTTAAGTGCCTGGCAGAATGTCCATCGAACCACCTTCACCACTCTCTATTATTCCATTCTCGAAAACCGCGCGGAAGAAACGAAGACCTGCATCTTTCCGTCTGATTTCCCTTATTTTATTATGACGTTCGTGTCTCTCTACGTAGGTCGCCGTCAACAAAATATCTTCGCATTCGGAGGAGAAACTCCGTGATTGACATTTCTTGAGAAGATTCCGCCACAACAAAAAACGCCTTGGTTTTTATTATGTCCACGCTAAATTTGTATCGTATCAGTGACACGCTCTCCCGTATTTCGCGATAATACAAAACGTGCTGCCTTTCTTTGAACTTTTTCGATGTACTCCGTCAGTCCTATCTGGTAAGGATCCCACACCGCGCACCAGTATTCTAAAACAGGACGGACAAGCGTAGTGTAGGCAGTCTCCTTAGTAGGTCTCTTAGATTTTCTAACTGTCCTGCCAATAAAACGCACTCATTGGTTAACCTTCCCCACAACATTTTCTATGTGCACCTTTCAATTTAAGTTGTTCGTAACTGTAATTCCTAGATATTTAGTTGAATTTACGGCCTTTAGATTCGACTGATTTATCATGTAACCGAAGTTTAATGGATTCCTTTTAGCACTCATGTGGATGACCTCACACTTTTCGTTATTTAGGATCAATTGCCAATTTTCGCACCACACATATATCTTTTCTAAATCGTTTTGCAATTGGTTCTGATCTTCTGATGACTTTATTAGTCGATAAAAGACAGCTGCTCCGATTGTCGCCCAAATCGCTTACATAGATAAGGAACAGCAAAGGGCCTATAACTCCGGAAATCACTTCTGTTTTAGTCGATGACTATACGTCAGTCACTAACAACTGAAAGTTCTCTGACAGGAAATCACAAGTCCATTCACATAATTGAGTCGATATTCCATAAGCTCGCAATTTCACTACAAGCCGCATGTGTGGTACAGTGCCAAAGGCCTTCCGGAAATCCAGGAATACGGAATCGATCTAAAATCCCTTATCAATAGCACCATGTGAATAAAGAGCTAGTTGTGTTTCACAAGAACGACGTTTTCTAAATGTGTGCCAATAGTCCGTTTTCTTCGGCGTAATTCATAATGTGTGAACACAGTATATGTTCTAAAATCCTGCTACATATCGACATTACTGTCATGGGCCTGTAATTTAGCAGCTCACTCCTACTACCTTTCTACAATATTGGCGTGATCTGTGCAACTTTCTTGTCTTTGGGTACGTATCTTTCGTCGAGCGAACGGTTGTATATGATTTTTAAGTATGGAGCTAATGCATCAGCATACCCCGAAAGGAACCTAATTGGTACACAGTCTGGACCAGATGACTTGGCTTTATTAAGTGATTTACGTTGCTTCACTACTCCGAGGACATTTACTTCTACGTTACTCATGTGGCAGCTCTTCTTGATTCGAATTTCGGAATATTTAGTTCGTCTTCTTTGGTGGAGGAATTTCGGAACGCTGTGTTTAATAACTCTGCTTATACAGCACTGTCTTCGATAGTATCTCCATTGCTATCGCGCAAAGAAGGCGTTGATTGTGTCTTGATAAATTTTGAGCTTCTGTAAGAGATCGCTTATATTGCAGATTTACGTCTTTTTAAATTTGGTACGTTTGTTTCGTTGTTTCTGCAAGCGCGTTCTGAGCCGTTTTGTGTGCCAAAGAGGATCAGCTCCGTCGTTTGTTAATTTATTTGGTATAAATCTCTCAATTGCTATTTCTTTGAATTCCAGTCACACCTGGTCTACCCTTAGATTGTTAACCTGGGAGGAATTGATATCATCTCTCAGGAAGGCGTCAAGTGAATTTTAGTCTGATTTTTTGAACAGGTATATTTTTCGTTTATTTGTACAGGATTTGGGGGTTACAGTGTTCAGTCTCGCTTCGACAACCCTCTGTTCATCTATCCCTGTACCCGTTTTGATGCTTGTTATTAGTTCAGGATTATTTGTTGTTCCCCCTCAATTCGATTCAGCACCTCCTCTTTATTTACGCAATCCACCCATCTAATTTTCAGCATTCTTCTTTAGCATCACAATTGAAACTCTTCTATTTTCTTCTTTCCTGAAATGCTTATCATCCACCTCTCACTACCGTATAAGGCTAGAGTACCAACAAATGTGTCCAGACAAGATTTCGTAATACTTAATTGTGTTTCAAGTCGAAAACACCTCGGTTTTTTTCTTCAGAATCTCCATTACCATCACCCATCAAAGCCTTTCGTCCTGACTCACCCGGTATGTGAGTTTCCCTAAGGGTGAACGAAGATTTAAAATACGGTAGCATAATGTAAAACTAGAAGGATTTTCAAAATTACGCTATTGGCCATTAAAATTGCTACACCAAGAAGAAATGCAGATGATAAAAGGGTATTCGTCGGACAAATATATTATACTAGAACTGACATGTGATTACATTTTCACTCAATTTGGGTGAATAGATCCTGAGAAATCAGTACCCAGAACAACCACCTCTGGCCGTGATAACGTCTTGATATGCCTGGGCATTGAGTCAAACAGAGCTTGGATGGCGTGTACAGGAACAGCTGCCCATGCAGCTTCAACACGATACCACAGTTCATCAAGAATAGTGACTGACGTATCGTAACGAGCCAATTGCTCGGCCACCATTGACCAGACGTTTTCAGTTGGTGAGAGATCTGGAGAATGTGCTGGCCAGGGCAGCAGTCGAACATTTTCTGTATCCAGAAAGGCCCGTACAGGACCTGCAACATGCGGTCGTGCATTATCCTGTTGAAATGTAGGGTTTCGGAGGGATCAAATGAAGGGTAGAGCCACGGGTCGTAACACATCTGAAATCTAACGTCCACTGTTCAAAGTGCCGTAAATCCTAACAAGAGGTGACCGAGAAGTGTAACCAAGGCACGCCATACCACTTCCGGGTGATACGCCAGTATGGCGATGAAAAATACATGCTTCCAATGTGCGTTCACCGCGATGTCTCCAAACACGGATGCGACCATCACGATGCTGTAAACACAACCTGGATTCATCTGAAAAAATGACGTTTTGCCATTCGTGCTCCCAGGTTCGTCGTTGAGTACACCATCGCAGGCGCTCCTGTCTGTGATGCAGTGTCAAGGGTAACCGCAGCCAGGGTCGCCGAGCTGATAGTCCATGCTTCCCCAAACGTCGTCGAACTGTTCGTGCAGATGGTTGTTGTCTCGCAAACGTCCCCATCTGTTGACTCAGGGATCGAGACGTGGCTGCACGATCCGTTACAGCCGTGCGGATAAGATGCCTGTCATCTCGACTGCTAGTGATACGAGGCCGTTGGGATCCAGCACGGCGTTCCGTATTACCCTCCTGAACCCACTGATTCCATATTCTGCTAACAGTCATTGGATCTCGACCAACGCGAGCAGCAATGTCGCGATACGATAAACCGCAATCGCGATAGGCTACAATCCGACCTTTATCAAAGTCGGAAACGTGACGGTAACCATTTCTCCTCCTTACACGAAGCAACACAACAACGTTTCACCAGGCAACGCCGGTCAACTGCTGTTTGTGTACGAGAAATCGGTTGGAAACTTTCCTCATGTCAGCACGTTGCAGGTGTCGCCAGCGGCGCCAACCTTGTGTGAATGTCCTGAAAAGCTAATCATTTGCGTATCGCAGCATCCTCTTCCTGTCGGTTAAATTTCGCGTCTGTAGCGCGTCATCTTCGTGGTGTAGCAGTTTTAATGGCCAGTATTGTAGCTACGTGTCATTGATCCGTATTTCATGTTTTTCGAGGCACTTTCACTTTGCGTACGTGGGGAACCATTTCACGATTTTGAAGTGCTGCGAGGGTTGTTCAATGAGTAATGCAACATCGTTTTCTTTCGGAAAAAATTCTGGTTTTTTCAGTATTCTAAGACACAGTATTAGTCCCCACTTTTGGCTACAATACCCTTTTTTTCAACATAATCTCCGCTAAAATCGATAGCCATAAAGCCAACTTGCTGGCGCGGCTTGTACGCCCGCATGGTAACACTCTACTGGTCTATGACGGAGCCAACGTCCTGGTGCATCAATAACCTCCCCACCACCAACGTACCGCTTCCCGTGGAGTGGTTTGTTTATTGGTCCGAACAGAGGAAAGTCTTCTGTTACGCGGCGAGAAACCCAATCGGCGCACACCTGTAAGTACCCCAACTGGAGAACGAGTGTGTGAACACTGCCAACAGATGTGTCCAGTTGTGCAGCGAGGTGTTTGGCAGTGATCCGTCGGATCACCTCAAATGAGAGTGTCCGCACGTACCGGCTTTGCAGGAGCCACAGCCGGCACGCGTGTGACTGGGCAGGTTAGCGCGATCTTGTGGCAATGATGACGCCTCGCCCAACGACTCACCGCGCTTTTGTTCACTTCCAGGTCGCCGTAGACACCCTGCAAGCGCCTGCGAATACCTGCGGTGGGAAACAAAGTCAATACTCTCTGCTTCGAACGCAGCTCCGTTACAGGCGCCATTTTGAAAGCTATGTAATACGAGCCACCTATCGAACCTTCAATGGAACTACGGAGGCAGAAACGGGAACATTCCACGACGTCCCACAAAAAAATTGTTCAATTTTCAACCGTAACTGGCCGAGGAAAAAAAAAACGTTTTGCAATACTTACTGAACACCTCTTGTAAGGTACCGTTTTAGAGTTCTTCTGGAAAAGCGTACGAAAGTAACAATGAATGTGTTGTGTATCAGAAACCAGTCGGAACAGCGTGTATGTCCATATGAAGTTTCTGTTCCGTATCACTAATACTATCACCCGTCAACGCACATACCTTTCGTCCTGATTCATCGTGTATACAGGGTGGTCCATTGATCGTGACCGCTTCGAACGAAAAAACTACAAAGAACGAAACTCGTCTAGCTCAAGGGGGAAACCAGATGGCGCTATGGTTGGCCCGCTAGATGGGACTGCCATAGGTCACACTGATATCAACTGCGTTTTTTTTTTAAATAGCAACCCCCATTTTTTATTACATATTCGTGTAGTACGTAGAGAAATATGTTTTAGTTCGATCACTTTTTTCGCTTTGCAGTAGATGTCGCTGTAATAGTCACAAACGTATAAGTACGTGGTATCACGTAACATTCTTCCAGTGCGGACGGTATTTGCTTACCTGTGCTAAAATGGACCGTTTACCAATTGCGGAAAAGGTCGATATCGTGATGATGTATGGCTACTGTGATCAAAATGCCCAACGGGCGTGTGCTATGTATGCTGCTCGGTATCCTGGACGACATCATCCAAGTGTCCGAACCGTTCGCCGGATAGTTACGTTATTTAAGGAAACACGAAGTGTTCAGCCACAAGTGAAACGTCAACCACGACCTTCAACAAATGATGATGACCAAGTAGGTGTTTTAGCTGCTGTCGCGGCTAATCCGCACATCAGTAGCAGACAGATTGCGTGAGAATAGGGAATCTCAAAAGCGTCGGTGTTGAGAATGCTAGATCAATATCGACTGTGCCCGTAGCATATTTCTATGCATCAGGAATTGCATGGCGATGAATTTGAACGTCGTGTACAGTTCTGCCACTGGGCACGAGAGAAATTACGGGACGATGACAGATTTCTGCACGCGTTCTATTTAGCGACGAAGCGTCATTCACCAACAGCGGTAACGTAAACCGCCATAATATGCACTATTCGGCAACGTAAAATCCACGATGGCTGCGACAAGTGGAACATCAGCGACCTTGGCGAGTTAATGAATGGTATGGCATTATGGGAGGAAGGATAATTGGCCCCCATTTTATCGATGGCAATCTAAATGGTGCAATGTATGCGGATTTCCTACGTAGTGTTCTCCCTATGTTACTACAAGATGTTTCAGCACATGGCAGAATGTACTTCCAACATGATGGATGTCTGGCACATAGCTCGCGTCCGGTTGAAGCGGTACTGAATAGCATATTTCATGACAGGTGGATTGATCGTCCAAAGGATATATGGTATCGTGATCCACCGACAGCGCCTGACAACATGCGTCAGCGCATTGTCACTGCATGTGCGAACATTACGAACGCGAACTTCTCACTGTTGAGAGGAATGTCGTTACACGTATTGCCAAATGCATTGAGGTAGACGGACATCATTTTGAGCATTTATTGCATTAATGTGGTATTTACAGGTAATCACGCTGTAACACTTTGCGTTCTCAATGATAAGTTCACGAAGTTACGTGTATCACATTGAAACAAACGAAATAAAATGTTCAAACGTATCTACGTTCTGTATTTTAGTTTAAAAAATCTACGTGTTACCAACTATTCGTCTAAGATTGTGAGCCATATGTTTGTATACTATCACAGCGCCATCTATCACAAAGCGGAAAAAGTGGTCCAACTAAAACATTCATATTTCTTTACGTACTACACGAATATGTAATACAAAATGGGGGTTCCTATTTAAAAAAAAACGCTGTTGATATCCGTTTGACCTACGGCACCGCAACCTAACGGGCCAACCATCTGGTTTCCGCCTTCAAGCTAGACGAGTTTCGTTCTTTGTAATTTTTTCGTTTGGTGGTTATTTCGTGAGTTATTTGGCCAGGTCACTATCAATGGACCACCCTGTATGAGTTTCCCTAAGGGTGAATGAAGATTAAAAATAAGATTGCAGAAAATAAAAACAGAAGGATTTTATCCCTAAAAGTATGTCACTAATTTACTGCATTTCACAGCTCTGTTTCTCACATTTTTCGGAATACTTTCACTCTGACGTATTTGTGAAGCCATTTTGCGTTTGAAATGCTATGCACAGAAACGAGTAGTCGGTTCGTGTTGCAGACTCTCTGGTATTTCGTGGGAGAGAATTTAAGACGATTTCATGTAGCAAAGGGATAAATTCGGAGTCTACGGACAAACACGCGAGTTTAATCGTTAGGTGGGGACGGAAGACGAATAGACTGGATGACACAGGGATGTATCGTGCACTACAGTTCCGTTTATGGTGAAAGCGGTCTCAAGCTGCTCGCGATATTTGCACGGTGCAAATGCTGAATAATCTACTCCCGTCTCCAGAGGTTCTGAATTAATCAAACTCGATTAAGTCCGCTCTTCTTTCGGCGAACTTAATTTCTTTTTCTAATTTCCAGCGTCTTCTCGCTCTCTCGTCACAGTGCCTTAATCGAATAACGATCTTTTCCATTACTGTGTAACGAGATTGTACGAGGAGTAGTCATAAACTTTCAATCATCACCTCGCAAAAAATGAAGCTGTGACGATGAAAATTGGTGATGAGTGTTGCACCGGGTGGTTATAATTGAAGCATAGCTGTTCAAGGAGGTCAACAGTGGGCCTCAATTATCATGTGTCACCGAAACTACGTAGGTGTGCTGACGCGTTGATGAGGTACCTACCTGCACCAGGAAAAGTTAGTTCCACTTTCGGCCATGATATGCAAATTTGGCGCTGTGTGTTGAGTATAGTCTAAAGCTCTGTATAAGGAAAGTATGGCCATTCTTTTCCCCTGCGTTTGCCGCCGTCTGCATTTCAGGATTGGTTCAAACCGCGTCACGTGACATTGGCAGCCATTGTGGGCCCAAGCGTTATGGGTGAAGTATAGGAAGTACTGTGTATCTTCGAAGTTTTAAGTAGAATAATGCCCGAGTGCTGTGCTTTTGGCCGTTCGCTACGAGTTGAATAGGGGAGGGGGGGGGGGGGGGACTGTACAGAATTCCTTCCGAAGGGAGAGATGCAACAAGAAGAATATTGGTCGCAATGGGAAATGTTGCAGGAATTCGACTTAACCACTCAGTTAATTTGATTCATTTCTGGCCTTTTGTCTTTGTCTCCCTGTTACATTTCTATTGCTTAATTTCCAATCCACTGGAACAGCAAATAATATAAGAGATAATAGGATAGCTTAATCTTAATTTAATTAGAAAATAGAAATCTTAGCGATAAAGCTGCCAGTGTTAGCACATAAAAAGAAAAATAGTGAGTGGTAGCGTACAAAGTTATCATGACTAAAACATTTGACCTGATTGACTGTACAGTATGGTTTAAACTTATATCTAGGATGCTCACAATAATAAATTGTACATTGTTCCACACAATGTAACGTGCAAAAAGGAAAAAAAATGCACAGCGCAAGTATCAAACCGACGACCTTTCGTCCAGTACCCATTATTTTAATTTTATTATTTTTTAAAAAATCTCATTTTGTTCGTTTTCGTTCGTTGTATCCGCTTGGGGTGGACGTCGCAAGACAGCCGTTTCAGTTCGTCGTTGCTCCATTAACTCAGTGTTCTTTATTACAGAGGGCAGCTAACCCTCTGACGGAACACGCTGAGTTACCGTGCCGGCAAAATATAACCATTACCCGGCATTAACACTACCACCAGATTACTATTACTGTTGCAATTAATTTTATATTGCTACGAATACAGTTGTTATGTTTCGTACAGCTACTCTTGATCATTAGCCTAGTTTTATTCCAACACATTTTAAAAATATTGTATTGTCTTGTACTTTCGTAATCATTCTCCTAATGTCATAGAACAATTTGCAGACTAAACTGTATGGCATTGATCCGACAAAAATATGAAGCATGCGTAACCATATAGGCACGTTCATCGATTCTGTATACTAAGGTCCCGATCAGATATATATATATACAGGGTGAGTCACCTAACGTTACCGCTGTATATATTTCGTAAACCACATCAAATACTGACGAACCGATTCCACAGACCGAACGTGAGGAGAGGGGCTAGTGTAGTTGTTTAATACAAACCATAAAAAAGCACGGAAGTATGTTTTTTAACACAAACCTACGTTTTTTTTAAATGGAACCCCGTTAGTTTTGTTAGCACATCTGAACATATAAACAAATTCGTAATCAGTGCCGTTTGTTGCACTGTAAAATGTTAATTACATCCGGAGATACTGTAACCTAAAGTTGACGCTTGAGTACCACTCCTCCGCTGTTCGATCGTGTGTATCGGAGAGCACTGCAACATACATCGCGTTTCTACTGAATGATCTGCCAACGTTGCTCGAAAATGCCCCACTGGAAACGCGTCGATGTATGTGGTATCAGCATGATGGTGCACCTGCACATTCCGCAATTAACACTAGGCTGACCCTTGACAGGATGTTCGACGGGCGTTTCATAGGACGTGGAGGACGCATAAATTGGCCAGCCCGTTCTCCTGATCTTACAGCTCTGGACTTGTTTCTGTGGGGTACCTTAAAGGAGAATGTGTGCCGTGATGTGCCTACAACCCCAGAGGATACGAAACAACGTATTGTGGCAGCCTGCGGCGACATTACACCAGATGTACTGCGGCGTGTACGACATTCATTACGCCAGAGATTGCAATTGTGTGCAGCAAATGATGGCCACCACATTGAACATCTATTGGCCTGACATGTCGGGACACACTCTATTCCACTCCGTAATTGGAAACGGAAACCACGTGAGTACGTGTACCTCACCCCTTATGGTAATGTACATGTGCGTCAGTGAAGAAGACCAATAAAAAGGTGTTAGCATGTGGACGTAATGAGCTGTTCCAGTCTCTTCTGTACCGAAGGTCCATCACCGTTCCCTTTGGATCCCTACGTAATTCGGTGCTCTCTGATACACACGATCGAACAACGGAGGAGTGGTACTCAAGCGTCAAATTTAGTTTACAATATCTCCGGATGTAATTAACGTTTTAGAATGCAACAAACGGCACTGATTACGTATTTGTTTATATGTTAATATGTGCTAACAAAACTAACGGGATTCCATTTAAAAAAACGTAGGTTTGTGTTAAAAAACATATTTCTGTGCATTTTTTTATGGTTTGTATTAACCAATTACACTAGCCCCTCTCCTATATATATATATATATATATATATATATATATATATATATATATATATATATATATATATATATATATATGAGTGCAATGCTCTATTTCGTCTAACAAAAGAGACATTGGGCGAATTTTCGTACTACAGAGTAGCAGGAACGAGAAGTAAGTCGATGTAGAGCTTTAAATTAGCGATGGATTTTTCCCTGCACTTGCCAACGAATATTGGTTCCCGTTTGTCCTGCTGACTATTGGATAGGACCAATTTCAGGCTCGATACCGCAACAAGAACTGTGAAATCTGCTTTCGCTGTAAATAAAGCATAGCAGGGAAAAGAACTGTGTTTCATGCTCGCTGCAACAAATGATTTTCGGTTCATTTATGTTAAATTAGTTGAAATTTTTTGTTACTAAGAACCCGACATGTTTTCTTTGAACCCAGTGACCAGTTTTAGCAGTGCATCAGGCGGTTGAGCGGACTTCTTTAATATACATAGCTAAATATGCTGCAGAAGTCAGTGTATGACCAGCGCCGCTGTGGGCCAAAGATGGCGGCTACTGGCAAGTTGGCTGTACTTTCTTTAAGTATCGCCAACTGAATGGTCGGCGGAGAGCCCCAATGTCATTAAACGGTTTAAACAAGGTGATAATGAAATACAGAAGCACAGACGTACTTAGTGTGGCACCTTGAAGAGGAAGGCGTCCTCTCGCTGTAGAAGTTACGAGGGGCGTTTGAGAAGTCCGTGTAAAGTCCTAGAGATGGCACCACTGGCGCGTATCGAGGCCATGTTTAGTTAGCAGCATCTTTGGAAAGAACGCACACCAATTTTCTGCGATATTGGTCTATTTCTTTGTGTTTCGCATTTGTGTGAATCACAGAAGTCGAGTGATTCTCAAAAAATGGACGAAAAAGAATTTCGTGTGAGATTAAACATTGCTTTATGGAAGGCAAAACGCCTCAGGAGACTAAAGAAAAGCTTGATAAACATTACAGAGACTCTGCACCTTCGATTAGAGCAGTTTATAAGTGGTTTCAAAATTTTCGGAGTGGTCGTATGGGCACAAGTGATGCTGAACGTTCTGGAAGCCCTGTGGAGGTTACGACTCCAGAAATCATTGATAAAATCCGTGATACGGCGATGGATGATAGAAAAGGTGTGTGAGATTGCTAGTGCTGTGGGCATCTCGAATGGACGGGTACATAATATTTTTTCATAAACATTTGGACACGACAAAGCTATCCGGAAGATGGGTTCCGCGATTGCTCACACCTGACCAAAAACGGAATCGTGTGAAATGTTGCAAGGATGGTTTGCAGCTGTTCAAGAAGAATCCGCAGGACTTTAAGCGTCGTTTCGTCGCTGTGGATGAAACATGAATACATTACTCCTGAGACCAAACCACAATCTAAACAATGAGTTACCAATGGGGAATCTTTCCTTCGGCCGGAAAGTTTATGGAGTCTGTCTTTTGGGATTCGCAAGGGATAGTCATCATCGACAAGCTGGAAAAGGGTAAAACTATTACAGGTGCATATTATTCGTCGTTATTGGAACGTTTGAAAGCCGAGCTGCAAGAAAAACGCCGGCGATTGGACCGCAAAAAAGTCATTTTCCATCACGACAATGCACGAGCACACACCTCACCAGGTGTGGTCGCAAAATTAATGGAAACAGGATTACAACTCATTTCACACGCCCCCTATTCTCCAGACTTGGCTCCCTGAGACTATTATTTGTTCCCCAATTTGAAGAAATGGCTGGCGGGACAAAGATGTTATTCAAATGAGGAGGTGATTGCAGCAACTAATAGCTGTTTTGCAGACTCGCACAATTCCTATTATTCGGAAGGGATCAACAAATTAGAACAGCGTCGGACGAAGTGTGTAAGTCTAAAAGGAGCCTATGTCGAAAAATAAAAACGGCTTACGCCAAAAACGTAAGTAGTTTTTATTTTTGCACGGACTTTTCAGACGCCCTCGTATTGACAACGCTGCCGTTGCACCACGTAGCACGTGTCCCGGGTAGCGCTAGCGCTCGTGCAGCGTCACGAGAATTGACCAACCCACGGTCAACAGTATGGGAAGTTTAGCGCTCTATTTTACACTGGTACCTGTACAAGATGCAGACAGTGCAGCGGCAGAAACCTCATGATCCACAACATCGTTCTGAATTTGCTCTTCGATTTCACGCATCAAAGTTGAAGTCTGAGGCCGGGCAATGTTCTGTGGGAATGACGAGGTACACTTTACACTACAGGGCGCAGTGACTAAAAAGAACTGCCGAATTTTGTGTACTGTTAAATGGCGTGCTGTGCACGAAGAGCCATTCCACCTGGCGTATGCGGCATGGATTCCCTAGCACCTTTATTCTGGGTCTGTTCCTCTTTGAAGAGAATACCCCAGTCGGCTGCACCGTAACGTCTGCACGTTATCGAGACCTCCTTGTACAGCATGTGATTCCTGCTTTAGAAGAGCTCAACTGTGTGGAGACCAAGGTTTTCATGCTACATAGGGCAACAAGTTGAACGGAATGGACAGTGTCTTGAAAGGAGGGTATAAGATGAACATCAACAAAAGCAAAACGAGGATAATGGAATGTAGTCGACTTAAGTCGGGTGATGGTGAGGGAATTAGATTAGGAAATGAGACACTTAAAGTAGTACAGGAGTTTTGGTATTTGGGGAGCAAAATAATTGATGATGGTGGAAGTAGAGAGGATACAAAACGTAGACTGGAAATGGCAAGGAAAGTGTTCCTGAAGAAGAGAAATTTTTTAGCATCGAGTGTAGATTTAAGAGCGAGGAAGCCGTTTCTGAAAGTATTTGTATGGAGTGTAGCCATGTATGGAAGTGAAACATGGACGATAAATAGTTTGGACAAGAAGAGAATAGAAGCTTTCGAAATGTGGTGCTACAGAAGAATGCTGAAGATTAGATGGGTAGATCACGTAACTAACGAGGAGATATTGAACAGAATTGGGGAGAAGAGGAGTTTGTGGCACATCTTGACAAGAAGAAGGGACCGGTTGGTAGGACATGTTCTGAGGCATCAAGGGATCACCAGTTTAGCATTGGAGGGCAGCGTGGAGGGTAAAAATCGTAGAGGGAGACAAAGAGATGAATACACTAAGCAGATTCAGAAGGATGTAGGTAGCAGTAGGTACTGGGAGATGAAGAAGCTTGCACAGGACAGAGTAGCGTGGAGAGCTGCATCAAACCAGTCTCAGGACTGAAGACCACAACAACAACAACAACAACAGGGCAACAGCTTCAAGTCACACGGCCAGTGAAAGATCTGCATAGCGTAACCTTCCACGAACGTCTTATCACCAGATATTTTACACATGAGTAGCTTGCAAGATCAACTGATCTGAATCCATACGACAACGGTCGGACCGCGGAGGGTCGAGAACTGGCCTGGCAAAAATATCCTGAAAATGCACTAAAGACCCAAAGAAACTGCTGCAGCTCTCTAAATAGCATAGGGCCACCGCGAGCATGCAGAAATGCCGCAAAAGGACGTGGAATGGATTCGACTAATCTCTGAAGTACAGCTGAAGGAAATTGACACTGTCATCAATCCTGCAGTGCTGTCCATAAATTTGTAAGAGTACGATGGGTTCGAGATCTCTTCTCAACAGCTCGTTGCAAAGCATTCCAGATATGCTCAACATTGTTTCATAGCCAGCGGAAGTGTTTAAAGTCAGAACAGTGTCCAGGAGCAACTCTGGACATGCGGGAATTGCACAACTGACATCAAAGGATGCAGGTGATCAGACAGGATGTTTAAGTGTGTGTCACCTGCCAGAGCCGTAGCTAAATGTATATCACTCCAAATGCACACACCATGAGCAGCGCCTCCACCAGTTTAAACGGTCACCTGCTGATACGCCCCGGTACTTTGATTGATGAGGTTGTCTCCACAACCGTCCACGTCCATCCGCTCGATACAATTTGAAACGAGGCTCGTCTGACCACACGAAATGTTTCCACTAATCAGCAGTCCAATGTCGATGTCGATGGGTCCACCCGAGGCGTAAAGCTTTGTGTCGTGCAGTCATCAAGGGTACACGAGTGGGCCTTCGGCTCCGAAAGCCCACACCGATAATGTTTCGCACGCTGACACTTGTTGAACGCTCACCATTGAACTCTGAAGCAATATACGAAAAAATGGTTCAAATGGCTCTGAGCAGAATGGGACTTAAGTTGTGAGGTCATCAGTCCCCTAGAACTTCTTAAACATCTACATCTACATCTACATTTATACTCCGCAAGCCACCCAACGCCGTGTGGCGGAGGGCACTTTACGTGCCACTGTCATTACCTCTCTTTCCTGTTCCAGTCGCGTATGGTTCGCGGGAAAAACGACTGTCTGAAAGCCTCCGTGTGCGCTCTAATCTCTCTAATTTTACGTTCGTGATCTCCTCGGGAGGTATAAGTAGGGGGAAGCAATATATTCGATACCTCATCCAGAAACGCACCCTCTCCAAACCTTGACAGCAAGCTACACCGCGATGCAGAGCGCCTCTCTTGCAGAGTCTGCCACTCGAGTTTGCTAAACATCTCCGTAACGCTATCACAGTTACCAAATAACGCTGTGACGAAACGCACCGCCCTTCTTTGGATCTTCTCTATATCCTCCGTCAACCCGACCTAGTACGGATCGCACACTGACGAGAAACACTCGATTATAGGTCGAACGAGTGTTTTGTAAGCCACCTCCTTTGTTGATGGACCACATTTTCTAAGGACTCTCCCAATGAATCTCAACCTGCTACCCGCCTTACCAACAATTAATTTTACATGATCATTCCACTTCAAATCGTTCCGCGCGCATACTCCCAGATATTTTACAGAAGTAACTGTTACCAGTGTTTGTTCCGCTATCATATAATCGTTCAATAAAGGATCCTTCTTTGTATATATTCGCAATACATTACATTTGTCTATGTTAAGGGTCAGTTGCTACTCCCTGCACCAAGTGCCTATCCGCTGCAGATCTTCCTGCATTTCGCTACAATTTTCTAATGCTGCAACGTCTCTGTATACAACGGCATCATCCGCGAAAAGCCGCATGGAACTTCCGACGCTATCTACTAGGTCATTTATACATATTGCGAAAAGCAATGGTCCCATAACACTCCACTGTGGCACACCAGAGGTTACTTTAAGGTCTGTAGACGTCTCTCCATTGATAACAACATGCTGTGCTCTGTTTGCTAAAAATTCTTCAATCCAGCCACACAGCTGGTCTGATATTCCGTAGGCTCTTACTTTGTTTATCAGGCGACAGTGCGGAACTGTATAGAATGCCTTCCGGAAGTCAAGAAAAATAGCATCTACCTGAGAGCCTGTATCTAATATTTTCTGGGTCTTATGAACAAATAAAACGAGTTGGGTCTCACACGATCGCTGTTTCCGGAATCCATGTTGATTCCTACATAGTAGATGCTGGGTTTCCAGAAACGACATGATACTCGAGCAAAAAACATGTTCTAAAATTCTACAACAGATCGACGTCAGAGATATAGGTCTATAGTTTTGCGCATCTGCTCGACGAGCCTTCTTGAAGACTGGGACTACCTGTGGTCTTTTCCAATCATTTGGAACCTTCCGTTCCTCTAGAGACTTGCGGTACACGGCTGTTAGAAGGGAGCGCAAGTTCTTTCGCGTACTCTGTGCAGAATCGAATTTGTATCCCGTCAGGTCCAGTGGACTTTCCTCTGTTGAGTGATTCCAGTTGCTTTTCTATTCCTTGGACACTTATTTCGATGTCAGCCATTTTTTCGTTTGTGCGAGGATTTACAGAAGGAACTGCAGTGCGGTCTTCCTCTGTGAAACAGCTTTGGAAAAAGGAGTTTAGTATTTCAGCTTTATGCGTGCCATCTTCTGTTTCAATGCCATCATCATACCGGAGTGTTCTGATATGCTGTTTCGAGCCACTTACTGATTTAACGTAAGACTGCCTAGGATTTTCTGTCAAGTCGGTACATAGAATTTTACTTTCGAATTCACTGAACGCTTCACGCATACCCATCCTTACGCTAACTTTGACATCGTTTAGCTTCTGTTTGTCTGAGAGGTTTTGGCTGTGTTTAAACTTGGAGTGAAGCTCTCTTTGCTTCCGCACTAGTTTCCTAACTTTGTTGTTGTACCACGGTGGGTTTTTCCCGTCCCTCACAGTTTTACTCGGCTCGTACCTGTCTAAAACGCATTTTACGATTGCCTTGAACTTTTTCCATAAACACTCAACATTGTCAGTGTCGGAACAGAAATTTTCGTTTTGATCTGTTAGGTAGTCTGAAATCTGCCTTCTATTACTCTTGCTAAACAGATAAACCTTCCTCCCTTTTTTTATATTCCTATTAACTTCCATATTCAGGGATGCTGCAAAGGCCTTATTTATGATCACTGATTCCCTGTTCTGCACATAGAGTCGAAAAGTTCGGGTCTGTTTGTTATCAGTAGGTCCAAGATGTTGTTTAATTGCTCGAGGTAATTTTCGGATAGTGCACTCAGTATAATGTCACTCGAAACCTAGCTAACCTAAGGACATCACACACACCTATGACCGAGGCAGGGTTCTAACCTGCGACCGTATCGTTCGCGCGGTTCCAGGCTGTAGCGCCTAGAACCGCTCGGCGACAATGGCCGGCGCAGAAACTTGCGGAAGGGATTCATTTATCTCACGTCGGACGATTCTCTTCAGTCACCGAAGGTCCTGTTCTTTCAGGATCTTTATGCGGTCTCAACGATGTCGGAGATTTGATATTTCACCGGATGCCTGATATTCACGGTACACTCGTGAAATGGTCGTACGGGAAAATCCCCACTTCATCGCTACCTCGGAGATGCTGTGTCCGAACGCTCGTGCGCCGACTATGACACCACGTTCAAACTCACTTAAATCTTGATAACCTGCCGTTGCAGCAGAAGTTACCCATATAACAACTGCACCAGACACTTGATGCCTTACACGGGGTGTTACAAAAAGGTGCGGCCAAACTTTCAGGAAACATTCCTCATACATAAAGAAAAGATGTTATGTGGACATGTGTCTGGAAACGCTTAATTTTCATGTTAGAGCTCATTTTAGTTTGGTCAGTATGTACTGTACTTTCTCGATTCACCGCCAGTTGGCCCAGTTGAAGGAAGGTAATGTTGACTTCGGTGTTTGTGTTGACATGCGACTCATTGCTCTACAGTACTAGCATCAAGCACGTCAGTACGTAGCATCAACAGGTTAGTGTTCATCACGAACGTGGTTTTGGAGTCAGTGCAATGTTTACAAATGCGCAGTTGGCAGATGCCCATTTGGTGTATAGATTAGCACGGGGCAATAGCCGTGGCGCGGTACGATTGTATCGAGACAGCTTTCCAGAACGGAGGTGTACCGACAGGAAGACGTTCGAAGCAATTGCGTCTTAGGGAGCACGGAACATTCCAGCCGGTGACTCGCGACTGGGGAAGACCTAGAACGACGAGGACACCTGCAATGGACGAGGCAATTCTTCGTGCAGTTGACGATAACCCTAATGTCAGCGTCAGAGAAGTTGCTGCTGTACAAGGTAACGTTGACCGCGTCACTGTATGGAGAGTGCTACGGGAGAACCAGTTATTTCCGTACCGTGTACAGCGTGTGCAGGCACTATCAGCAGCTGATTGGCCTCCACGGGTACACTTCTGCGAATGCTTCATCCGACAATGTACCAATCCTCATTTCAGTGCAAGTGTTCTCTTTAAGGATGAGGCTTCATTCCAACCTGATCAAATTGTAAATTTTCACAATCAACGCTTGTGGTCTGAAGAGAGTCCGCACGCAATTGTGTAATCACGTCATCGACACAGATTTTCTGTGAACGTTTGGGCAGGCATTGTTGGTGATGTCTCGATTCGGCCCCATGTTCTTCCACCTACGCTCAATGCAGCACGTTATCACGATTTCGTACGGAATAGTCTACCTGTGCTGCTAGAACATGTGCCTTTACAAGTACGACACAACATGTGGTTCATGCACGATGGAGCTCCTGCACTTTTCAGTCGAAGTGTTCGTACGTTTCTCAACAACAGATTCGGTGACCGACGGATTGGTAGAGGCGGACCAATTCCGTGGCCTCCACGCTCTCCTGACCTCAACCCTCTTGACTTTCATTTATGGGGGCATTTGAAAGCTCTCGTCTACGCAACCCCCGTACCAAATGTAGAGGCTCTTCGTGCTCGTGTTGTGGACGGCTGTGATACAATACGCCATTCTCCATGGCTGCATCAGCTTATCAGGGATTCCGTGCGACGGAGGGTGGATGCACGTATCCTCGCTGACGGAGGACATTTTGAACATTTGCTGTAACAAAGTGTTTGAAGTCACGCTGGTACGTTCTGTGGCCGTGTGTTTCCATTCCATGATTAATGTGATTTGAAGAGAAGTAATGAAATGAGCTCTAAAATGGAAAGTAAGCGTTTCCGTACACATGTCCACGTAATATATTTTCTTTCTTTGTGTGTGAGGAATGTTTCCTGAAAGTTTGGTCGTACCTTTTTGTAACACGTTGTATAGGCGTTGCCGATCGCAGCGCCGCATTCCTGCTGTTTGCATACCTCTGTATTTGAATACGCATGCCTGTACCAGTTTCTTTGGCACTTCAGTGAATAAATTAAGTACTCTTAATATTAAATTTTTTTTGTATATTACAATACGTTTGGGCGTATAATTAACTGCTTAAGAATTAGCATTTGTAATGCTTAGTTATAGGTGCATTAAATACACAGCTGCTATGTTGTGCAATGTTGGAGAGTGCGCCTAAGAGCGGTGGCGGGAGGGAAGAAAGCCGAACTGCCGACGCTACAAGTAGAGTCGATCCACGTAAAAGCTCTGCACTCTCCAAAGCAACACGAGAATTTTATTTAAGGAACAAGGAAATTTTACAAATCCATTTCAGGCCCTGGCAAACACCTTTTTTTTGTTCTCCTAACTAGAACGGCAGCTGAATACTATTTTGTGAAGTTCTTTGACCACGAAGCAGTAACATAATATTGTGGAGAAGGCGAGCCAAAGGTTGCGTTTCATTGGCAGGAGACTTGGAAGATGGAACAAGTCCACTAAAGAGACAGCTTACACTACACTCGTCCGTCCTCTGTTAGAATTGCTGTGCGGTGTGGGATCCTTACCAGGTGGGATTGACGGAGGACATCGAAAGGGTGCAAAAAATAGCAGCTCGTTTTGTATTATCACGTAATAGGGGAGAGAGTGTGGCAGATATGATACACGAGTTGGGATGGAAGTCATTACAGCAAAGACGTTTTCCGTCGCGGCGAGATCTATTTACGAAATTTCAGTCACCAACTTTCTCTTCCGAATGCGAAAATATTTTGTTGAGCCCAACCTACATAGGTAGGAATGATCATCAAAATAAAATACGAGCAATCAGAGCTCGAACAGAAAGGTTTAGATGTTCGTTTTTCCCGCGCGCTGTTCGGGAGTGGAATGGTAGGGAGATAGTATGATTGTGGTTCGATGTACCCTCTGCCAAGCACTTAAATGTGAATTGCAGAGTAATCATGTAGATGTAGATGTAGATGTAGACGTAGAAGCGCCTCCTATGCAGTGCGGCTCCTTAGCGATGACGCAGCATACACTTTGGCACGGAAGTGACCCCTTTGGAGTGCATCGACACGTGCTCCGTGCCAGGCGCCGGTATTTCACAAGGAAAGAATGTACAGTGAAGCGCCAAAGAGACTGGTATAGGCAAGCGTATTCATATATAATGTAAGCAGGCAGAATACGGAGTCGGCAACGCCTGCATTAGACAACAAGTGTCTGGTGCAGTTCTTAGATCTCTTACTACTGCTACAATGTCAGGTTATCAAGATTTAAGTGAGCTTGAACGTAGTGTTACAGTCGGCGCAGGAGCGATGGGACACAGCATCACCGAGATAGCGATGCAGTGGAGATTTTCCCGCACGGCCATTTCACGAGTATACCGTGAATATCGGGAATCCAGTAACACATCAGATCTCCGACATCGCCGCGGCCGCGAAAAGATCTTGCAATAACGAGATCAGCGACGACTGAAGAGCCGGCCGGTGTGGCCGAGCGGTTCTAGGCGCTTCAGTCTGGAACCACGCGACCGCTACGGTCGCAGGTTCGAATCCCGCCTCTGTCATGGGTGTGTGTGATGTCCTTAGGTTAGTTAGGTTCCCAGGGGACTGATGACCTCAGATGTAAAGTCCCATAGTGCTCAGAGCCATTTCAACCATTTTTAACGACTGAAGTGAATCTTTCAACGCGATGGAAGTGAAACACAACATTACATGTGTACAAAGTCTACTGTTTGTTTTTTCCCTTTTATTCGTTTATAAATGTATAGCTATCGTGTTCTTTAAATCATTGACAAAGGTCTTGTTAGGCACTTGTAAGTTTTATTGTTCTGTTGAAGGTGTAGTTATTTACGCCGAAACCTAGGTTAACACTAGGTACTTTTTACGCAATCGAGGCGGGTTTCTAGTTTTTTAATATATTAACTAACGATTGCTGACGCGCTGCGATGTTGGAGGTTCTTCGATCCACACTTCATCTACAGTCGTGGACAAAACGAGCGAGACCCTTCGCTTTTTCGCTGTGCTGATCCGCACAGCTTTGAGGTCTGCTGCACAGCATAACAGGCAAGCCGACGAAGTGCTACCTACGTACTATGCACAGTCGTGAAAATGAAAAACCATCCAAACTTTGTCAGACTGTTTTCAATCATCTCTAAGACTATATTAATGCTGATTAGTGTGTTCCATTTTTACCGATTTAGGTGACGAAATCCTAACAACGAAAAAGGCTACGACAATTACGGAAGATGAGGGCACCATAAATAATTCCACCTACTCTTTATTCGAAATGTTATAGTTGCAATCGATACATCAGCGTATTAATCGTAGCTACGCTTTCGATCCAAATCACGTTTACAGGAATGCAAATAAAATCCATTTGCCTATATATATTGTAATTGAGAGCCCAGTATTAGTGCCACCGCGTTTTAGAAGTGCGATCATACCCATTGCTAGCTACCTTAAGGAACACTTCGGCAAATGAACGTTTTCTGGCTGTGGCGAGTCTAATGGAGGATCCGAAACATTGTAGAATATCAGTAGTTAAAACTTCCGGGCTGAGAGGCCGTGGTCGAACAGTAGAACTTCTTCTCCCTGACGTTTCGTTGCCAGCTGCGGACAACATCTTCCGAGGCGAGTCTACGACTGGCTACCAAGCCGCGGAGGTCCTGTATATATAGAGCGGGTAGAGGGCACCACCACTCGTCACGTGATGTCAACAGTAAAACTATCTCTGACTGGCGTCATTACTCTCGATCGAAGGTAATCGATTGTCACATCTTTGATGCAAGGTTGATCGCCATATTTTATCTAACTTCAAACCTTCTTCTTTCTTGTTAAAATTTTTAAACACCACAATAATTTTAACAAGAAAGAAGAAGGTTTGAAGTTAGATAAAATATGGCGATCAACCTTGCATCAAAGATGTGACAATCGATTACCTTCGATCGAGAGTAATGACGCCAGTCAGAGATAGTTTTACTGTTGACATCATGTGACGAGTGGTGGTGCCCTCTACCCGCTCTATATATACAGGACCTCCGCGGCTTGGTAGCCAGTCGTAGACTCGCCTCGGAAGATGTTGTCCGCAGCTGGCAACGAAACGTCAGGGAGAAGAAGTTCTACTGTTCGACCACGGCCTCTCAGCCCGGAAGTTTTAACTACTGACGATGCTGGCCGTGAAAGCCTACACGCTATGATTGTAGAATATGTTTGGCAGCTTTTTCTCTGTTTCTTTTCTGTGGTGGTGCCGAATTATACTACTTAATTTACTCGACAATAACAGTATTTTGTTATTTCTATAAACATCCCGAATGAGTGTCACATAAGCGGTGACATAAAAATAGAAAATTCATGTTTTTGAGTCCAGAAAGCTCTATGCAACAAAAACTGCAGATCATTTTGCCATTTTCAATGAGAAATTGCCGGCTTATTCATGTCTGGGGAAGTAACAGAGGGTTGTTTTCCTGGGTTGTCTGCTAGTGTAGTGAAAGGTGTTTGCTACTGCAAGGGAGGTCTGGTTTATTTTCGGTTCTAATCTCGATGGAGGCAGAGAGACTATCAGTAAAGGAATTGTAAGAAATTCTCGCGCCCCCAAAACGTTTTATTGCTACCTTTATTCTGCACTGGCTCCCTGCGAATGTCAGTATGAAACTCCTGTTGAATATCATACTTGCTACTACCCACTTTTTCCGCTTCTATCAGTAACTGAATTCAGTTACGTGTGGCACTGAATGATTTTTAACTGAATTTCGTTATGAATCTTCAGACATTTCTAAATTTGCACACTTTCACGGTAGGTCAGCAACGGTAATCCAGTATGACTGGTCTGAATGTTGGCACGGACCGTTTCGCGGCCGAATTCGCACAACATTTTTCTAATTCGTAACGATCTGCGGTACTTTGTCTTACTAAAACAGTTATGTTATCTCGATAAGCTGAAATTCATTTTTACTAGTACAGTTCATACTAATTAGCTTTTCTTCTTTCATTTATATCTTATATTTACGTGTTTTGTTTAACACTCCAATCAGCATTAATATAGTCTCCCACACGATTTAAAACAGTGTGAGAAAGTTCGGGAAGTCTTCCAATTTCACTGCTGTGCATAGTATGTTGTCAGCACTTCGTCCCCCTGCCTGTTATGCTGTGTAGCAGACTTCAAAGCTGTGCGGATCAGCATAACTCAAAGGCGAGGGGTCTCGCTCTTTTTGTCGACGACTGTACATCGTGTACTTATCAACACATTTATAGCTCGCGAAGTACGGTTATATCCTTATCTACACTTCTAAAACAGGGATTTCAATTTTCTGGAGACTAGAAATCTACTCTGTAGAAATCAGCATGGGTTTCGAAAAAGAAGGTAGTGTGAAACCCAGTTCGCGCTATTCGTCCACGACACTCAGAGGGCCATAGAAACGGGTTCACAGGTAGATGCCGTGTTTGTTGACTTCCGCAAGGCGTTTCATACTGTTCCCTACAGTCGTTTAATGAACAAAGTTAAGAGCATATGGACTATCAGACCAATTGTGTGATTGAAGAGTTCCCAGATAACAGAATGCAGCATGTCATTCTCAATGGAGAGAAGTCTTCCGAAGTAAGAGTGATTTCAGGTGTGCCGCAGGGCAGTGTCATAGGACCGTTGCTATTCACAATAAACATAAATGACCTTGAGGATGACATAGGAAGTTCACTGAGGCTTTTTGCGGATGATGCTGTGGTATATCGAGAGGTTGTAACAATGGAAAATTGTACTGAAATGCAGGAGGATCTGCAGCGAATTGAGGCATGGTGCACGGAATGCCATTTGAATCTCAATGTAGACAAGTGTAATGTGCTGCGAATACACAGAAATATAGATCCCTTATCATTTAGCTAAAAAAATAGCAGGTCAGCAACTGGAAGCAGTTAATTACATAAATTATCTGGGAGTAGGCATTAGGAGTGATTTAAAATGGAATGATTACATCGAGTTGATCGTCGGTAAAGCAGATTCCAGATTGAGATTCAATGGAAGAATCCTAAGGAAATGCAATCCGAAAACAAAGGAAGTCGGTTACAGTACGCTCGTTCGCCCATTGCTTGAATACTGCTCACCAGTGTGGGAGCCGTACAAGACAGGGTTGATAGAAGAGATAGACTCTGCACGAGAGACGCTCAGTAGTTCGGTACGGGCTTTTGTGGAAGTTTCGAGAACATACCTTCACCGAAGAGTCGAGCAGTGTATTGCTCCCTTCTACGCATATCTGGCGAAGAGACTGTGAGGATAAAATCAGAGAGATTAGAGCCTACGCAGAAGCAAACCGACAATCCTTCTTTCCTCGAACAATACGAGACTGGAATAGAAGGGAGAATCGATAGAGGTACTCAAGGTATCCTCCGCCACACACCGTCAGGTGGCTTGCGGAGTATGGATGTAGATGTAGATATGGAAACAGCGCATGAAATGCGTGCATGAACATAAATGGAGATGCCAGCAAAGCCTGCTGAAGGATTATGTGACTATTTTAGCTGAGCAGGTCCATCCCATGGTGCAATGTTATTCCCCAATGGTGATCTTGTGTTCCAAGGCAACAGGTTCCCTGTTCAGACACCCCGCATCGCCCGGGACTGCTTCTGTGAGCACGGGGATGAATTTTCGCGTCTCTCCTGGCCATCTCGGTCACGAGATCTCAACACAGCGTACTGCAAAGAGGACTTTGCAACTTTAAAAATTCATAAGAATTTATGGAGAGAAGACATAGACCCAGATCACATAAGAAACAGATTGACTGTCCTTAAGGTGGAACAGGCAACCGTAAAAATAGTTTTCCCGTCTGTCAGCAGATGTTGCAGGCGACACATCAATGCTAACTGACCTATCCATGTCGCGGAATTGGCAACGCTGTATATTCGGTGACGCGATTGAGGCTGATTTGTGTTCGGCTAGAGCGCTGCGTGCGAAATGCATTCCTCACACAGCTGACTGTAGCTCATGATCGGCCGATTTTTCAATCTAAGAATGTAGATTAGCTCCTGTAATTCTACAAACTAAGTTTATTTGGTTGAGCAAGCAGTAAAGAAAACAAAAGAAAAGTTCGGAGTAGGTATTAAAATCCATGGAGAAGAAATAAAAATTTTGAGGTTCGCCGTTGACATAGTAATTCTGTCAGAGACAGCAAAGGACTTGGAAGAGCAGTTGAACGGAATTGACAGTGTCTTGAAAGGACGATATAAATTGAACATCAACAAAAGCAAAACAAGGATAATGGAATGTAGTCGGATTATGTTGGGTGATGCTGAGGGAATTAGATTAGGAAATGAGATACTTAAATTAGTGTAGACTGGCAGTGGCAAGGAAAGCGTTTCTGAAGAAGAGAAATTTGTTAACATCGAGTATAGATTTAAGAGTAAGGAAGTCGTTTCTGAAAGTATTTGTATGGAGTGTAGCCATGTATGGAAGTGAATCGTGGACAATAAATAGTTTAGACAAAAAAAGAATAGAAGCTTTCGAAATGTGGTGCCACAGAAGAATGTTGATAATTAGATGGGTAGATCACATAACTAATGAGGAGGTATTGAATAGAATTGGGGAGAAGATAAATTTGTGGCACAACTTGACTAGAAGAAGGGATCGGTTGGTAGGACATGTTCTGAGGCATCATGGGATCACCAATTTAGTACTGGAGGGCAGCGTAGAGGGTAAAAATCATAGAGGGAGACCAAGAGATGAATGCACTAAGCAGATTCAGAAGGATGTAGGCTGCAGTAGGTACTGGGAGATAAAAAAGCTCGCACAGGCTAGAGTAGCATGGAGAGCTGCATCAAACCAGTCTCAGGACTGAAGACCACAACAACGCCAAACAGTTGAGAGCTGCACGCGTTCGGCCGATGTTGCCACATATTTCACAGAACGGAGTGCCATGTAGTGGTTGATTCCAGAAGTAAGAGTGTGATGCTGTTGGCGCCTGGTGGCTGTTCCCTGACAAGGGTTGCCTGCTAGACCAAGCGATCCGGCAATCCGTTTCTTATGTGATCTGGGATATAGGGCTGTGTTTAGTGTTGTTTTGTAGGGAAACACTTCAGGTTTCTTTTACCTTACACTAAAGGTATTCTATGTGGCTTCCGTTAGTTATCCTGCACACATCCCGTTTGTATTCAATTTCAACCCATACTCGCTGTAGCATTGCAGGTGTAACTTGCTCATACGTGGAGTAAATAATTGCTCTGGGTTCAGGTAGGGAAGGCGGCACAATAAACATTTCGTTCTCGGTCATCCCCGTCGATCCGTGGTATGAAAAATTGTTGTAGATTATCCAGGTACACTACCCTGTTGATGACGTGGCACTATCACAGCAAAGGCCAACACCGATGTTTTAAGCATCTTCTTGCTTCCCGTTGTTGAAGAGCAATTCGCGGATGGCGATTACGTCTTTCAACACGATGGAGCACCTGTTCGTAATGTACCGCCTGTGGCGGAGTGGTTACACGACAATAACACCCCTGTAATGGACTGGCCTGCACAGAGTCCTGACCTGAATCCTGCAGAACACCTTTGGGATGTTTTGCAGCGCCGACTTCGTACCAGGCCTCACCGACCGACATCGATACCTCTCCTCAGTGCAGCACTCCGTGAAGAATGTGCTGCCATTCCCCAAGAAAACCTCCAGCACCTAATTGAACGTATGCTTGCGAGAGGGGAAGCTGTCATCAAGGCTAAGGTTGGGCCAACACCATATAGAATTCCAGCGTTACCGATGGACGGTGCCACGAACTTTTAAGTCATTTACAGCCAGGTATCCCGATACTTTTGATCACATAGTGTAGCAGTAAGATGTAATGGCGTTGCAAATCAGATTCAGCTGACAAATTGTATGACATATAGCAGTCAAAACAGCTGTGAACGTCGGCGTAAAGAAAGTCCAGTGTCAATCCCTTCAAGGAACCTATTGCAGGAATGAGAAAAGAAGTTTTTCTTTTTGTCCCCTGTGAAAATTCTAAAATTTTCTACACATAGTTTTTTGCACGCCATATGGATGAAAGTGATCTCCTCAAATAAATCTCAAATTCCTGCTGCCCCCTTTTCCCCCCGTTTTTATGTCCTTCTTTTATCCGTAAAACAGTTATATTCTCTTTTCCTTTAAATACCTTAACCAAACTGAACTGTTTTCTCCGGCTGTCAAACAAACACACATGTGTTATTTCATATTTGCTGAAATTCGTAATATGCACACAATCTGTTACTCTTAACCAAACAAAACAAAGGGAAAGCACAGTTCCGTACATCTCAGATACAGAAAATTATTATCTCACTTTCAGAATAACAGATTTTGTAACATCTCCACTCGCTTCTTACAGTACTGCTCCAACTACGGCACAACCTTCTCAGACTGAGATTAAAACAGAAATCAACCAAAATCACAGCTTCAGTAATAGAGTATTAATTACAAACAAACGTCAGACAGCTCAGAATAATCTCATTTATTAGATACATGTTGGGGAAAGTACACCAAGGTGCAGATGATGTCAGATGAAATTTATTCAGTGGTGGCTTACCTCAACCCTCTGCTGTTGCTCCAGGGTAATTCAGTCCCTACAGAGCAGAGCTACCGAACGTGATCGCCAGGAAATTCCAGTATGCAGATGACCCTGCAATTTCCTGTGAGAGTGACGATGTTTCTGGACCTGTCAGGTTAGCCGAGCGCGCTAATGCGCTGCTTCCTGGACTCGAGTAGGCTCGCCAGGCCCGGATCCAATCCATCCAGCGGCATAACGACGGAGGCCGGCTTGCCTCCCAGCCTGGATGTGGTTTTTAGGCGGTTTTCCGCATCCCACTAGATGAATACTGGGCTGGTCCCCACGTACCGCCTGAGTTACATGGCTCGCAGACATCTGAACACATTCACACTATTCCACGGATTACATTGGACGCAGACAGCTGGGGTACACTAATTCTGTCCCAGGGGGTATGGGGTGGCGACACGAAGGGCATCTGGCCCCCCCTTAAATTAACCTTGCCAATTCCTGTTAACCTTGCCGACCCTGCGTCATTGTGGGAACAAGGCACAAGCAAAAGAAAGAAAGAAATAAAGTGAAGATGTTTCTGTGTGTCACGAACACCTAAGAAACGGCCTTACCGAATTTTATGAACATTTTACGATGTGGAGATTAATGTTTCTGAAACAGGAGTTCGTGTTTTCCACCCACCTCTAATCGCATAGCATCAGCAAGGATGAGTCCACGGTTCGACGCTCTCCACCTAGTCAACAGCAGCGATAAGCCAAAACACCTTAGTGTCACATTTGACAATAGGCTGACGTACCGCAAACACCTTTCCGACATTATTCTCAAGTTTCTCCCGGCGTATTTCTTGCTCGACAGTCCACGGGTGTACTGCCGGTCCATAGTGTCTACCGGCCCAATATTTCGGCGGTCAGACACGTCGCCATCGTCAGGTGCGCTGAGCCGTTCTCTCTGCAGTCGGCGCCCGCTTCTGTGGTGCTGTCGGTCTAATTGCCTCGTTCACCCAAGTTTCCTTTGCTGAGCGTCTTTTTAGTTACAATCTCAATGCTGGTTCCCATGCCCTGCTGAGGTTTTAGCCGCAATCTCGGTTGATTAGTCTATCCCTGGTACGAATCTCGATATCCTCTCTAACGACGCTGTTCCAGCATTTAGATGTCTGTGCCAAGGATCTGGTATGTTGGTAGCCCATTTCGTTATTTTCGGACAAACAGTGCTCTGCGACCGCCGACTTGTTGGGGTACCCAAGTCGAGTTCTAACATTCTGCGTGGTGTCTGTTTGTTCTGTATCGTGTCTCCCTACCACTTTCGCGCAACGACGTTCTGAGTGTGTTTTTTTAGGGAATTGACTAGTTTGAACCTGAGAACTGTTGCTGGTAAAGAGACGTCAGACCACACATGACATGTAGAGTTCAGAAGAGTTCAGCGAGACTAGCGATGATATAACTAAATACTTAATGGTTTCAGCGTCAGCTCCACTGCACTCCCTGTAAAAGAATCTTAATACTAACTAAATTTAGTGGAAGGAGTTCAAGGCTTTCCTACTTTTAGTTAGCTGGTAAAATAACGTCGAAAAAGCAGTTAAGTTTACCACTGGAAATTTTATTCTGCTCACAAAACATTGTTTATAAATTGCACTATTGATAAAAGGAGATGTTTTAATACAGGATGGTAAAAACCAACTGCGTTCAACAAAAATGTTAACGAATGTTCCCTGAATGGGTTTCGAAGTTCTACAATGGGTCGAAGGATGACCTATGCCATATCACATCTATAATCTAGGTTTAATTTACGTTTCATAAAAGAGAAAACTTTCAAAATGGTCTACAGTGACCCTCAATTATCTGTAATTACTTATTTAACTTGTCGTAAATTACAGTGGCTGATGTGGCTTCTCAATAATTATATAACAGAAAAATCATAGCGTTTCATATTTTAACTCCTAGTAGCAAATGTGAACACCATGAGCTTTAATTGACGATCGACACTAGTATTACGCAAAAAGGGCGTGTAACAGATGAGTCTTCTGAAGTTCTGAGTGAAGCCTTATGCGCTCAAAAATGCGGCATCACGTGCGTTCATTACCTTGTCGTTGGTTAGGCAGCTTCAGGGGGGCAGCGGTCGGCGCAGCAGCCATCCAGCTCGCCGTCTCGGAACTAACTCTCTCCTAACTTCTCCTTACCACAATTTACCGAAGTTGGTTTAAAAAAAAACTATCTGGCTGTGTTTTCAACTGATCAATCAGGGTCTCAATGTTAACCTTAAGTTCTGCCTACAAAAATCCTGTGTATCCAATGAGAAACGTTATACTTTTCGTGGTGGGGCAATGTTTTTAACGTTTGCAACGTAACAGAGACGCGAAAAACTCTCACGCTAAAACTTGCAGCTGGTGTGGCCCTTTTAGTGTTATCGTAAGATCTGTACTGTTCTTCTGGAGGGCTCTATCTTTTAACATGGGCTGGGGGGTGGTCTTGGCGGTCGGCCGGCGATGTGGGTGTCCGTCCCTTATCGTAGGGCCTTCTAGCTTAACACGGTTCTGCTCTCGGCTTCTGTTCTCGTTTCTTCCCTCGGAGCTGCTTCTGTTTCACGGTGGGAAGGTACGACATGCATTTAGGCGTTCTTGTGTTAGTCTGTGGTATTCCATTTGCTCACCGGTTGGTCGTATTACTTTGGTTAATTTAATGTCAGGATTTATTCGGAGATATGTGACATAACTGCCAGATTTGCTTATCATGTCAGGGTTTTCATGGAAGGCGTTGGCTTTGCCTGACACCTTGCAGAGTGTGCGCACTGCCTGTCCAATATAAGTCTTCGCACATTGACACGGAATCTGTCCTTCCACAAACCGAGATCGTTTTTGACACTTCTCAATATTGCTGGCATTTTACACTCCTGGAAATTGAAATAAGAACACCGTGAATTCATTGTCCCAGGAAGGGGAAACTTTATTGACACATTCCTAGGGTCAGATACATCACATGATCACACTGACAGAACCACAGGCACATAGACACAGGCAACAGAGCATGCACAATGTCGGCACTAGTACAGTGTATATCCACCTTTCGCAGCAATGCAGGCTGCTATTCTCCCATGGAGACGATCGTAGAGATGCTGGATGTAGTCCTGTGGAACGGCTTGCCATGCCATTTCCACCTGGCGCCTCAGTAGGACCAGCGTTCGTGCTGGACGTGCAGACCGCGTGAGACGACGCTTCATCCAGTCCCAAACATGCTCAATGGGGGACAGATCCGGAGATCTTGCTGGCTAGGGTAGTTGACTTACACCTTCTAGAGCACGTTGGGTGGCACGGGATACATGCGGACGTGCATTGTCCTGTTGGAACAGCAAGTTCCCTTGCCGGTCTAGGAATGGTAGAACGATGGGTTCGATGACGGTTTGGATGTACCGTGCACTATTCAGTGTCCCCTCGACGATCACCAGAGGTGTACAGCCAGTGTAGGAGATCGCTCCCCACACCATGATGCCGGGTGTTGGCCCTGTGTGCCTCGGTCGCATGTAGTCCTGATTGTGGCGCTCACCTGCACGACGCCAAACACGCATACGACCATCATTGGCACCAAGGCAGAAGCGACTCTCATCGCTGAAGACGACACGTCTCCATTCGTCCCTCCATTCACGCCTGTCGCGACACCACTGGAGGCGGGCTGCACGATGTTGGGGCGTGAGCGGAAGACGGCCTAAAGGTGTGTGGGACCGTAGCCCAGCTTCATGGAGACGGTTGCGAATGGTCCTCGCCGATACCCCAGGAGCAACAGTGTCCCTAATTTGCTGGGAAGTGGTGGTGCAGTCCCCTACGGCACTGCGTAGGGTCCTACGGTCTTGGCGTGCATCCGTACGTCGCTGCGGTCCGGTCCCAGGTCGACGAGCAAGTGCACTTTCCGCCGACCACTGGCGACAACATCGATGTACTGTGGAGACCTCACGCCCCACGTGTTGACCAATTCGCCGGTACGTCCACCCGGCCTCCAGCATGCCCACAATACGCCCTCGCTCAAAGTCCGTCAACTGCACATACGGTTCACGTCCACGCTGTCGCGGCATGCTACCAGTGTTAAAGACTGTGATGGAGCTCCGTATGCCACGGCAGACTGGCTGACACTGACGGCGGCGGTGCACAAATGCTGCGCAGCTAGCGCCATTCGACGGCCAACACCGCGGTTCCTGGTGTGTCCGCTGTGCCATGCGTGTGATCATTGCTTGTACAGCCCTCTCGCAGTGTCCGGAGCAAGTATGGTGGGTCTGACACACCGGTGTCAATGTGTTCTTTTTCCCATTTCCAGGAGTGTGTTTGGTGGTAAAAAGACAGTTCCTACTCGGTGTTTCATCAATATTGGTGCTATTTTCCCTGGTAGTGCGTCAGTATACAGCATATACCAAAAAAATGGCTCTGAGCACTATGGGACTTAACAGCTAGGGTCATCAGTCCCCTAGAACTCAGAACTACTTAAACCTAACTAACCTAAGGACATCGTACACATCCATGCCCGAAGCAGGATTCGAACCTGCGACCGTAGCAATCGCGCGATTCCGGACTGATCGCCTAGAACCGCTCGGCCACCACGGCCGGCAGCATATACCAGATTCGGTGTCAATGTGGGAAGACTTATTGGACAGACAGGCTCACTCGACTTGGGTTCTCCAACAAATCGGCGGTCGCAAAGCACTGTTTGTCCGAAAATCACGAAATGGACTTCCAGCATACTCAGGGTTCCTGGCACAGACATCTAAAAACTGGGACAGCGTCGTTAGAGAGGCTACCGAAATTCTTACCAGGGACAGACTTATCAACCGAGATTGCGGCTAAAACCTCAGCAGGGCATGGAAACCAGCATTGAGATTCTAATTAAAAAGACGCTCAGCAAAGGACACGAACGGAGGACTAGGGCGGACGAGGCAATTACACCGACACCGCCACAGAAGTGGGCGCCGACTGCAAAGAGAACGCCTCGCGAGGGAAGTTAAGAGGGTCTCCCACCCTCAGGAGCTCAGTTCGTCAGCGCACCTGACGATGGCGACATGTCTGACCGCCGACATAGTTTGCCCGTTGGACTGGCAGTACAGCCGGCCGGGGCGGCCCAGCGGTTCTAGGCGCGACAGTCTGGAACCGTGCGACTGCTACGGTCGCAGGTTCGAATCCTACCTCGGGCATGGATGTGTGTGGTTTCCTTAGGTTAGTTAGGTTTAAATAGTTCTAAGTTCTAGGGGACTGATGACCTCAGATGTTAAGTACCATAGTGCTCAGAGCCATTTGAACTGGCAGTACACCCGTGGACAGTTTGAACCTTTCCGACAAGTTAACGAGGTGCAAACATGAGTGGTTTGCAGTACATGAGGAGCAAACACATCAGTTCTCCGTGGGGGATGCCTTGCCTTGGCACACTCTGCAGCAGGATATTGGGGATCAGTTTGGAATTGCAGCGCTCTTGTCAAGATGGCTCACTTCCATTTGAAAGAAGCTATGAGAACCACTAGTGGCGCAGTCAGATCTACACCTACACACTGGCTGCTGATACTATGGAACATCTGTCCAGATCATATTCGTCGAGGGGTGGCTCTCTACAAAGTTGGGCTGCACGTTTCCAAAAAAAAGAATCAATCCCTCTGCACAGAGGTTTGCTCTCCCTGCCCAGGAAACGCTTCAATTCCAGAACAGCAGCAAATGAAACCGGAGTCAAAATGGTCTCCATTTGGTTCAACCGCGACGCTGAGTGAAAACGTGATTGGAAAGCCACGAAAACCCGGAGCCACAGACTTACTGACAACACATCTTTTAAGGTTCCAGGCTTTCATTGTACTAGGGAGGTGTGGGTACAGCGCAATAGATTCTGCACTAGACAGGGTATGTTAAAATAAACAAGATGCACAAATGGGGCTTTTGCAATCGAAGTTACATGAAGTATCCGATGAGGCGGTCCGCTGAACTGACTGTTCCGACATTCTTGAGTACTCTGCGCCGTTGCATGTTTATAAAGGTAAAATACGTTCATGTTCACAAATTAAGCCCAATTGCAGTATGTAGTGCCACACAACGTGGTACCACCACAAAACTGGCGCTAATAGCACAGTCACATAGGAAACAGACACGACACAGGTCTGTAAGTCCACGGTATTGGTGATCAGTTCAGAAAACCGTCTCAAAACACATGTGCTACAAAACGCCACTGTTTCCTGTGCAGTATGGGATATGGGATATGCGATATGGGATATGATCACCACGCACACGTACACAGTCCGCACAACGGATTGGCATACTCTGGACCAGGTGGGGTATAGCCTCCCATTCTCGCACCAGTGCCTGTCGGGGCTCCCGAAGTGTCGTAGGGGTTTGAAGACGTGCAACGATACGTCGACCGAGAGCATCCCAGACGTGCTCGATGGGGTTTGGGTCTGGAGAACAGGCAGGCCACTCCATTCGCCTGATATCTTCTGTTTCAAGGTACTCCTCCACGATGGCAGCTCGGTGGGGCCGTGCGTTATCATCCATCACGAGGAATGTGGGACCCACTGCACCCCTGAAAAGGCGGACATACTGGTGCAAAATGACTTCCCGATACACCTGACCTGTTACAGTTCCTCTGTCAAAGACATGCAGGGGTGTACGTACACCAATCATAATCCCACCCCACACCATCAAACTACGACCTTCATACAGGTCCCTTTCAAGGACTTTAAGGGGTTGGTATCTGGTTCCTGGTTCACGCCAGATGAAAACCCGGCGAGGATCACTGTTCAGACTATACCTGGACTCGTCCGTGAACATGACCTGGAACCACTGTTCCAATGACCATGTACTGCGTTCTTGACACCAGGCTTTACGGGTTCTGCTGTGACCAGGGGTCAGTGGAATGCACCTTGCAGGTCTCCGGACGAATAAAACGTGTCTGTTCAGTTGTCTGTAGACTGAGTGTCTGGAGACAACTGTTCCAGTGGCTGCGGTAAGGTCCTGAGCGAGACTACCTGCAGTCACTGACGGTGAGATATCGGTCTCCTTGTGGTGTTGTACACTGTGGACGTCCCGTACTGTAGCTCCTGGACACGCTTCCTGTCTGCTGGAATCGTTGCCATAATCTCGAGATCACACTTTGTGGCACACAGAGGGCCCGTGCTATGACCTGCTGTGTTTGACCAGCTTCCATAGCCCTAGTATTCCACCCCTCATAACATCATCAACATGTGTTCTTTGAGCCATTTTCAACACACAGTCACCATGAGCACGTCTGAAAACGTCTGCACACTTACTCGCTGCACCGTACTCTAACATGCACCGACACACCTCTGCGTATGTGGACTGCTGCCAGCGCCACCTTGCGACGACCGCAGGTCAAATGTACTGCATGGTTATATCCGGAGGTGATTTAAACCCGCAAACCAACCACCACAGCGTTGTTTCACCATGTATCAGAATTATCCTTAATTTATGAGTGCGAGTGTAGTTCCATATGTCTACTTTTCAGTTCAATACAAATTCTTTTGCTGCAACCGATGCATAGAATAGTGACAATAATAATAATAATAATAATAATAATAATAATAATACACTCTGAAACGGATCACTACAAAGGAATTATCCAAAGGGGCAAATAGGTAAATATGATGTGGATGTACAAATAAACAAACTATTGTGGTTTCAGAATAGTTGGATGATTTTGTTCAAGAGGAAGAGATCTACGAATTGAGCAAGTCAAAAACGCGTTGGTCCACCTCCGATCCTTATGCAAGCAGTATTTCTGCTTCGCAAAGATTGATAGAATTGTTGAATGCTCTCCTGAGGGACGTTGTACCAATTTCTGTCCAACTGGCCAAAACTGTATTTGGTTGAATGGCCATGTCCATAATGCTCCAAACTTTCTCCGTTGGGGAGAGATCCGACGATCTCGCTATCCAAGGTAGGGTTTGTCAAGCACGAAAGGAAGCAGTAGAAACTCTCACTTTGTGCGGTCTGGCATTCTCATGTTGAAATGTAAGCCCATGATGGCTCGCCATGAATGTCAACAAAAGCTGACGTAGAATATCGTCGATTTACCTTTGTGGTGTAGGGATGCAGCGGATGACAACCACAGGAGTCCTGCTGTGAAAAGAAATGGCACCCCACACCATCACATCTGTTTGTTGGGCCATATGACTTGCGACAGTGAGGTTGATACCCCACTGCTGTACGGTGCGTCTCCAGAAACGTTTCCGCTGATCATCGCAGCTCAGTTTGAAGTGGGGCTTATCACTGAAGACAATTTTACTCCAGTGAACGAGATTCTGGGCCGATGAAGTGCGTAGAGATGCCCCAGACAGTGGGGGATATCAACTTGACTGCGCACATTATACGATTGCCAAACTCTACCTTGACCACCAAGGTAGCCACATCTTTCCTCAATTGAGAACGTTTGGAGCATTATGGGCAGGGCCCGCCAATCAGCTTGTAGTGTTGATGATCTAACGTGCGAATTAGACAGAATTTGGCAATATATCCATCTGGGGATCAACCAACAACTATCATCCAACACCAAGCTGAATAGCTGCTTGCTTAATGGGCAGAGGTGGACCAACTCGTTGTTGACTTGCTCAATTTTGGAAACTCTTTCTCTTGAATAAATCATCCAATTTTTCTGTAATTGTAATGATTTTTTTCTCCGTATTTGTACATGACGTCTTCCACCTTCTGTCCCTTTCGGGTAACTGTGTCTACATGCGCCTGGCTCGAGCCCTTACAATGTTCACAGATTGCCCTTCCATCCACTGGCAACACGATCTTACGAATGTTTTTTCACATGTTGTCCACAAACAATCTGGTAAATAAGAAATGTCAGTGTGTCTTGTTAACCATTTCCTTACTATTTTTTTTAAAGGAATCTGATTTATCTTCGCTATATACTTACATATATTATGTTTTTGTAAGTGAATTGGCAACTTATTTCCACTGCCTCTGGGCGAAAAAACTGGTTGAATGTCTGAGAAAAGTATTTCCTGACAAGATGTGATAAACTGGTGAAGCTGCTTGTGGGTGACCACTACAAAGCAGGTCTTCCATGAAACTTCCTGGCAGATTAAAACTATGTGTTGAACCGAGACTCGAACTCGAGACCTTTGCATTTTGCAGGCAAGTGGTCAACCATCTGAGCTACCCAAGCATGACTCACACCCCATCCTCACAGCTTCAATTCTGCCAGTACCTCGTCTCCTACCTTCCAAACTTCACAAAGCCCTTATGTAAACCTTGCAGAACTAGATCTCCTCGAGGAAGGTTATTACGGAGAGATGGCTTAGGCACAGCCTGGGAGGATGTTTCCAGGATGAGATTTTCACTCTGCAGCGGAATGTGCGCTGATATGAAAATTCGAAAGGCAAAGGTCACGAGTTCGACTCTCAGTCCGGCACACAGTTTTAATCTGCCAGGAAGTTTCATATCGGTGCACACTCCGCTGCAGAGTGAAAATCTGATTTAGGAAACAGATCTTCCACTTGTCGTGTCGCACTGTAGCGGTCGAATGATACCTGCTGGACTGTTAGCAAGCCTAACGCTGTTTCCTGGATGTTGTGTACATGGTTCTGCATAGTCAGCGCATACACAACTTTCCTAAGCACAACAGTGCAGGCGCAGCGCTCCTCCATCCTCGCACTACGAGATGGCGCTGCCTTAGAGACGGACCAAATTCTGCTTCCGCGGATCTGCGTATTAATATGTAACGCCGCCAATGAGATTGCTGCTAACGTAGAACCTTTTCTCGTCACGGATAACACTCGCACAGTGATACATGAACACGCGAGGTATTATGACGAGTGTACAGACCTCCGATTAGTCAGTCTGCATTTGTCTGCATCAGTCTGCACCAGTCCACCTTTGTCTGTACCAGTCTATAGTCCAGTTTCAGTCTGCGCCTAATAAGATTACCATATTCCTGTACATAGCCATGAAGATAAATGTATAGACACTTTGTCAAGTATCAGAGATATGTGAGAGTAAGATTAACGCACCAAGGCCAAAGGAACTTCAGATTGTCAATTGTAAATAGCATCCAGAATCAAGTTAAGTAATTTTATGCTTGTTATTATTTTAATAAATGTGTGTGAAAATTAATCAAGTTCTGTTTAAAGTTGGTCACCGTCAATCTGCTACTCTAAGCGAGCAAGTGGCATTTCTATCGTCTGACCTAACGGCAGAAGATAAGCACGCCACGATAAGACCATGAAACGTATTTCTGACACTCGCCTACTTCGTTAGAGCGACAAGTCAAATAATCTGATGGTGTGTGTACCGAAGGTCCTACAGTACGCACACCACACTCGATCTACGAGGTCGCTTACCATACAGAAAATTTACATCTGGAATAAAAACATCTGCATAGATGGGAAATATCAAGCACGAGGGATAACCAGCTTAGGCGTGAACTCTGGAATACAGTGGTATAGGGCAAAGATGACAACAGTTGTTTCCCTTTTAAAAACTGGTAACTAGAAGATGAAGGGCGTGACTCACATGGACTGGAGCGATGACGACCTGCACTCCCGCTGCTGTTGTTGCTGGTACTGCTGCTGTTGCTGCTGCTGCAGTTGTTGCTGCTGTTGCTGTTGTTGGTACTCCATCTCCCTCATCTCGCGGTCCAGCTCCCGTTGTTCTCGCTCCAGCGCCCGCTGCGCCCTATGTTGTTGTTGTGCCTGGAACACAACGGAAAAAAAGCTGTGAGGACGGGGCGTGAGTCGTGCTTGGGTAGCTCAGTTGGTAGAGCACTTGACCGCGAAAGGCAAAGGTCCCGAGTTCGAGTATCGGTCCGGCACACAGATTTAATCTGCCAGGAAGTTTCATATCAGCGCACACTCCGCTGCAGAGTGAAAATCTCATTCTGGACAACGGAAAAAGACGGATCGCCAACTTGCCATGTATCATTGCAAAGTCACAGGCTTCCAAAATACTAAGTAATTGTAACCATCTGTTGGATGGCGGTCGGTTTGGCCTTAGAAAAGGTATCACATAGGCAGTTCTAACATTGCGCTTGAGAGTGAAGGCAGCGGAAGACGGGTAACATAAATACGAGGGGCGTTTAAAAGTCCGTGCAGAGCCCGAGAGATGTCACCACCGGCGCGTATCGTAGTTATGTTTAGTTAGTAGTATCTTTGGAAAGAACGCAGACAAAGGTTCAGCCATATTAGTCTATTTCTTTGTGTTTTGCATTCGTGTGAATCAAGAAAATCGAGTGATTGTCAAAAAATGGACGAAAAAGAATTTCGTGTGGTGATTACTTTATGAGAGACAAAATACCTCAGGAGCATAAAGCGAAAGTAGATAAACATTACGGTGACTCTGCACCTTCGATCAGAACAGTTCATAAGTGTTTTCCAAATTTTCGGAGTGGCCATATGGGCACAGGTGATGCTGAACGTTCTGGACGCCCTGTGGAGGTTATGACTCCAGAAATCATTGATAAAATCCATGATATTGTGATGGATCTAGAGCTGTGGGCATCTCGAATGAACGGGTACATAATGTTTTGCATAAACATTTGGACATGAGAAACCTATCCGCAAGATGGGTTCCGCGATTGCTCACGCTTGACAAAAAACGGAATCGTGTGAAGTGTTGCAAGGATAGTTTGCAGCTGTTCAGGAAGAATCCCCAAGACTTAAAGCGTCGTTTCGTCACTGTGGATGAAAGATGGATACATTACTATACTCCTGAGATCAAACAACAATCTGAACAATGGGTTACCAAGGGAGAATCTTTCCTTCTGCCGGAAGGTTTATGGCGTCTGTCATTTGGGATTCGCACGGGGTGATTCTCATCGACTATCTGGAAAAGGGTAAAACTATTACAGGTGGATGTTACTGATCGTTATTGGACCGTTTCAAAACCGAGGTGCAAAGAAAAAACTCCGGCAAATGGACCGCAAAAGAGTCCTTTTCCATCACGACAATGCACCAGCACACACGTCATCAAAATTAATGGAAGTAGGATTCCAACTCGTTTCAAATCCCCCCCAATTTTCCAGACTTGGCTCCCTCAGGCTACTATTTGTTCCCCAATTTGAAGAAATGCCCAGAGGGAGAAATATTTTACTCAAACTACGACGTGATTGCAGCAACTAATAGCTATTTTGCAGACTTGGACAATTCCTGTTATTCGGAAGGTATCAACAAATAAGAACGGCATTGGACGAAGTGTGTAACTCTAAAAAGAGACTATGTGGAAAAATAAAAAAGATGTACCCCAAACTCGTAAATAGTTTTTATTTTTGCACCGACTTTTCAAGCCCCCTCGTATGTACAAGAACCGAGGGTGAACAGAAAGGATGGAAGAGTAATAACGAAAAGACAGGATTTGGAAGGGTGGTGGGAGTGTTGTGTTTCGGTCGCACTGCTCAGCCTACACCGATCAGCCAGAACATTATGACCACCTACCTAATAGCCGGTAAGTCCACCTTTGGCACGGATAACAGCGGTGGTGCATCGTGGCATGCTAGAAATGAGGCCTCGGTAAATCGCTGGAGGGAGTTGGCACCACCTCTGCACTCGCAAATCACCTAATTCCCGCAAATTCAGGAGAGGGGGACGACGAGCTCTGACGCCACATCCAAACTCATCCCAGATGTGTTCGATAGGGTTCAGATCTGGCGAGTTGAGACGGGGGCCAGCATGTCAACTGGAAGTCGCCACTGTGTTCCTCGAACAGCTCCGTCATTCTCCTGGCCTTTAGACATGGAGCATTATCTTGCTGAAAAATGCCACTACCAACGGGACACATGACCGTCACGAAGAGGTGTACGTGGTCTGCAACCATCTACATCTACATCTCAATCTACATGATTACTCTGCAATGAACATTTAAGTGCTTGGCAGAGGGTTCATAGAACCACAATCATATTATCTCTCTACCATTCCACTCCTGAACAGCGCGCGGGAAAAACGAACACCTAAACTTTTCTGTTCGAGCTCTGATTTCTCTTATTTTATTGTGATGATCATTCCTACCTATGTAGGTTGAGCTTAACAAAATATTTTCGCATTCGGAAAAGAAAGTTGGTGTCTGAAATTTCGTAAATAGATCAAGCCGCGACGAAACACGTCTTTCCTTTAATGACTTCCATCTCAACTCGCGTATCATATCTGCCACCTCTCTCCCCTATTACGTGATAATACAAAACGAGCTGCCCTTTTTTGCACCCTTTCGATGTCCTCCATCGATCCCACCTGGTAAGGATCCCACACCGCGCAGCAATATTCTAACAGAGGACGAACGAGTGTAGTGTAAGCTGTCTCTTTAGTGGATTTTTTGCATCTACTTAGTGTCCTGCCAATGAAACGCAACCTTTGGCTCTCCTTCTCCACAATATTATCTATGTGGTCTTTCCAACTGAAGTTGTTCATAATTTTTACACCCAGATACTTAGTTGAATTGACAGCCTTGTGAATTGTACTATTTATCGAGTAATCGAATTCCAACGGATTTTTTTTGGAAGTCGTGTCGATCACCTCAGACTTTTCGTTTTTTAGCGTCAACTGCCACCTGCCACATCATACAGCAATCTTTTATGAATCGATTTGCAACTGATACTGGTCTTCAGATGACCTTGCTAGACGGTAAATTACACCATCATCTGCGAACAACCTAAGAGAACTGCTCAGATTGTCACCCAGGTCATTTATATAGATCAAGAACAGCAGAGGTCCCAGGAGGCTTCCCTGGGGAACACCTGATATCACTTCAGTTTTACTCGATGATTTGCCGTCTATTATTACGAACTGCGACCTTCCTGACAGGAAATCACGAATCCAGTTGCACAACTGAGACAATACCCCATAGGCCCACAGCTCGATTAGAAGTCGCTTGTGAGGAACGGTGTCAAAAGCTTTTCGGAAATCTAGAATTACGGAATCAACTTGAGATATCCTGTCGATACCAGCCATTACTTCGTGCGAATAAAAAGCTAGCTGCGTTGCACAAGAACGATGTTTTTCTGAAACCGTGCTGATTACGTATCAATAGATCGTTCTGTTCAAGTTGAGTCATAATGTTTGAATTCAGTATATGCCCCAAAACCCTAATGCAAACCGACGTCAATGATATAGGCCTGTAGTTCGATGGATTACTCCTACTACCGTTCTTAAACACTGGTGCGACCTGCGCAATTTTCCAATCTGTAGGTTCAGATCTATTGGTGAGCAAGTGGTTGTATATGATTGCTACGTAGGGAGCTATTGTATCAGCGTAATCTGAAAGGAACGTAATCAGTATACAATCTGGACCTGAAGACTTGCCAGTACCAAGCGATTTCAGTTGCTTCGCAGTCCTTAAGATATCTACTTCTAAGAAACTCATGCTAGCAGCTGTTCGTGTTTCAAATTGTGGAATATTCCATTCGTCTTCCATGGTGAAGGAATTTCGGAAATCTGCATTCAATAACTCCGCTTTAGTGGCACAGTCGTCGGTAACAGTACCATCGGCACTGCACAGCGAAGGTCTTGACTGCGTCTTTCTCCTTGTGTACTTTACATACGAACAGAATTTCGTCGGATTTTCTACCAAAATTCGAGACAGTGTTTCGTTGTGGTTCCTATTAAAGGCATCTCGCATTGAAGTCCGTGCCAAATTTCGCGCATCTGTAAATTTTAGCCAATCTTTGATACTCCTTGGCTGTGTTGATGGCTTGCACGAGCTCCACTGGACCCAAGGAAGCCCACGTGAATGTTCCCCAGAGCATAATGGAGCCGCTGCCAGCTTGTCTCCGTCACGCAACACAGGTGTCGAGGTGCTGTTCTCCTGGAATATAACGGATTCGCGCACTCCTATCAGCATCATGATGTAGGTATCGGGATACGCCACACCGTGCAATTCTCTGTCACTGGGCCAACATCCAGTACCAATGGTCACGTGCCCATTTCAGCCGTACTTGCCAATGCTGTGGTGTTAACATTAACACATGCATGGGTCATTGGGTGTGGTGGCCCATTGGTAGGAGTGTTTGGTGCGCTGTATGTTCAGACACATTTATACTCTGCCCAGCATTAAAGTTTGACGTTAGTTCCGCCACAGTTCGCCACCTGTCCTGTTTTACCAGTCTGCCCAGCCTACTACGTTCGAATCTGTAATGAGCGGTGGCTGCCCGGCTCCACGAGCTCTGGACGTGGTTTCACCTCGGTTTCGCCAAGTGTTGAAGACACTCACCACGACGTTCCCGGAAAGCTCGTGTCCAGCCTCCGGGTCGTCAGTATCGGCCCTCGCTCAAACTCAGGCGGGTCGCGCGCCTTCCCCATTCTACACACTGGCAACACGCTCACTTAAACTGTATGCACGGTGCGTGTGTCACATTAGAAGTCGTTCCTCGCCAGGTGACTCTGCTGTCGCCTCGACAGGCTTATATCAATAACAGGTCGGTGGTCATAATGTTCTGGCTAATCAGTATACAGGATGTTACAAAAAGGTACGGCCAAACTTTCAGGAAACATTCCTCACACACAAAGAAGGAAAATATGTTATGCGGACATGTGTCCGGAAACGTTTACTTTGCATGTTAGAACTCATTTTATTACTTCGCTTCAAATCACATTAATCATGGAATGGAAACACACAGCAACAGAACGTACCAGCGTGTCTCCAAACACTTTGTTACAGGAACTGTTCAAAATGTCCTCCGTTAGCGAGGATACGTGCAGCCACCCTCCGTCGCACTGAATCCCTGATGCGCTGATGCAGCCCAGCAGAATGGCGTATTGTATCACAGCCGTCCACAATACGAGCACGAAGAGCCTCTACATTTGGTACCGGGGTTGCGTAGACAAAAGCTTTCAAATGCTCCCATAAACGAAAATCAAGAGGGTTGAGGTCAGGAGAGCGTGGAGGCCACGGAATTGGTCTGCCTCTACCAAACTGTTGTCGAGAGGCGTATGAACACTTCGACTGAAATGTGCAGGAGCTCCGTCGTGCATGAACCACATGTTGTGTTGTACTTGTAAAGGCACATGTTCTAGCAGCACAGTAGAGTATTCCGTATGAAATCGTGATAACGTGCTCCATTGAGCGTGGGTGGAAGAACATAGAGGCCAATCGAGACATCGCCAACAATGCCTGCCCAAACGTTCACACAAAATCTGTGTTTATGACGTGATTGCACAATTGCATGCGGATTCTCGTCAGCCCACACATGTTGATTGTGAAAATTCACAATTTGATCACGTCGGAATGATACCTCATCCGTAAAGAGAACATTTGCACTGAAATGAGGATTGACACATTGTCGGATGAACCATTCGCAGAAGTGTACCCGTGGAGGCCAATCAGCTGCTGATAGTGCCTGCACACGCTGTACACGGTACGGAAACAATTGGTTCTCCCGTAGCACTCTCCATACAGTGACGTGGTCAACGTTACCTTGTACAGCAGCAACTTCTCTGACGCTGACATTAGGCTTATCGATATCTGCACGAATAATTGCCTCGTCCATTGCAGGTGTCCTCGTCGTTCTAGGTCTTCCCCAGTCGCGAGTCATAGGCTGGAATGTTCCGTGCTCCCTAAGACGCCGATCAATTGCTTCGAACGTCTTCCTGTCGGGACACCTTCGTTCTGGAAATCTGTCTCGATACAAACGTACCGCGCCACGGCTATTGCCCCGTGCTAATCCGTACATCAAATGGGCATCTGCATTTGTAAACATTGCACTGACTGCAAAACCACGTTCGTGATGAACACTAACCTGTCGATGCTACGTACTGATGTGCTCGATGCTAGTACTGTAGAGCAATGAGTCGCATGTCAACAGAAGGACCGAAGGCAACATTACCTTCCTTCAATTGGGCCAACTGGCGGTGAATCGAAGAAGTACAGTACATACTGACGAAACTGAAATGAGCTTAACATGGAAATTAACCGCTTCCGGACACATGTCCACATAATATCTTTTCTTTATTTGTGTGTGAGGAATGTTTCCTGAAAGTTTGGCCGTACCTTTTTGTAACACCCTGTATTTGAATAGGCATGCCTGCATCAGTGTCTTTGGTGCTTCATTGTATAAGCGCAATGATACTGAGAACTGAGAACTTAGCCACATTGCTCCATAGTTAGTGTCGGCGTCATTCATGGCTAGTCCCAACGTTTCAGTCCTCCGTCCTTTCTGCCAAGACAGATAGCCGGCGATAAATTTCCGCAATGTGTCCATCCCCGCCTGCCCACCTATCCGCCATTCCCTAATGAAGCATCCGTCTCCGAGTGGACGATGCCGTTAGGCTTTGGCCTTTTCGCCGCAGTGGGCGTGGCCGCTACTGCGGAAGTTACTGCCGACAAACAACAGGATGACAGCCAGGGGAATGCCACAGTCTGTTACACGGCAGTCTACATCTACATCTACATCCATACTCCGAAAGCCAACTGACGGTGTGTGGCGGTGGGTACCTTCAGTACATATATCGGTTCTCGCTTCTATTCCAGTCTCGTATTGTTCGTGGAAAGAAGGATTGTCGGTATGCTTCTGTGTGGGCTCTAATCTCTCTGATTTTATCCTCGTGGTCTCTTCGCGAGATACACGTAGGACGGAGCGATATACTGCTTGACCCGTCGGTGAAGGTATGTTCTCGAAACTTCAACGAAAGCCCGTACCGAGCTACTGAGCGTCTCTCCTGCAGAGTCTTCCACTGGAGTTTATGTATCATCTCCGTAACGCTTTCGCGATTACTAAATGATCCTGTAACGAAGCGGGCTGCTCTCCGTTGGATCTTCTCTATCTCTTCTATCAACCCTATCTGGTACGGATGCCACACTGCTGAGCAGTATTCAAGCAGTGGGCGAACAAGCGTACTGTAACCTACTTCCTTTGCTTTCGGAGTGCATTTCCTTAGGATTCTTCCAATGAATCTCAGTCTGGAATCTGCTTTACCAACGATCAACTTTATATGATCATTCCATTTTAAATCACTCCTAATGCGTACTCCCAGATAATTTATGGAATTAACTGCTTCCAGTTGCTGACCTTCTATATTGTAGCTAAATGATAAAGGATCTTTCTTTCTATGTATTCGCAGCACATTACACTTGTCTCCAGTCAGATTCAATTGCCATTCCCTGCACCATGCGTCAATTCGTTGCAGATCCTCTTGTATTTCAGTACAATTTTCCATTGTTACAACCTCTCGATATACCACAGCATCATCCGCAAAAAGCCTCAGTGAACTTCCGATGTCATCCACAAGGTCATTTATATATGCTGTGAATAGCAACGGTCCTACGACACACCCCTGAGGCACACCTGAAATCACTCTTACTTCGGAAAATTTCTCTCCATTGAGAATGACATGCTGCGTTCTGTTATCTGGGAACTCTTCGATCACACAATTGGTCTGATAATCCATATGCTCTTACTTTGTTCTTTAGATAACTGTGAGGAACTGTATGTAACGCCTTGCGGAAGTCAAGAAACACGGCATCTATCTGCGAACTCGTGTCTATGGCCCTCTGAGTCTCGTGGACGAATAGCCCGAGCTGGCTTTCACACGATCGTCTTTTCCAAAACCCATGCTGATTCCTAGAGAGTAGATTTCTAGTCTCCAGAAAAGTCATTACACTCGAACTTAATACGTGTTCCAAAATTGCACAACTGATAGACGTTAGAGATATAGGTCTATAGTTCTGCACACCTGTTCGACGTCCCTTCTTGTAAACGGGGATCACCTGTGCAATCAGTGCTTGACGCGCGCAAAGTCCATGTACAGCATGGAAACTCCACAAGTGCTCAGGTTCACATGTAATCGCTCTAAACATCTGTACAAAATTTGTAATTCAGTTCTGCTCTTCACTGTGACTCACTGAAGTTCTGGTGAGGTACCCTGGTGAGCCAGAACGCTGTATCCACTGCCCGTCTCGAACCTGAACACCATGCGGTGGCGTAGTGGTCGTATAAAATTAATTGACAATATAAAATTAATTGACTATATAAAATTAATTGACCATATACACTCCTGGAAATTGAAATAAGAACACCGTGAACTCATTGTCCCAGGAAGGGGAAACTTTATTTACACATTCCTGGGGCCAGATACATCACATGATCACACTGACAGAATCACAGGCACATAGACACAGGCAACAGAGCATGCACAATGTCGGCACTAGTACAGTGTATATCCAACTTTCGCAGCAATGCAGGCTGCTATTCTCCCATGGAGTCGATCGTAGAGATGCTGGATGTAGTCCTGTGGAACGGCTTGCCATGCCATTTCCACCTGGCGCCTCAACTGGACCAGCGTTCGTGCTGGACGTGCAGACCGCCTGAGACGACGCTTCATCCAGTCCCAAACATGCTCAATGGGGGACAGATCCGGAGATCTTGCTGGCCAGGGTAGTTGACTTACACCTTCTAGAGCACGTTGGGTGGCACGGGATACATGTGGATGTGCATTGCCCTGTTGGAACAGCAAGTTCCCTTGCCGGTCTAGGAATGGTAGAACGATGGGTTCGATGACGGTTTGGATGTACCGTGCACTATTCAGTGTCCCCTCGACGATCACCAGAGGTGTACGGCCAGTGTAGGAGATCGCTCCCCACACCATGATGCCGGGTGTTGGCCCTGTGTGCCTCGGTCGTATGCAGTCTTGATTGTGGCGCTCACCTGCACAGTGCCAAACACGCATACGACCATCATTGGCACCAAGGCAGAAGCGACTCTCATCGCTGAAGACGACATGCCTCCATTCGTCCCTCCATTCTCGCCTGTCGCGACACCACTGGAGACGGGCTGCACGATGTTGGGGCGTGAGCGGAAGATGGCCTAACGGTGTGCGGGACCGTAGCCCAGCTTCATGGAGACGGTTGCGAATGGTCCTCGCCGATACCCCAGGTGCAACAGTGTCCCTAATTTGCTGGGAAGTGGCGGTGCGGTCCCCTACGGCACTGGGTAGGATCCTACGGTCATGGCGTGCATCCGTGCGTCGCTGCGGTCCGGTCCCAGGTCGACGGGCACGTGCACCTTCCGCCGACCACTGGCGACAACATCGATGTACTGTGGAGACCTCACGCCCCACGTGTTGAGCAATTCGGCGGTACGTCCACCCGGCTTCCCGCATGCCCACTATACGCCCTCGCTCAAAGTCCGTCAACTGCACATACGGTTCATGTCCACGCTGTCGCGGCATGCTACCAGTGTTAAAGACTGCGATGGAGCTCCGTATGCCACGGCAAACTGGCTGACACTGACGGCGGCGGTGCACAAATGCTGCGCAGCTAGCGCCATTCGACGGCCAACACCGCGGTTCCTGGTGTGTCCGCTGTGCCGTGCGTGTGATCATTGATTGTACAGCCCTCTCGCAGTGTCCGGAGCAAGTATGGTGGGTCTGACACACCGGTATCAATGTGTTCTTTTTTCCATTTCCAGGAGTGTAATATTAGTCGTCGGTAAAGCTGATGCCAGACTGGGATTCATTGGAAAAATCCTAAGAAAATGCAGTCCGACAACAAAGGAAGTAGGTTATACAGTACACCTGTTTGCCCACTGCTCGAATACTGCTCACCAGTGTGGGATCCGTGCCAGATAGGGCTGATAGAGAAGATGCAATGGGAGAGGGCCGGATTAGCAAAGCGGTCTAAGGCGCTGCGATCATGGACTGTGCGGCTGGTCCCGGCGGAGGTTCAAGTCCTCCCTCGGGCAAGGGTATGAGCGTTTGTCCTTATGATAATTTAGGTTAAGTAGTGTGTAAGCTTAAAGACTGATGACCTTACCACTCAAGACCCATAAGATTTAACACACATTTGAACATTCCAATGGAGAGCACCGCGCTACGTTCCAAATGAAAAAAAAGGAAAAAAAATGGTTCAAATGGCTCTGAGCACTGACGTCGTCAGCCCCCTAGAACTCAGAACTGCTTAAACGTAACTAACCTAAGGATATCACACACATCCATCCCCAAGGCTGGATTCGAACCGGCGACCTTAGCGGTTCCAGGCTGAAGAGCCTAGAACCGCTTCGTTACAGGATCATATAGTCATCGCGAGAGCGTTACGGAGACGACAGATAAACTCCAGACTCTGCAGGAGAGACGCGCAGTAGCTCGATACGGGCTTTTGTTGAAGTTCGAGAACATACCTTCACTGAGGAGTCAAAAATGGTTGAAATGCCTCTGAGCACTATGGGACTCAACATCTGTGGTCATCAGTGCCCTAGAACTTAGGACTACTTAAACCTAACTAATCTAAGGACATCACACGCATCCATTCCCAAGGCAGGATTCGAACCTGCGACCGTAACTGAGAACCGCTCGGACACCGCGGTCAGCTACTGAGGAGTCAAGCAGTGTATTGCTGCCTCCTATGTATATCTCGCGAAGAGACCATGAGGGTAAAATCAGAGAGATTAGAGCCCACACAGAGGCATGCCGACAATCTTCCTTTCGACGAACAATACGAGACTGGATAAGGAGGGAGAACCGATAGCGGTACTCGAAGTACCCTCCACCACACACCGTCAGGTTCCTTGCGGAGTATGGATGTAGATGTAGATGCGGTAAGGAGAATGTGTAAAGAGGAGAGAGACCAATGGCGAGTCAGCCTGGCAACGACACGGCCCACGAATGGGTGGTTCACCGACACGCGCGACAGTGACAAACGGCAATTGCGTACCTTCTGGCGCCTACGACCGAGTGTCTCGCAAACAGCGACGCTGGTCGACTGTCGGCTGGCTGCTCGCTGAGCATCTGTGGAGACGAGCCAGACCACGAGTAGTGTCCGTGCTGGTAGATGCTTATACGGCAGGGCTCGTGTGGGGAGAGCGCCAGTAGTGGGGGTTGCGGGCAGCCGCTGTAGGGGAAATGCCGAGCACTGGAGGGGAAGTGCCGTGTTCTGAACTGAAGCTTGTAGTCACATTTTTTGTAGATATTAAGTGGGAGCCATCCACGCCCACACTTTGATGGTGACCATTCAAAAAGGTCTACGGTCACATCTGGTAGGCTCGGTATCTAACAAAAATTCCACCGAAAATGTAGCGATTTATTTATTCGTTAGCCAGTTGCCAATTTCAAAGGAGCGTCATGAATGGCACCTTTCGAGCAAAACCTACAACGGTCACTCCAAAAGAAAAGCACACAAATTTTTTTAAAATCCATCTTTTATTCTACATGGCTCTAATGGTTCTGAGCACTATGGGACATAACAGCTGAGGTCATCAGTCCCCTAGAACTTAGAACTACTTAAACCTAAAAGAACATCACACACATCCATGCCCGAGGCAGGATTCGAACCTGCGACCGTAGCTGTTGCGCGGTTCCAGACTGTAGCGCCTAGAACCGCACGGCCACCAGCGGCCGGCGAGCCACTGTCGACATCCTGGGAATCCACCTGGCACAAACCTTTTTTAACGGCAACACTTTCAGTATTCTGCAAACACTTCCTTCCGCTATCCCAACGTAGCGTTAGAGTTCGTTCACTGTGATGCGTCTGTCAGCAGTCACCAATTCGTTAACTCTCTGCACATTGTCTGGAAAGTGTGCAGTACGAGGCCTGTCGCTACGAGGACAAACCTCAATATTGCCGTGCCCGCTTTCGTCACGTAACCTGCTCGCCCACCGACTAACTGTACTGCGATCGACAGCAGCATCTCCGTACACCTTTTTCAACCTCTTGTGGATGTTTCCCACTGTCTCGTTTTCACAGCACAGGAATTGTATGACAGCACGTTGCTTCTGACGAACGTCAAGTGTGTAGCAGCCATCTTGAAGACATGCTGTGACGGCGCCACTCACGGGAACAGCTTGAACAAGTCTGAAAACAAGCGGGAAGGATGTATCTACACGCTGTAAAACTTTCACACTTACAGAATGAAAAAATAGTGTGAATTTTTTTTGGACCGACCCTCGTACATATTTCTTTTGTTCCCATGTTAAAATCTGCTTCTTTTGCCTAAACACAAAATGGTTCAAATGAGCAGTATGGGGCTTAACATATGAGGTCATCAGTCCCCTAGAACTTAGAACTACTTAAACCTAACTAACCTAAGGACATCAAACACATCCATGCCCGAGGCAGGATTGGAATCTGCGACCATAGCAGTCGCGTGGTTCCGGACTGAGCGCCTAGAACCGCTAGACCACCGCGGCCGGCGCCTAAACACACCAGAGTTCATACAGTCTCACCTCACTAATATGTTGCACACATTCAACGGCGAGATGAATTTTCAAACAGAGCTTTATTACCTTAATTAAGTGAGGAAGAATTGTACGATTTGCTTACTGGAATAGTGTAATGAGTACAGAATATGGATTAAGAGTAAATCGAAGGAAGACGAAAGTAATGAGAAGTAGCAGAAATGAGAACAGCGAGAAACTTAACATGAGGATTGATTGTAAGGAATTTAAGGAATTCTGCTACCTAGGCAGTGAAATAACCAATGGACGGAACAAAATGGCATCAAAAGCAGACCAGCACTGGCAAAAAGGGCATTCCTGACCAAGAGAAAGAAGTCTACTAGTAACAAACATAGGCCTTAATTTGAGAAACAAGTTTCCGAGAACGTACTTTTGGAGCACAGCGTTCTGTGATCGTGAAACGTGAACTGTGGAAAAACTGGAATAGAAGAAAATCGAAGCATTTTACATGTGGTGCTACAGACGAATGTTGAAAATTAGGTGGACTGATGAGGTACGGAATAAGGAAGTTCTGTGCAGATTCGGAGAGGAAAGGAACGTGTGGAAAACACTGATAAGGAGAAGGGACAGAATGTAGGGCATCTGTTAAGATATCAGGGAATGACTTCCATGGTACTAGAGGGAGCTGTAGAGGGTAAAAACTTTAGAGGAAGACAGAGATTGGAATACATCCACAAATAATTGAGGACGTAGGTTGCAAGTGCTACTCTGAGATGAAGAGATCGTAACAAGACAGGAATTCGTGGTAGATTGCATCAAACCAGCCAGAAGACTGATGACTAAAAAAAAAGTTAAGAACTGAGGAAAAGTAAGGTCAATCAGTACCTTATGAAAAAGCACATCCTCCGTGTAAAATAAATGTGTTACGTATTCATTCACATTGTTCCAAAACCGATAGTATTTATCGTTTCACTAGGTGTCTATGTCCCTTCAAAATTGCATACTTTCATCAAATGGTTCAAATGGCTCTGAGCACTATGCGACTTAACTTCTGAGGTCATAAGTCGCCTAGAACTTAGAAATAATTACTCCTAACAAACCTAGGGACACACATCCATGCCCGAGGCAGGATTCGAACCTGCGACCGTAGCTGTCACGCGGTTCTAGACTGAAGCGCCTAGAACTGCACTCCATTCTTTCATCGAAAAAGTCTGTAGTTAGTGGAATAACATAGTAGATAATGAAGTTTTGTATAATAACCGTATGGTAGATACTGCCCTTTCTGCGTGCTGTCATTTGCCAAACTCTCACTTCGATCTCTGTTACCGTTTATGAAATAGGAGGAATGTTGGGGACATTTCACTCTGGCTTTATCACTGGCAATACACGATCCCAAATGAGTGTGCTCCATCAGATCAATTTTCTGAAGGTTGGTGACAGATAGAGACATCCACACAAGTCTACAGAAAGATTCACTATGTTAGCTGTATTCGATAAGTAGCAACATATTGTGTAATATGCACCAAACGCAATATCATACAGACCCCTATTTTCCATTGAAAAGTTTACTTCCACATAAATATCACAATAACTATGACCTTTACCGTAATGATGGTCACATCACAATGAACCAGATTTACAGAGCTACAAGTAAAGCAAAAATGAATTTTTTTGTGCCGAGTAGTCTCTGTAAAGCCGACGGCTTTGGCGCAGTGGTATCACCGGTTCCCGTCAGATCACCGAAGTTAAGCGCTGTCGGGCTGGGCTAGCACTCGGATGGGTGACCATCTGGTCTGCCGAGCGCTGTTGGCAAGCGGGCTGCACTCAGCCCTTGTGACGCAAACTGAGGAGCTACTTGATTGAGAAGCAGCGGCTGCGGTCTCGGAAACTGACGTACGGGCGGGAGAGCGGTGTGCTGACCACGTGCCCCTCCGTATCCGCATCCAGTGACACCTGTGGGCTGAGGATGGCACGGCGGCAGGTCGGTACCGTTCGGCCTTCATGGCCTCCTTGGGAGGAGTTTTTAGTTTCTGCAAAATCGTTTGGAAATACAAGCACTAAGGCGGTGAAGTAGTGGATGAACGTATTTTCGAAAATAAATAATTACTAAAAACTACTATACGACTTTTTAAGGTTACGCTATTGACAATTGGTACTTGATTTTTCTGTTACAATACAAAAAAATATGTTCGACTGTTTCTGCAAATAAGACCCTCAGGGAGTGCAATAAGGGGAGAAAATTTTGAAGACAATATTTCGTTGCATTAAAAAAATTTAAAACTATATTTGTGAAAATTACTATTTCACTTCTTGGTTAGATAGAAAAAAATATTTCTTAATGAGTGAAAGTTGCTATGGAAATATCTCCTCAGGAACGTGATTAACAGAAACTTTGGACTCCTACTGGCAGAATCGCCTTTTGATGGGATGTACATTCGAAAAATACCATGCTACATCGTAAGGAAATAAAGATATAAAGAAATATTTGTTGAGGAATGAAAGTTGCTATGGAAATAGCTTCTCAAGAATGCAAAAGGGGACATTAACAAAAACTTTGGACTCGAACGAGCAGAATCCCCTATTGGTCGGATGTACATTCGGAAAAGACCATGTTAAAATTGTAAAAAAATAAACATATAAAAAATTTGTTAAGGGATGACAGTTCTTGTGGAAAAATCTCCTCAAGAACGCAAAAGGCATGATTAATAGAAACTTTGGACTCCAACTAGCAGAATCGCCTTTTGGTCGGATGTCGTTCGGAAAAGACCATGTTATATGGCCTTAATTAGCGTGAAAAGTTTAGAAGGAGTTGCAATTTGTGAACCACATAAAAATTCGATTAAACAAAAACAAAATCTGTGCGGGTTATACGATCTACGAGAGCGCAGCACTGGATGCTAAGCTAGTATGATATATAATACAGAGCTTCAGTTGCAAATACATTTAATCAGGAAATATTTTGAAACTAATGGCAACATCCCCCCCATGAGCCATGGACCTTGCCGTTGGTGGGGAGGCTTGCGTGCCTCAGCGATACAGATGGCCGTTCCGTAGGTACAACCACAACGGAGGGGTATCTGTTGACAGGCCAGACAAACATGTGGTTCCTGAAGAGGGGCAGCAGCCTTTTCAGTAGTTGGAGGGGCAACAGTCTGGATGATTGACTGATCTGGCCTTGCAACATTAACCAAAACGGCCTTGCTGTGCTGGTACTGCGGACGGCTGAAAGCAAGGGGAAACTACAGCTGTAATTTTTCCCGAGGGCATGCAGCCTTACTGTATGATTAAATGATGATGGCGTCCCCTTGGGTAAAATATTCCGGAGGTAAAATAGTCCCCCATTCGGATCTCCGGGCGGGGACTACTCAGGAGGATGTCGTTATCAGGAGAAAGAAAACTGGCGTTCTACGGATCGGAACGTGGAATGTCAGATCCCTTAATCGGGCAGGTAGGTTAGAAAATTTAAAAAGGGAAATGGATAGGTTAAAGTTAGATATAGTGGGAATTAGTGAAGTTCGGTGGCAGGAGGAACAAGACTTTTGGTCAGGTGAATACAGGGTTATAAATACAAAATCAAATAGGGGTAATGCAGGAGTAGGTTTAATAAGGAATAAAAAATAGGAGTGCGGGTACGCTACTACAAACATCATAGTGAACGCATTATTGTGGCCAAGATAGACACAAAGCCCACGCCTACTACAGTAGTACAAGTTTATATGCCAACTAGCTCTGCAGATGATGAAGAATTTGATGAAATGTATGATGAGATAAAAGAAATTATTCAGGTAGTGAAGGGAGACGAAAATTTAATAGTAATGGGTGACTGGAATTCGAGTGTAGGAAAAGGGAGAGAAGGAAACATAGTAGGTGAATATGGATTGGGGCTAAGAAATGAAAGAGGAAGCCGCCTAGTAGAATTTTGCACAGAGCACAACTTAATCATAGCTAACACCTGGCTCAAGAATCATAAAAGAAGGTTCTATACATGGAAGAATCCTGGAGATACTAAAAGGTATCAGATAGATTATATAATGGTAAGACAGAGATTTAGGAATCAGGTTTTAAATTGTAGGACATTTCCAGGGGCAGATGTGGACTCTGACCACAATCTATTGGTTATGACCTGTAGGTTAAAACTGAAGAATCTGCAAAAAGGTGGGAATTTAAGGACATGGGATCTGGATAAGGTGAAAGAACCAGAGGTTGTACAGAGTTTCAAGGAGAGAATAAGGGAACAATTGACAGGAATGGGGGAAAGAAACACAGAAGAAGAATGGGTAGCTCTGAGGGATGAAGTAGTGAAGGCAGCAGAGGATAAAGTAGGTAAAAAGACGAAGGCTGCTAGAAATCCTTGGGTAACAGAAGAAATATTGAATTTAATTGATGAAAGGAGAAAATATAAAAATGCAGTAAATGAAGCAGGCAAAAATGAATACAAACGTCTCAGATCGACAGGAAGTGCAAAATGGCTAAGCAGAGATGACTAGAGGACAAATGTAAGGATGTAGAAGCTTATCTCACTAGAGGTAAGATAGATACTGCCTACAGGAAAATTAAAGAGACCTTTGGAGAGAAGAGAACCACGTGTATGAATATCAAGAGCTCAGATGGCAACCCAGTTCTAAGCAAAGAAGGGAAGGCAGAAAGGTGGAAGGAGTATATAGAAGGTTTATACAAGGGCGATGTAGTTGAAGACAATATTATGGAAATGGAAGAGGATGTAGATAAAGACAAAATGGGAGATAAGATACTGCGTCAATAGTTTGACAGAGCACTGAAAGACCTGAGTCGAAACAAGGCGCCCGGAGTAGACAACATTCCATTAGAACTACTGATGGCCTTGGAAGAGCCAGTCATGACAAAACTCTGCCAGCTGGTAAGCAAGATGTATGAGAGAGGCGAAATACCCTCAGACTTCAAGAAGAATATAGTAATTCCAATCCCAAAGAAAGCAGGTGCTGACAGAAATGAAAATTACCGAACTATCAGTTTAATAAGTCACAGCTGTAAAATACTAACGCGAATTCTTTACAGACGAATGGAAAAACTGGTAGATGCGGACCTCGGGGAGGATAAGTTTGGATTCCGTAGAAATGTTGGAACACGTGAGGCAATACTGACCCTATGACTTATCTTAGAAGAAAGATTAAGAGAAGGCAAACCTACGTTTCTCGCATTTGTAGAAAAAGAGAAATTTGTTAACATCGAATATAGATTTATGTATCAGGAAGTCGTTTCTGAAAGTATTTGTTTGGAGTGTAGCCATGTATGGAAGTGAAACATGGACGATAACTAGTTTGGACAAGAAGAGAATAGAAGCTTTCGAAATGTGGTGCTACAGAAGAATGCTGAAGATAAGGTGTATAGATCATGTAACTAATGAGGAGGTATTGAACAGGATTGGGGAGAAGAGAAGTTTGTGGCAGAACTTGACTAAAAGAAGGGATCGGTTAGTAGGACATGTTTTGAGGCATCAAGGGATCACAAATTTAGCATTGGAGGGCAGCGTGGATGGTCAAAATCGTAGAGGGAGACCAAGAGATGAATACACTAAGCAGATTCAGAAGGATGTAGGTTGCAACAGGCACTGGGAGATGAATAAGGTTGCACAGGATAGAGTAGCATGGAGAGCTGCATCAAACCAGTCTCAGGACTGAAGACAACAACAACAACAACAAGATGGCTACATTTAAATTTTACATGAAACACGCTTCAAAAAGTGCAGTAAGCTAGTTTCGCCATTTTGCAATTGCACCATTTTTTCTGGATGAATATTTGTCTCTGTTTTGTTTCCTTGTGCGATTTTAGTAAAGAACCACACCAGACACGATTTGATCGAAAGCAACACTCTGTTTGCCCTCTTCTAAAGGAGATGGACAAGTAAGAGAGAACAGTTACACTCGATAATCGAAATATTTGCGTTTTGGCCTTGAAGAATCAGTCGGTAACATTATCAATAGCTTATTTCAAAAGCGATGGCTGTTACGTCACATACCCAGGAGGTACTGAATTCTCTCTTAAATCCTTGAACGACAGTAACCGGAATCCCAGTTTGATCTTACTCAATGGCAGTGGCCCGTTACCTAGCTTGCATTTACTAAGAAGCTCAAGGGCGAAACAACGAACCTGCAAAATTACAGACTAATACCCCTAACTTCTGTTTGCTGCAGAATCCTTGAAGATATTCTCCGTTCGAATACAACGAACTTTCGTGAGACTGAGAAGGTTATGTCCAGGATTCTGAACGGTTTTAGATAGCATCGCTCGTGCGAAACTCGGCTTGCCCATTTCTCACATGATATACTGAGAACTTACCTTAGACTTAGAGAAAGCGTTCGACAATGTTGACTGGAATACTCTCTTTCAAGTTCTGAAGGTGGCAGGGGTAAAATACAGGGAGCGAAAGGCTATTTACAATTTGTACAGAAACCAGATGGCAGTTATTAGAGTCGAGGGGCATGAAAGGGAAGCAGTGGTTGGGAAAGGAGTGAGACAGGGTTGTAGCCTCTCCCCGATGTCATTCAATCTGTATATTGAGCAAGCAGTAAAGGAAACAAAAGAAAAATTTGGAGTAGGTATTAAAATTCATGGAGAAGAAGTAAAACCTTTGAGGTTCGCCGATGACATTGTAATTCTGTCAGAGACGGCAAAGGACTTGGAAGAGCAGTTGAACGGAATGGGTAGTGTCTTGAAAGGGGGATATAAGATAAATATCAACAAAAGCAAATCGAGGATAATGGAATGTGGTCGAATTAAGTCGGGTAATGCTGCGGGAATTAGATTAGGAAATGAGACACTTAAAGTAGTAAAGGAGTTTTGCTATTTCGGGAGCAAAGTAACTGATGATGGTCGAAGTAGAGAGGATATAAAATGTAGACTGGCAATGTCAAGGAAAGCGTTTCTGAAGAGGAGAAATTTGTTAACTTCGAGTATAGATTTAAATGTTAGGAAGTTGTTTCTGAAAGTATTTGTATGGAGTGTAGTCATGTATGGAAGTGAAACATGGACGATAAATAGTTTAGACAAGAAGAGACTAGAAGGTTTCGAAATGTGGTGCTACAGAAAAATACTGAACATTAGATGTGGAGATCACATAACTAATGAGGAGGTATTGAATAGGACTGGGGAGAAGGGAAGTTTGTTGCACAACTTGACTAGGAGAAGGGATCGGTTGGTAGGACATGTTCTGAGGCATCAAGGGATCACCAATTTAGTATTGGAGGGCAGCGTGGAGGGTAAAAATCCTAGTGGGACACCAAGAGATGAATACACTAAGTAGATTCAGAAGGATCTTGGTTGCGGTAGTTACTGGGAGATGAAGAAGCTTGCATACGATAGAGTTGCATGGAGAGCTGCATCAAACCAGTCTCAGGACTGAAGACCGCAACAACAACATACTGAGGACTATGGATGAAGCGCCACAGGCGGATTCCATATTTCTAAATTTCCGGACAGTATTTGACTCGATGCCCCATAGCAGGCTGTTAACGAAAGTATGAGGATATGGAAGAAGTTCACAGGTACGTGAGTGGCCCGAAGACTTCTTAAGTAATAGGGCCCAGTATGTTGTTCTCGACTGCGAGTGTTCTCAGAGACAAGGGTATCGTCAGAAGTGTCCCAGGGAAGGCTGACAGGACTGCTGTTGTTCTCTGTATACATACATGATCTGGCGAGGCCGGCCGCGGTGGTCTCGCGGTTCTAGGCGCGCAGTCCGTAACCGTGCGACTGCTACGTCACAGGTTCGAATCCTGCCTCTGGCATGTATGTGTGTGATGTCCTTACGTTAGTTAGGTTTAAGTAGTTCTAAGTTCTAAGGGACTAATGACCTCAGCAGTTGAGTCCATAGTGCTCAGAGCCATGTGAACCATTTTTGATCTGGCGAACAAGGTGCGCAGCAATCTGCGGTTGTTTTCTGGTGATGTTGTGGTGCACAGTAAGGTGTCGAAGTTGAGTTAATGTAGGAACGTACAACACGACTTAGAGAAAATTTCCAGTAGCTCTAAATGTGGAAAAATATAAGTTACTGCGTATGAGTAGGTAGAACAAACTTGTAACGTGCTGATACAATATTGCTAGCATTCTGTCAACTCGTTAAAATATCTGAGTTGTGGAACGAGCACGTGAGAACTGTTAATGGGAAGGCGTCTGGTCGACTTCGGTTTATTTGGACAATTTTTGGAAAGAATGGTTCGCCTGCGAAGGAGATCGCATATGGGACAATGTTACGACCTATTCTTGAGTACTGCTCGAGTTTTTGGGATCCGTACCAGCTCGGACTGAAGGAAGACATCGAAGCAATTCAGTTGCCGGCTGCTAGATTTGTCACCGGTAGGTTCGATGAACACACAAGCGTTACGGAGATGCTTCGGGAATTCAAATGGAATCTCTGGAGGGAAGGCGATGTTCCTTTCGGCAAACACTGTTGAGAAAATTTAGAGAAACGGCATTTGAAGCTGACTGCAGAACGATTCTACTGCTGCCAACATACGAGGGTCACTCCAAAAGAAATGCACACTTTTTTTGTCATCAGTCTACTGACTATTTTGGCCAAATACAGTTTTCATTTTGCATGTGTGAAAGTTTTACAGTATGTAGATACATCCTTCCCGCTTGTTTTCAAACTTAGTTCAACCTGTCCCCGTGAGTGGCGCCGTCTCAGCATGTCTTCAAGATGGCTGCTACACTTGACGTTCGTCAGAAGCAACGTGCTGTGATAGAACTCCCGTGCTATGAAAACGAAACAGTAGGAAACGTCCACAAGAGGTTGAATAAGGTGAACGGAGATGCTGCTGTCGATCGCAGTACAGTTAGTCGGTGGGCAAGCAGGTTACGTGACGAAAGCGGGCACGGCAATATTGAGGTTTGTCCTCGCAGCGACAGGCCTCGTACTGCACACACTCCAGACAATGTGCAGAGAGTTAAAGAATCGGTGACTGCTGACAGACGCATCACAGTGTACGAACTGTCACGCTACATTGGGATAGGGGCAGGAAGTGTCTGCAGAATACTGAAAGTGTTGGCGTTAAAAAAGGTTTGTGCCAGGTGGATTCCCACGATGTTGACAGTGGCTCACAAAGAAACAAGAAAAATTGTAGGCAGCCAACTTTTGGAAGACTAAGAGAATGGTGGAGATTAATTTCTTGGAAGGATTGTAACAGGTCATGAAACATGGCTCCATCATTTTTCACCAGAGACGAAGAGGTAATCAGTTGAGTGGCATCGTGCAAATTGACGCAAGAAAAATAATAATTCAAAACCACACCTTCTGCTTGAAAATTTATGGCTACGGTGTTTTTCGATTCCGAAGGACTCTCGCTTGTGGACATCGTGCTAAGTGGAACCAACATAAATTCTGATGCGTATGTGACGACACTGAAGAAACTTCGAGCCCGACTGAGCCGTGTTGGACAACATCGGCAAAAGCAGGACGTTTTGCTGTTGCACGACAATTCACGACCACATGTCGGTCAAAAAACCCTGGAAGCGATCACAAAACTCGGATGGACAACACTGAAACACCCGCCTTACAGTCCTGACCTGGCTCCATGTGACTATCACCTCTTTGGGAAACTGAAAAACTCTTCGTGGAACAAGGTTTGAAGATGATGACTCCCTTGTGCACGCTGTCAAACAGTGTCTCCAGCAGGTTGGTCCAGAATTTTACCGTGCGGGTATACAGGCGCCAGTCAACAGCCGTTTGTGTATGAGAAATCGGTTGCAAACTTTCCTATCAGCACGCTGTAGTGTTCGCCACCGGCGCCAACCTTGTGTGAAAGATCTGAAAAGCTAATCATTAGCATATCACAGCATCTTCTTCCCGTCTGTTAAGTTTCGCGTCTCTAGCACGTAATCTTCGTAGTGTAGCAGTTTTAATGGACAGTAGTGTACGTTCCATCGCTGTACCCACGAACTGTAAACAGTTGCAAGAAACATTGCCTTGCCTGCTGAAACGTTGTTGTGATGCCTCGTGTAAGGAGGAGAAATGCGTACGATCTCGTTTCCGACTTTGATAAAGGTCGGACTGTAGCCTATCCCATTTGCGGTTTATCGTATCGCGACATTGCTGCTCGCGTTGGTCGAGATCCAATGACTGTAAGCAGAATATGGAATCGGTGGCTTCAGGACGGTAATACGGAACGCCGTGCCGGATCCCAACGGCCTCGTATCACTAGCAGATGAGAAGACAGGCGTCTTATCCGCACGGCTCTAACGGATCGTGCAGCCACGTCTCGATCCCTGAGTCAACAGACGGGGACGTTTGCAAGACAACAACCATCTACACGAACAGTTCGACGACGTTTGCAGCAGCACGGACTATCAGCTCTGAGACCGTGGCTGCGGTTACCCTTGACGCTGTATCACAGACAGGAGCGCCTGTGATGGTGTACTCGACGATGAACCTGGGTGCACGAATGACAAAACGTCATTTTTTCGGATGAATCCAGGTTCTGTTTACAGCATCACGATGATCGCATCCGTGTTTGGCGACACCGCTATGAACGCATATTGGAAGCTTGTATTCGTCATCGCCATACTGGCGTATCACCCGGCGTGATGGTACGGGGTGCCATTGGTTACACGTCTCTGTCACCTCTTGTTCGCATTGACGGCACTTTGAACAGTGGAAGTTACATTTCAGATGTGTTACGACCCGTGGATCTACCCTTCCTCCGATCCCTGCGAAACTGCACATTTCAGTAGGATAATGCACGACAACATGTCTTGTACGGGCCTTTCCGGATGCAGAAAATGTTCGACTGCTGCCCTGGCCAGCACATTCTCCAGATCTCTCACGAACTGAAAAGTCTGGTTAAAGGTGGCCGCGTAACTGGTTCGTCACAGTAAGCCAGTCACTACTCTTGATGAACTGTGGTATCGTGTTGAAGCTGCGTGGGCAGCTGTAGCTGTACACGCCATCCAATCTCTGTTTGACTCAATGCCCAGACGTATCAAGGCCGTTATTACGGCCAGAGGTGGTTGTTCTGGGTACTGATTTCTCTGGATCTATGCACCCAAATTGCAGTGAAAATTTAATCACTTGTCAGTTGTAGTATAATATATTCGCCCAATGAGTACCCATTTATTATCTGGTATAGGAATTTTAATGGCCAGTAGTGTATGTCTGATGAGTATGATTTTCGTCGCACCTAAAGAAAACATGACAGCTGTCTACTGCAAAACTTTTGACATGACAGTCCTTCTTGTTAGGGCATCTCCAGCTTGTTCGCCAGTAGATTTCACCCGCTGATAATATCTGAATGTAAAGTTTTTATAAAGGAGAAGAGCCTGGTCCCTTCCAGTATACGTTACATTTCACTGTTCTCCATCTTCAGTATCACTGTACTAGAAGCTTGACAAGACTTTTCAGGAAAAGTAACTATGCCACTGGATTCAAAATTACTGCGCGCTTCAGTGCCAGCTGATACATGCTTACTGGGTCTAAGGCGACGCAGCTGTTCGCACCTATTAGCGGAATGCCCCAAGTATGCACTCTCCTGTCTGTAGACGAGGTTGCAGAATTTGTGTTCGGGCCCTATCTCGACCTCCTCTGAGTTGCACAGTTCGCCTCTGCCCGTTTTACAGATTCACCCGCAGTGGCGATATCGGTAGTCGGAAATGGCTGACACAAATATTGCTTAGCTGGAAACCCTGATACACTGGTGGAACCATGCGATCTCTTAGGGCCTGACACAAAAAAATTTCCAAAATGTAAAAATCACGTGGTTAAATTGACAAGGTCAATTTGACAAGTGCGAGAACTATCACACCATCAGCTTAACAGCTCATGCATCCAAGTTGTGGACAGGAACAATATACAGAAGAATGGAAAAGGAAATTGAAGATGTACTAGATGACGATCAGCTTGAGGGGGGGGGGGGGGGGGTAGGACGTCAAACGGGCCTACTTGCAGCAGGAGAGTCACCACAGGACATTTTAATTTCTACTGTCTATACTTTTACAAATAGACAGACAGAGCGATAATGTGCGGGACTAACGCTTCAGCGGCGCATTAGACTTGGACAGCACTGGCCAGTTAGCGGTCCAACTAGCCTGCAATGATGTGAGAAGTTGCAGTTCAGACGTGAAAAGAGGCGGGCAAACAAACAACATAGCTTAGAATGTCATTTAATTTTTAAAGAGAATGGAATAGTATTCGGAGAAGCGCCAACAATACCTCACGCTTCTTAGGTGACCTGACGGAAAGCATAAAATGCTCTCCTTCTCACGTGGCATAGTATTCTAGTTACAAACAAGAGTGATGAAAATTTCTAATTTGATTATAGCGTAACTTTTCCGAGCGAGCTGCGTGTGATGGAAAAGCAAACTGCAGGGATTTCATCGTACTGTTGAATAGTGAAACCACTGCAGATGTTAATTGCCGTCAGTCATCTGGTAATGCCGGCCGGAGTGGCCGAGCGGTTCGAGGCGCTGCAGTCTGGAATCGCGCGATCGCTACGGTCGCAGGTTGGAATCCTGCCTCGGGCTTGGACGTGTGTGATGTCCTTAGGTTAGTTAGGATTAAGTATTTCTAAGTTCTAGGGGACTCATGACCACAGATGTTGTCCCATAGTGCTCAGAGCCATTTGAACCATATGGACCGACTGCACTACACGTACTATATAGGTTTATGTTTCAACTGTATTACATACAGTGGCTGGGAAACTTGAAGAATTAACAACAGCCTACTTCTCGCCACTTTTTAACCGTGTTCCACACACGTTTTTCACTACCGAACAGAAAACAGCCTCAGCCATATCCATACTGCGCATTAACAGCGCAACAATCGGAGCATAACGCTGCAGAAGCTGTAACTGTACACGATTTTTTAAATAAAAACGTGATCAGTAACATTGATGGCTGCTAATACATTTGAATATCTTAAAGTTTCATCTAACGTAACTTAAAATAATACAGGGTGTTACAAAAAGGTGCGGCCAAACTTTCAGGAAACATTCCTCACACACAAAGAAAGAAAATATGTTATGTGGGCATGTGTCCGGAAACGCTTATTTTCCATGTTAGAGCTCATTTTATTACTTCTCTTCAAATGACATTAATCATGGAATGGAAACACACAGCAACAGAACGTACCAGCGTGACTTCAAACACTTTGTTACAGGAAATGTTCAAAATGTCATCCGTTAGCGAGGATACGTGAATCCAACATCCGTCGCACGGAATCCCTGATGCGCTGATGCAGCCCTGGAGAATGGCGTATTGTATCACAGCCGTCCACAATACGAGCACGAAGAGTCTCTACATTTGGTACCGGGGTTGCGTAGACGAGAGCTTTCAAATGCCCCCATAAATGAAAGTCAAGACGGTTGAGGTCAGGAGAGCGTGGAGGCCACGGAATTGGTCCGCCTCTACCAATCCGTCGGTCACCGAATCTGTTGTTGAGAAGCGTATGAACACTTTCACTGAAATGTGCAGGAGCTCCATCATGCATGCACCACATGTTGCGTCGTACTTGTAAAGGCACATGTTCTAGCAGCACAGGTAGAGTATTCCGTATGAAATCACGATAACGTGCTCCATTGAGCGTAGGTTAAAGAACATGGGGCCCAATCGAGACATCACCAACAATGCCTGCCCAAACGTTCACAGAAAACCTGTGTTGATGACGTGATTGTACAATTGCGTGCGGATTCTCGTCAGCCCACACATGTTGATACTGAAAATTTACAATTTGATCACGTTGGAATGAAGCATCATCCGTAAAGAGAACATTTGCACTGAAATGAGGGTTGACACATTGTTGGATGAACCATTCGCAGAAGTGTACCCGTGGAGGCCAAACAGCTGCCGATAGTACCTGCACACGCTGTACACGCTGTACACGGTACGGAAACAACTGGTTCTCCCGTACCACTCTCCATACAGTGAGGTGGTCAACGTTACCTTGTACAGGAGAAACTTCTCTGACGCTGACAATGGGGTTATCGTCAACTGCACGAAGAATTACCTCGTCCATTGCAGGTGTCCTCGTCGCTCTAGGTCTTTCCCAGACGCGAGTCATAGGCTGGAATGTTCCGTGCTCCCTAAGACGCCGACCAATTGCTTCGAACGTCTTCCTGTCGGGACACCTTCGTTCTGGAAATCTGTCTCGATACAAACGTACCGCGCCACGGCTATTGCCCCGTGCTAATCCGTACATCAAATGGGCATCTGCATTTGTAAACATTGCACTGACTGCAAAACCACGTTCGTGATGAACACTAATCTGTTGATGCTACGTACTGATGTGCTTGATGCTCCTACTGTAGGGCAATGAGTCGCATGTCAACACAAGCATCGAAGTCAACATTACCTTCCTTCAATTGGGCCAACTGGCGGTGAATCGAGGAAGTACAGTACATACTGACGAAACTAAAATGAGCTCTAACATGGAAATTAAGCGTTTCCGGACACATGTCCACATAACATCTTTTCTTTATTTGTGTGTGAGGAATGTTTCCTGAAAGTTTGGCCGTACCTTTTTGTAACATCCTGTATACCAAATACGTAGGTAGGACCTACTTCCAAGTGTGTAACAACACCAGTGCACGTGTGCTACGGCTTCCGACCAATCATCGCGTTCGTGTTTGTTTACGTCAGGTTTATTCTTATGATGAACTGATTGTAGTAATCACACAGCTAGGAGAAGACCAAGGAGGGTTCAGAAAGGGAAGATAATGCAGTGGACAGATCCGGTGCCTGAGAACAGTGTTGACAACAATAAAGCCCAGGAACACAACAATGACATTCGTTGACTAAAAGGAGGCGAATGACTCCATAGACAGAGAAACTCTCTTCAACACGTTGGAAGATATGAAGATGGACAGCAAAAAGCAAGTCCAGGAAACGTTAACAAATTTGATATCCTGAATGAAGTTTATTGCAGAGATCCCGGAAACCTTTCGAAATAGGTGTGAGGTAGGGAGATGGCCTGTCACCCATGTTATTTGACTCTGTTTTGGAGAAAATGATCAGGACATGCGGCAAAGGAGTCAGTGGAGTAAAAATGGGGAGACACAAGGATAGAATCGTCAATATAAAATGTCTTGCCTTTGCCAGTGATAAACAGCCATTGTAAGAAGTAACAGGAAAGAAGCCAAGGAGGTTATAGAGATACTGCACGAAATCTCAGCCGAAAGTGGACTTACCTCATATGAAAAACGCAATACACGGACACAAAATCCATAGCAGATATCCACTGGTAACAAATTGCGGAAAGATAACACAAGTAAAAAGTTTCAAATACCTGGGAGTGATTATACAGAAAACAGGACTGAACTGCAGAGTCCAGTGAAGGAAGGATCACAAAACTACAAAAAGCACACAAACTTACATGGAATCATTACCATAAAAGAAGTATTTCCATCCACGCCACATTAAGACACTGAAGGTAAATCCAGATGGAACGAGAGTTATCTTATTTGTCAGCAGCGAGCGGCGCAGACAGCAGTCATCGCAGCTTACGGTATTGTGCGCTAAGGCTATTAAGAGCCCCATATTTCCTCCACAACAGTACACTTCACTGCATTTCACACGCGACAGCCTAAACCGTACGTGGCAACATTCGAAAGGATAATTATTCAAGTTGAGTAGGCGCGCCTCTCAGCCATTCTGACAAGTCAACAACCATCTTAAACTTTGTATAGAAATTTCATTAGCGAATCCTATCCTTGAGAGGTAATTTCACATTCCGAAAAGAACCAGTATATAACTTGTTCAATTCATAACTAAAAGTGCCATTGTGATTTCTCAGAATTTTTGCTAAATAAATAATAACTTTTGTTAGTTTGATGTTTCTCTTACACTAACTAGCACTACTCCAGTACCCAAATATCCCACTAGTTACGTAAGAAATTTTGTGAATTTTTGTGTCATTTCCTTACAGCGGACGACTCCAGAAGATATTTATTGCTGATAGTTTGTCAGGCACTTCTCTTTAGAACGTTAGGAGCATCTGTCTGACTTCTGTAGTAGTGTGGGGTTGGAAATTGCCTCTTGCACGAGCCACAGGGTAAAGGGTACATTTCAGATTAGTCTGTCGCACACAATGACAGAATAGCACCCACACGCTCACACAACTTTAGTTAAGTATCGCAATGCAATAAAGCACATGCAGGGTGTTTAAAAAAGGACTTTACAATCTAGAAAATTCATACGAATTATGACTGCAGTGTCCATTTGTAAAGAAATACATCAAGTTTTGTCTCGCGTAGTTCGCTAGTGCCGAATCGCACCGTAAGGAGCGCTAGCGGTAGTTGCATTAAAGCTAGTTGCCTTAACTGGCGGCGGTATCTCGTGGTCGTGCGGTAGCGTTCTCGCTTCCCACGTTCGGGTTCCCGGGTTCGATTCCAGGCGGGATCAGGGATTTTTTCTGCCTCGTGATGGCTGGGTGTTGTGTGATGTCCTTAGGTTAGTTAGGTTTAAGCAGTTCTAAGTTCTAGGGGACTGATGACCATATATGTTAAGTCCCATAGTGCTCAGAGCCATTTTCGCCTTGACTGGCCCCGAGAGTGTTAGATGTGTTTTTTCGTTTGAAGAACAGTTCAGCGTAATTTCCGTCTACGTCTACGTGATTACTCAGCTCTTCACAATAAAGTGCCTGGCAGAGGATTCAATGGACCACCTTCCAGCTGTCTTTCTACAGTTCCGTTCTCGAACGGAGCGAGGGAAAAAAGAGCACTTAAATTTTTCTGTGCGAGCCCCTGTTTTCTCGTATTTTATCGTGATGAACATTTCTGCCTACGTAGGTGGGTGCCAACAGTGTATTTACGCGTTCTGAGGAGAAAACTGGCGATTGAAATTTCATGAGAAGTGTTCTGACAATGAATTGCAGTCTTTGGTTTGCTTGGATTGGTTCAAATGACTCTGAGCACTACGCGACTTCTGAGGTCGTCAGTCGCCTAGAACTTAGAACTGCTTAAACCTAACAAACCTAAGGACATCACACACACCCATGCCCGAGGCAGGCTTCGAACCTGCGACGAAAGCGGTCACGCGGTTCCAGACTGGAGCGCCTAGAACCGCACGGCCACACCGGCCGGCTTTAATAGTGTTCAAAACTATATCAGTTCGTGACATCCAGTCTTACAAATTTACTGTCTCTGATGGACACGTGTCCAGATCGTCCGCTCTCAAAAGTCCGTCATCTCTCCCCCACATCCACCACTGCTGGCGGCTCACCTCCAACTGCGCAACGCTACGCGCTGTTAACATCCAGTTGCCCAACACTACAATAGCGAATATTACAACAATGCCAACCAGCCACAGACTGCACACAGCACAGCCAGTGATTTTCAAACAGAGCGCTCTGTAGCGTTACCAACATAAAAACCTAAACAGCCGACTTACAGTAGGTCTGCTGCAGTTACTAAGTGTCCTACCAATAAAAGGCAGTCTTTGGTTAGCCATCCAATTTAAGTTGTTCGTAATTGTAATACCTAAATACACTCCTGGAAATTGAAATAAGAACACCGTGAATTCATTGTCCCAGGAAGGGGAAACTTTATTGACACATTCCTGGGGTCAGATTCATCACATGATCACACTGACAGAACCACAGGCACATAGACACAGGCAACAGAGCATGCACAATGTCGGCACTAGTACAGTGTATATCCACCTTTCGCAGCAATGCAGGCTGCTATTCTCCCATGGAGACGATCGTAGAGATGCTGGATGTAGTCCTGTGGAACGGCTTGCCATGCCATTTCCACCTGGCGCCTCAGTTGGACCAGCGTTCGTGCTGGACGTGCAGACCGCCTGAGACGACGCTTCATCCAGTCCCAAACATGCTCAATGGGGGACAGATCCGGAGATCTTGCTGGCCAGGGTAGTTGACTTACACCTTCTAGAGCACGTTGGGTGGCACGGGATACATGCGGACGTGCATTGTCCTGTTGGAACAGCAAGTTCCCTTGCCGGTCTAGGAATGGTAGAACGATGGGTTCGATGATGGTTTGGATGTACCGTGCACTATTCAGTGTCCCCTCGACGATCACCAGAGGTGTACGGCCAGTGTAGGAGATCGCTCCCCACACCATGATGCCGGGTGTTGGCCCTGTGTGTCTTGGTCGTATGCAGTCCTGATTGTGGCGCTCACCTGCACGGCGCCAAACACGCATACGACCATCATTGGCACCAAGGCAGAAGCGACTCTCATCGCTGAAGACGACACGTCTCCATTCGTCCCTCCATTCGCGCCTGTCGCGACACCACTGGAGGCGGGCTGCACGATGTTGGGGCGTGAGCGGAAGACGGCCTGACGGTGTGCGGGACCGTAGCCCAGCTTCATGGAGACGGTTGCGAATGGTCCTCGCCGATACCCCAGGAGCAACAGTGTCCCTAATTTGCTAGCGCCATTCGAAGGCCAACACCGCGGTTCCTGGTGTGTCCGCTGTGCCGTGCGTGTGATCATTGCTTGTACAGCCCTCTCACAGTGTCCGGAGCAAGTATGGTGGGTCTGACACACCGGTGTCAATGTGTTCTTTTTTCCATTTCCAGGAGTGTATTTAGTTGAATTTACGGCTTTTAGGTTAACCTGATTTATCGTGCAACCGAAGTTTAACGAGTTCCTTTTAGCATTCATGTGGATGACCTCACACTTTTCGTTACTTAGGGTCAACTGCCACTTTTCGCACCATTCAGATATTTTTTCTGAATCGTTTTGCACTTTGTTTTGATGTTCTGATGACTTTATTAGTCGATAAACGACAGCGTCATCTGCAAAAAACCTAAGACGGCTGCCGAGATTGTTTCCAGAATCGTTTATATTGATAAGTAACATGAAAAAATGGTTCAAATGGCTCTGAGCGCTATGGGACTTAACGTTTGAGGTCATCACTCCCCTAGAACTTAGAACTACGTAAAGCTAACTAACGTAAGGACAACACACACATCCATGCCCTAGGGAGGATTCAGGCGTGCGACCGTAGCGGTCACGCGGTTGGAGACTGTAGCGCCGAGAACCGATCGGCCACCCCGGCCGCCGAGGAACAGCAAAGGGCCTATAAAACTATCTTGGGGAACGCCTGCAATCACTTCTGTTTTACTCCATGACTTTACGTCAATTACTACGAACTTTGAACTCTCTAACAGGAAATCACAAATCCAGTCACATAACTGAGACGGTGTTGCATAACCATTGGTAGAGTGTCAAAAGCCTTCCCGAAGTCGAGAAATACAGAATCGATCTGAAATCCCTTGTCAGTAGCGCCCAACACTTCATCTGAATAAAGAGCTAGTTGTGTTTCAGAAGAACAATATTTTCTAAACCCGTGTTGGCTTTGTGTTAATACACCGTTTCCTTGGATGTAATTCATAATGTTTGAACACAACATATGTTGCAAAATCCTGCTACAGATCGACGTTAACGATATGGGCCTGTAATTTAGTGGATTGCTCCTACGACCGTGTGGCCGGTCCCGGCGGAGGTTCGAGTCCTCCCTCGGGCATGGGTGTGTGTGTTTGTCCTTAGGAAGTAGAGTATAAGTTTAGCGACTGATGACCTTAGCGGTTAAGTCCCATAAGATTTCACACACATTTGAACAGTTTTAACTCCTACTGCCTATCTCGAATATTGGTGTCGGCCTCGGCTTCCAAGCGCTTGCCCACCGCTTTGGACGAAAGCTGATCAGTGCCCACCGCCCACGTTATCCTGTGCAGACTCTACAGTGGGAAATACCCTCTCCCACGCACTTCGCGATACTTTTTAGCGCCCAGATGTAGATGAAGGTGTAGACGGATACGACCCATCTCTTCTGCCTACAACTCGACCGTCTCCCGACGTGAACCTGGGCCGTTTGTCTTTTGTCTCGCCGGAATAGGCCTGTAAGCCAGCCCCTGACAGCAGCTGCCGTGTGACGTAATTTAACGTCTCCGTTCCCGTGTTGGCGCTGCGACACATCGACTTCCTGTCTGGAGGAGCAACAGGTCTATCGACTGCGTCCCCTCCAAAGGTCCAAACTGCCGTCACACCTGTCGAGGCTGACCTCGTAAATCGCACACAGTGTCTGTGAGGGAAGGACCATTCTCTAGCACAAAGGTATCCGTCACCAAAAGCTTTTATTACCAGCTGTAGTTTCCTACGATCCTTTTTTTTTATCTTTTCGAAGTAATCTCCGTTGTGTCCTAACCAACCGCCGTGACAGAGCCGAACTAAAAATTGCTGTTATGAAGAGCGCGCCGCAGCGCGTAGTGTGAAGCTGTCGTCTTGCGTTTCTGGCGGTGGCGCCGCTGTGGCAGTCGCAGCTTTGGTGTCTCCCTCTGGTGGGGAAGCGGAAAGGTTTCCTGTTCACGTGCATTTATGGGGCGCTATTGAATTTATTTGATGAAAGGACAAAATATAAAAATACAGTAATTGAAATAGGCTAAAAGGAATACAAACGTCTCAAAAATGATATCGACAGGAAGTGGAAAATGGCTAAGCAGGGATGGCTAGAGGACAAATGTAAAGATGTAGAGGCTTATCTCACTAGGGGTAAGATCGATACTGCATACAGGAAAATTAAAGAGACCTTTGGAGAAAGGTGAACCACTTGCATGAACATCAAGAACTTTGATGGAAACCCAGTTCTAAGCAAAGAAGGAAAAGCAGAAAGGTAGAAGGAGTATATAGAGGTTCTATACAAGGGCGATGAACTCGAGGACAATATTACGGAAATGGAAGAGGATGTAGATGAAGATGAAATGGGAGATACGATACTGCGTGAAGAGTTTGAAGGAGCACTGAAAGACCTGAGTCGAAACAAGGCCCCCGGAGTAGACAACATTCCATTAGAACTACTGACAGCCTTGGGAGAGCCAGTCCTGACGAAAGCCTACCATCTGGTGAGCAGGATGTATGAGACAGGCGAAATACCCGCAGAATTCAAGAAGAATATAATAATTCCAATCCCAAAGAAAGCAGGTGCTGACAGATGTGAAAATTACCGAAGTATCAATTTAGTAAGTCACAGACGAATGGAAAAACTGGTAGAAGCCGACCTCGGGGATCATCAGTTTGGATTCCGTAGAAATATGGGAACACATGAGGCAATACTGACCATACGACTTATTTTAGAAGCTAGATTAAGAAAAATGGCTCTGAGCACTATGGGACTCATCTACTGTGGTCATTAGTCCCCTAGAACTTAGAACTACTTAAACCTAACTAACCTAAGGACATCACACACACCCAAGCCCGAAGCAGGATTCGGACCTGCGACCCTAGCAGCAGCGCGGCTCCGGACTGGAGCGCCTAGAACCGCACGGCCACCGCGTAGATTAAGAAAAGGCAAACCTACGTTGCTAGCATTTGTAGACGTAGAGACAGCTTTTGACAATGTTGAATGGAATACTCTCTTTCAAATTCTAAAGGTGGCAGGGGTAAAACACAGGGAGTGTAAGACTATTTACGGTTTGTGCAGATAGGATATGGCAGTTAAAAGAGTCGAGGGGCATGAAAGGGAAGCAGTGGTTGGGAAGGGAGTGAGACAGGGTTGTAGCCTATCAGGAATGTTATTCGATCTGTATATTGAGCAAGTAGTAAAGGAAACAAAAGAAAAATTCGGAGTAGGTATTAAAATCCATACAGAAGAAGCTGAACGGAATGGACAGTGTCTTGAAAGGAGGGTATAAGATGAACATCAACAAAAGCAAAACGAGGATAATGGAATGTAGTCGAATTAAGTCGTGTGATGCTGAGGGAATTTGATTAGGAAATGAGACACTTGAAGTAGTAAAGGAGTTTTGCTATTGTGGGAGCAAAATAACTTATGATGGTCGAAGTAGAGAGAGGATATGAAATGTAGACTGGCAATGGCAAGAAAATCGTTTCTGAAGAAGAAAAATTTGTTAACATCGAGTAAGGATTTAAATGTCAGGAAGTTGTTTCTGAAAGTATTTGTATAGAGTTCAGCCATGTATGGCAGTCAAACGTGGGCGACAAATAGTTTAGAGGAAAAGAGAATAGAAGCTTTCGAAATGTGGTGCTACAGAAGAATGCTAAAGATTAGATGGGTAGATCACATAACTAATGAGGAGGTATTGAACAGAATTGGGGAGAAGAGGAGTTTGTGGCACAACTTGACCAGAAGAAGAGATCGGTTGGTAGGACATGTTCTGAGACATCAAGGGATCACCAATTTAGTATTGGAGGGCAGCGTGGAGGGTAAAAATCGTGGAGGGAGACCGAGAGATGAATACACTAAGCAGATTCAGAAGGATGTAGGTTGCAGTAGGTACTGGGAGACGAAGAAGCTTCCACAGGATAGAGTAGCATGGAGAGCTGCATCAAACCAGTCTCTGGACTGAAGACAACAACAACAACAATGAGCTCGCCGGGAGGGCAGTCTTGGTCAGTCTCTCGTCCCCAGCTTGCCAGCCTGTCTCTCGTCCGCATCTGTTAGGCAGTTAGCGTCTGTCTGTCGTTTATGTATGTCGTTTGGATCAACCTTTAAAATCGACAAAATGAGGGTCTTTCCACTCCGCCAGTAAGAGAACTCAGCTAGTGGACGCTCGGTCGGGGCTGAGTTCCTGCATCTGAGTCTGCTCGTTAGGCCGCCAGTCTGCTCCAGTTTGTTCAGGCAGTGGGCACTGGAGGTTGGATGGATCGGTTGGTCGGTCGCGCACTGAGACACGAGATGAGTTGTCCGCCTTGAGCGTCGGCGCACGTGAGGTCGCCACGTGAGTCCAGTGGGCCGCGCCATATAGTAGTGGCTTCGCGGCCGACGCGAAAGCAGCAGGAGTCAACCCACGACGTCGGTCTGGCCGGCGCGAACTGCGACGCCGTGAGGCGGGAGACCGGCGCGCCTTCCTGCGTCCGCTGAAGCGGCTGGCAGCCGACGGTTCGGGAGAGCGATTTGGGGGTGCTGCGTCAGGTCTTCTCGAGAAATCGCAGTTTATTAGAAGTTAAGTGATTGCTGATAAGTTGTTTGTTTACTCTTTTTAAACTCTACTTGTTTTCTTGGTGAGGTCACTAGCTGTTTTGCTTTGGGGGGTCGTCCCACCATTCTTCTCCGTTTGCCCACCCGCGGGAAGGTGGTTATTTGTGAGTTGGGTGGTCCGTTTTCCCCTCGTGGAGTAGGGACGGGTTAGAACAACCTGCGGTTCGGGTTGTTTGGTAATCTCCCTATCAATCTACCGTGCGTTACTAGCTGCCTCTGTCATGTTTGTCGGATTTGGTGTGTTAACGAACCTATTGCTTGGAGTGTAACGCCCTAATACCTGAAATATGTTTGATCGTTGGAAACTTTGATATTATTGCCTATGATCTTGAGAGGCGGTATCTGTGTACTGTAGAGCATCTTAACTATTGTTTGGCCAACCTTGCAGAATTTTATATAAAATTGCATTTCATGGGCTTTTATTTAAATGATCATTTTAGTATATAAAGTTGCGACCCTTTCACCGCAACGCTTTTCTTGGAAGTTAAAATCAAGTTGCACATTTAATGGCAAGGTTAGTATTTTAATTGTTAGTGTTTTTACCATTTCCATCCCTCCTACGGGGGGTGCATAGTTTTTGTGCTTGTGTAAATTGTTAAAACTCTTAGTTTAAAGTTATCTGGTGTGTTGCAGATTTGCACCAGTGTAGTCTTTCAGAGGCTGTTGTGAGCGGTCGTAAATACGGCCGTATCAAAAATGAGCGGCAAGGTTCTCAGCCTGAAAGCTCATACAGTCAAAAGTTGTTTCTTTATGCCTCTGAATAAATTGTAACTTTGATATTTAGAGGGTGCTTTCTGATTATAATTTTAAATCTCTTTCTTTTTAAAAATGCTTTTAGGAACTATTAAATTGAATAAAATTCCCATTTGTTAAAAGGAATTTGGTTATGATTTCATCAGTTACTCCCTGGCAACTACTTCCATGCTAACATAGTGTGATTAAATGTGTTAATGTTCTTGATGAATCGCTAGTAAATATAATAAATTTTAAAGAATATTCTTTGAAAAGAAATCACGGTTGAGAGACAGTAGGGACACCGGTCAGCAGTTCTGTATAGATTGGTACAGGTAGCCAGGATGTATTTCCTCTGACCATTTCCAGTGTTATGTGTGGACACCGAGCTGGAAGCATGGCACGGCATTCTGCTCTGTGGCTTCTCTAAGTGAGGGCGTCTGTTCATGTTATATCTACTAATGTATACTACAGTCCTATAGTACTGCACGTCCCTAAAGAATTTTGAAAATTTTGGTACAGACGTAAGTTGTGTAGGTTAATTGTATATGCCAATGCCATGTCACCGATGATATTGAAGTTAAATAGAAAATATTTTGATGAAATTTACATTAGGTTTGGTCACACTGTACAATGCCAACGATCCTACCGCAGTGTGAACACCGGTTCTCGTCAGATCGATGAAGTTAAGCTCTGTCGGACTGGGCTAGCATAGCATGTATTGGTAATACATAGTGTGTTGTCACCGCCAGACACCACACATGCTAGGTGGTAGCCTTTAAATCGGCCGCGGTCCGTTAGTATACGTCGGACCCGCGTGTCGCCACTATCAGTGACTGCAGACCGAGCGCCGCCACACGGCAGGTCTAGAGAGACTTCCTAGTACTCGCCGCAGTTGTACAGCCGACTTTGCTAGCGATGGTTCACTGCCTGCATACGCTCTCATTTGCAGAGACGATGGTTTAGCGTAGCCTTCAGCTACGTCATTTGCTACGACCTAGCAAGGCGCCATATTCAGTGATTACAATGAATTCTGAACAGACAATATGGTGCATCAAGTACCGTCAAGAGCGACGTTCATCATTAATGGATTAAAGTAACTAACTATTTATGTCCGTTTTCTGAATTCTGATTCCCTGTCATGTTCCAGACCTCACGTTAATATAGTCCTTCCCTCCTCACGTCAGCCTGCGTGAACTAAAACGCGTGCATTTCGGCCTCTATTAGTAACACGGTGTTCGCTCTTCTGCCAACACAACACATAGAAAGAAGGATCCTTTATTGTATGATTATATGATAGTGGAACAAACACTGGTAGCAGTTACTTCTGTAAAATATCAGGGAGTATGCGTGCGGAACGATTTGAAGTGGAATGATCATATAAAATTAATTGTTTTTGGAAGGCGGCTGCCAAGTTGAGATTCATTGGGAGAGTCCTTAGAAAATGTCGTCCATCAACAAAGGAGGTGGCTTACAAAACACTCGTTCGACCTATGCTTGAGTGTTGCTCATCAGTGTGGCATCCGTACCAGGTCGGGTTGACAGAGGAGAACGAGAGGATCCAAAGAAGAGCGGCGCGTTTCGTCACAGGGTTATTTGGTAAGCGTGATACCGTTACGGAGATGTTTAGCAAACTCGAGTGGCAGACTCTGCAAGAGAGGGTGTAGTTTGCATTCCAGGTTTCGAGACGGTGCGTTTCTGGATGCTTCCCCCTACTTAAACCTTATTGGCGTTGACAGATGTGAAAATTACCGAACTGTCAGTTTAATAAGTGACAGCTGTAAAATACTCACGCGTATTCTTTACAGACGGATGCAAAAGCTCGTAGATGCTGACCTCGGGGAGGATCTGTTTGGATTACGTAGAAATGTTGGAACACGTGAGGCAATACTGACCCTACGACTTATCTTAAGAGAAAGGTTAAGGCAAGGCAAACCTACGTTTCTAGCATTTGTACACTTAGCTTTTGACAATGTTGATTGGAATACTATCTTTCAAATTCTGAAGGTGGCAGGGGTAAAATAGAGGGAGTGAAAGGCTGTTTACAATTTGTACAGAAACAAGATGGCATTTATAAGAGTCGAGGGACATGAAAAGGAAGCAGGGGTTGGGAATGGAGTGAGACAGGGTTGTAGCCCCTCCCCTATGTTATTCAGTCTATATATTGAGCAAGCAATAAAGGAAACAAAAGAAAAGTTCGGAGTAGGTATTAAAATCCATCGAGAAGAAATAAAAACTTTGAGGATCGCGGATGACATTGTAATTCTGTTACAGACAACAGAGGACTTGGAAGAGCAGTTGAATAGAATGGACAGTGTCTTGAAAGGAGGGTATAAGATGAACATTAACAAAAGCAAAAAGGATAATGGAATGTAGTCGAATTAAGTCGGGTGATGCTGAGGGCATTAGGAAATGAGACACTTAAAGTAGTAAAGAAGTTTTGTTATTTGGGGAGCAAAATAACTGTTGATGGTCGAAGTAGAGAGGATATAAAATGTAGACTGGTAATGGCAAGGAAAGCGTTTCTGAAGAAGAAAAAATTGTTAACATCGAGTATAGATTTAAATATCAGGAAATCGTTTCTGAAAGTATTTGTATGGAGTGTAGCCATGTATGAAAGTGAAATGTGGACGATAAATACACTCCTGGAAATGGAAAAAAGAACACATTGACACCGGTGTGTCAGACCCACCATACTTGCTCCAGACACTGCGAGAGGGCTGTACAAGCAATGATCACACGCACGGCACAGCGGACATACCAGGAACCGCGGTGTTGGCCGTCGAATGGCGCTAGCTGCGCAGCATTTGTGCACCGCCGCCGTCAGTGTCAGCCAGTTTGCCGTGGCATACGGAGCTCCATCGCAGTCTTTAACACTGGTAGCATGCCGCGACAGCGTGGACGTGAACCGTATGTGCAGCTGACGGACTTTGAGCGAGGGCGTATAGTGGGCATGCGGGAGGCCGGGTGGACGTACCGCCGAATTGCTCAACACGTGGGGCGTGAGGTCTCCACAGTACATCGATGTTGTCGCCAGTGGTCGGCGGAAGGTGCACGTGCCCGTCGACCTGGGACCGGACCGCAGCGACGCACGGATGCACGCCAAGACCGTAGGATCCTACGCAGTGCCGTAGGGGACCACACCGCCACTTCCCAGCAAATTAGGGACACTGTTGCTCCTGGGGTATCGGCGAGGACCATTCGCAACCGTCTCCATGAAGCTGGGCTACGGTCCCGCACACCGTTAGGCCGTCTTCCGCTCAGGCCCCAACATCGTGCAGCCCGTCTCCAGTGGTGTCGCGACAGGCGTGAATGGAGGGACGAATGGAGACGTGTCGTCTTCAGCGATGAGAGTCGCTTCTGCCTTGGTGCCAATGATGGTCGTATGCGTGTTTGGCGCCGTGCAGGTGAGCGCCACAATCAGGACTGCATATGACCGAGGCACACAGAGCCAACACCCGGCATCATGGTGTGGGGAGCGATCTCCTACACTGGCCGTACACCTCTGGTGATCGTCGAGGGGACACTGAATAGTGCACGGTACATCCAAACCGTCATCGAACGCATCGTTCTACCATTCCTAGACCGGCAAGGGAACTTGCTGTTCCAACAGGACAATGCAAGTCCGCATGTATCCCGTGCCACCCAACGTGCTCTAGAAGGTTAAGTCAACTACCCTGGCCAGCAAGATCTCCGGATCTGTCCCCCATTGAGCATGTTTGGGACTGGATGAAGCGTCGTCTCAGGCGGTCTGCACGTCCAGCACGAACGCTGGTCCAACTGAGGCGCCAGGTGGAAATGGCATGGCAAGCCGTTCCACAGGACTACATCCAGCATCTCTACGATCGTCTCCATGGGAGAGTAGCAGCCTGCATTGCTGCGAAAGGTGGATATACACTGTACTAGTGCCGACATTGTGCATGCTCTGTTGCCTGTGTCTATGTGCCTGTCGTTCTGTCAGTGTGATCATGTGATGTATCTGAGCCCAGGAATGTGTCAATAAAGTTTCCCCTTCCTGGGACAATGAATTCACGGTGTTCTTATTTCAATTTCCAGGAGTGTAAATAAACATTCATGGTAGTGTCTGATTGTTCTATATCGTGTCTCCCTACCACTTTCGCGCAACGACGCTCTGAGCGTGTTTTTTAGGGAACTAGTTTGCACCTGGGACCTGTTGCTGGTAAGGAGACGCCAGACCACACATGACATGTAGAATTCAGAAGAGTTCAGTGAGACTAGCGATGATATAACCAAATACTAAATGATTTCAGCGTCAGCTCCACTGCACTCCCTGTAAAAGAATCTTAATACTAACTAAATTTAGTGGAAAGGGTTCAAGGCTTTCCTATTTTTAGTTAGCTGGTAAAATAACGTCGAAAAAGCAGTTAAATTTACCATTGGAAGTTTTATTCTACTCACAAAACATCGTTTATAAATTGCACTATTGATAAAAGGAAATGTTTCAATACAGGATGGTAAAAACCAACTGCGTTCAACAAAAATGTGAACGAATATTCCCTGAATGGGTTTCCAAGTTCTACAATCGATCGAAGGATGACCTATGCCATATCACATCTATAATCTCAGTTTAATTTAAGTTTCACAAAAGAGAAAACTATCAAAATGGTCTACAGTGACCCTCAATTATCTTTAATTACTTATTTAACTTGTCGTAAATTACAGTGGCTGATGTGGCTTCTCAATAACTATATAAAAGAAAAATCATCGCGTTTCAGATCTGTTCTTCAAGTGGCAAATGTGAACACCATGAGTTTTAATTAACGATCGACACTAGTATTACGCAAATAGGGGGTGTAACAGATGAGTCTTCTGAAGTTCTGAGTGAAGCCTTATGCGCTCAAAAATGCGGCATCGCGTGCGTTCATTACCTTGTCGGTGTTTAAGCAGCGTCTGGGCGGCAGCGGCCGGCGCAGCAGCCATCCAGCTCGCCGTCTCGGAACCAACTCTCCTAACTTCTCCTTACTACAGTTTACCGAAGTTAGTTTAAAAAAAAACTATCTGGCTATGTTTTCATCTGACCAATCAGGGTCTCAATGTTAACCTTAAGCTCCGCCTACAAAAATTCTGTCTATCCAATGAGAAACGTTATACTTTTCGTGGTGGGGCAATGTTTTTAAAGTTTGCAACGTAACAGAGACGCTAAAAAGTCTCTCGCTAAAACCTGCAGCTGGTGTGGTCCTTTTAGCGTCATCGTGAGATCTATACTGCTCTTCTGGAGGGCTCTATCTTTTAACATGGGCTGGGAGGTGGTCCGTGACATACCTGAGACGCGAAAAAGTCTCAAGCTAAAACTTGCGGGTGGTAGTGGCCCTTTTTGTGTTATCGTAAGATCTATACTGCTTTTCTGGAGGGCTCTAGCTTTTAACATGGTTCTGCTCTCGGCTTCTGTCCTTGTTTTTTCCCCTCGGAACTGCGTCTGCCACACGGTGGGAAGGTACGACATGCATTTAGGCATTGTTGTGTTAGTCTGTGGTATTCCATTTGCTCACTCGTTACTCGTATTACTTTGGTTAATTTAATGTCACGATTTATTCGGAGCTATGTGACATACTAGTAGATTTGCTTATTATGTCAGGGTTTTCATGGAAGGTGTTGGATTTGCCTGACACCTTACATAGTTTACACAAGAAGAGAATAGAAAGTTTCGAAATGTGGTGCTACAGAAGAATGCTGAAGATTAGATGGGTAGATCACGTAAGTAATGAGGAGATATTGAATAGAATTGGGCACAACTTGACTAGAAGAAGGGATCAGTTGGTAGGACATGTTCTGAGACATCGAGGGATCACCAATTTAGTTTTGGAGGGCAGCGTGGAGGGTAAAAATCGTAGAGGGAGACCAAGAGATGAATACACAAGCAGATTCAGAAGGATGTAGGCTGCAGTAGGTACTGGGAGATGATGAAGCTTGCACAGGATACAGTAGCATTGAGAGCTGCATCAAACCAGTCTCAGGACTGAAGACAACAACAACAATTTATACCTCCGGAGGAGATCACGAATGTAAAATTAGACAGATTCGAGCGCGCATAGAGGCTTCCCGGAAGTCGTTCTTCCCGCGAACCATACGCTTCTCGAACAGGAAAGCGAGGGAATGACAGTGGCATGTAAAGTGCCCTCCGCCACACATTTTCGGGAGCTTGCGGAGTGTTAATGTAGATGGAGAAGTGTGTGTAGATGGATGGGTGACCATCCTGTCTGCCAGGCGCTGTTGGCAAGCAGGGTGCGCTCAGCCCTTGTGAGGCAAACTGAGGAGCTACTTGGTTGACACTGGTCAGATAAACTGACAAATGGCCGGGAGAGCGGTGAGCGTACTACATGCCCCTCCATATCCGCATCCAGTGACGCTGTGGGCTGAGGATGACACGGCGGCCGGTCGGTACCGTTGGTCCTATCAAGTCCTGTTCGGAAGGAGTTTTAGTTTTTAGTTTTATCCTGTACAATACTGTGTAACAAAGGTGCATTATTCTGTAGTCATACTGAAAGTATCATTGATAAGATTGTTCTAAATTAATTATTCAGCAAATCTGCATCTGACTGTGTCTGTGAACCTGTTTCTTGAACTCCTCCATTTTGCCAGAAATGCAACATGTGTCTGACTCAGCAATAAAATGTAAGAGAATAATGCCGTTTGTGCAACGGCATTAAGATGGCACTGGAAAATAAACTTTTGGGCCTGATGTTGACTTGGTTCTTTCATTGGTGGGTAACTGTACTCTACTGTAGTGTGTCGGTAAACTGGAGAGCGACCTAGCAAGTCCCCATTCTGCCTACCCAGTTACGTCACGAGGCGCTTCTGCAGGCTGTTTCACAACGCGGTACCGGCACTGCCGCGGCGCGCGCTTTAAATCTGTGGCGTATTTGTTCCTCTGACGAATTCTTTGAATTTTGCCCACGCCCTTTCAATTGGATTTAAATCACAGTTGTATGGTGGAAGTCGCAGCACAGTGTGCCCATAAGCTTCAAAAATTTCAAATATTTTGTCTTCCATCTTATGTTGTTTAATTAAACGAAATAATTTTGTTTTTATCAGTAACAAATCAACTTACACCTTATTTTTTAATAATAATTCAATCGTTTCCCTTTTATTTGAGGACCTAGTCAGAGATATGTTATGCTCCTTGTTGTGACTTGAGGTGTTGTTGATCCAAATGGCTCTGAGCACTATGGGTCTTAACTTCTGAGGTCATCAGTCCGCTAGAACTAACAACTAGTTAAACCTAACTAACCTAAGGACATCACACACATCCATGCCCGAGGCAGGATTCGAACCTGCGACCGTAGCGGTCACGCGGTTCCAGACTGAAGTGCCTAGAACCGCTCGGCCACTCCGGCCGGCTGAGGTGTTGCCGATTACAATAACAAAGTTCGGTGGCAGATTCGGAATTACTTTAGTCGATATCCAATTTGAAATATTTTCGTAGTACATTTGCCCATGGTAGTCCCCTGTTGCAAATCTCGCTTTATAAATAAACTGTATGTTGGATAAAAACCCAACTTTTGACTCAACCTTGACCACTATCATCCTATTGCTTGAGCTAACATTGTCGATAATGCTATCAACACGAGGGCCACGCCAACATTTTCTGTCCGCCCAAGTTTCATCAATATGAAAGAAATTTTCTGCCTAGCTCCTTTACTTTCCTCACTTGATTCAGGTACTAACATCGCCAGTCAGTTATATCCGTTCTCTCTATCAGAATTTTTCGTTTACATATAGATTTTTTCCATGTAAATCCCATTTGAAGCAGTGTCTTATGTAACACATCTTTCTGCCAAATAAAATTGACTTTTTGTTTCACGGCACTAAGTAATGCCCGTAACGTCATCATTATTTTTTGGTTTATATGAAAGTCCTACATCGTTCGTCGAGTGACCGATTTTGTGAAACTGCCTGTAACGATGAGTTTCCTCCCAAAATTATCTGTTTTCCTTCATGGCGGTTCCAGTAAACCACGCAGTTTACTTTCGCGTTTCTTCCTATTGTGGCGAGTCTGACGTTTGCATAAATTGCAACTCTCTGACTGGGACTGCTAATAGTAGCCAACAGTTCTTTTTGTGCCGCCTCTTTAACACATGGTGTTGTAAAATTAGAGACGATCGAACGCTCGTTACTCCATAAATAAATCTTCTCCATATTCTGCACATTTTCTTGCAATGCATGGCGATTATCAATCACTTCCGGATACCGAAGTGTATCAGTAAGCAAACAGTATTAACTGACTGACAATGGCAATGAAGAACGAGGTGTATCACTGCACTCCGATCTACAGCGCTACGCAGGTAACGGGCAACCGATTCTGGGTGCCCCTGAAGGCCGGTGGCAGAGTTCTTCCGGGAAAGGCCACTTGCCCCACCTAAAGCGCTCCTCGCTCTTGAGTTTACAGACAGACAAAGATCTCGGCACACAGTTTTAATGTGCCAGGAAGTTTCATATCAGCGCACACTCTGCTGCAGAGTGAAAATCTCATTCTGGAAACATCCCCCAGGCTGTGGCTAAGCCATGTCTCCGCAGTATCCTTTCTTTCAGGAGTGCTAGTTGTGCAAGGTTCGCAGGAGAGCTTCTGTGAAGTTTGGAAGGTAGGAGACGAGGTACTAGCAGAAGTAAAGCTGTGAGGACGGGGCGTGAGTCGTGCTTGGGTAGCTCAGTTGGTAGAGCACTTGCCCACGAAAGGCAAAGGTCCCGAGTTCGAGTCTCGGTCCTTCACTCAGTTTTAATCTGCCAGGAAGTTTCATATCAGCGCACACTCCACTGCAGAGTGAAAATCTCATTCTGGATTATATATCTTCTTTCATTTACGTGCTAATGTTTGGTCTGGGGCAGCGAGCGCGACCTGGCTTGCAGCTGTCACCACACGTCTGCTTCCTCAGAGCACCACCTGCGACTCCTCGGTTATTTACTACCCGCGTCCGGCCTTCTTAACTGTCAAAGAGCTTCCTACTTTAAGATATTATACTCGTTCAACCTTGTGGTTGGCAACTACCGACTATTTTCTGGAGCTACCCTGATCAGACCTTAGCACATACCTTTGAGTACATCGAATGATCTTAATGTTTTGTTGGACCTCTCTCCCATTAGCACTTACTAAAGCTTTCACTCCATGAGGAGTCGATCGATTCGATCTATGTTCTAACAGTACTGATGGTGACAGAGTTCCACAATCACCTCCAACAGCTCTTGCTTTGTTGCAGACTTCTCCTTCTGAACCCTTTCCAAATTACAATTCTTTTATCTTGGCGGTTCGCGCATGCCCGCCCAGACGTGGGAGATTGCTGCGTTGCCAGTTGTACGCGCCAAGAGAAGCAGCGCCATAGTATAGTATAGTTCGCAAACTTACGTTTAGGGGGGAGCGCGCAGTTTATGAAGTAAAGATGCTACGCCCGCATTAACCCTTTCGCTGCTACAGAGACGTGCTCCCCGCATTCTGCGCTGTACGCGGTTTTCTCACCACTGCACTGCTCGCCTGTGCAGACACACGGTGTTCCGACTGCTCTGACACACTTATCAATCGATTTCACAATAACTATTTGGCCCAAAAATTTGATTTTTACACATCTTCTTGACTGATACCTTCCACCCATAAATGACTTAATTTTGTTTCAATGCAGTTATTGTGCAGCATTAAATGTAGTAAACCACTGCACGAAATTTTGAAGAGTTGCGGAGGTAAAAGTCCACAGTGTATACTTTATACTGTGGTCGATTTTAGCTGCCACTAGAAATTTCTAAAAATTACATTCAAACGAATAAAATTCATGAAGTAAGACACTTCGATAATGTTTTTAAATAAAGAAAATATTGCACACCAAAGAAGGTTTGAAATCAGAACCTTATGCTTAGCAGCCTGGCACCTTAATCATTTCGCTAACACAGCTCGTCATTCAATGAAATTCCTGGAGCACTTTAAAGAGTCACGCAAAATACCGACTAACACTGTTGGTGTGACTATGAATTACTCACGTTTCGTCGAAGTACAATAGGAAATAAACAATTACAGCTGCTCTTTATTGCGAAAAAGCGTTTAGTGAGAATGAATTTCCTTGCTGTAGCCTGAATTAGGAGGCTTATTGCTTGTTTGGTTTAATTAATCAATAGAATATGAAGCAATTGGTATAACTAATGCTTTTTCCAAGCTTTCTTTTATAGAAAGTCTGCTATCAACACACTGCTTTTGTTCAGTTACTTTATTTATGACTGAAAGTTTCCAAAACTGAAGACACTCGTCCGTGCTCTGCTCTGCAATCGAGCTCTGGCAACGTCGTTCTCTGCTCATTGGCTGACTGTGTTCTGTGACGTCAGATGCGCAGAACGAACCTAAACTCGGCCGCCGTCGTAAATGACGCACACCATAGCCGACACAAATTCTAAATTGGACTAAGGTTTGGCGAATTTCCCAGTTAAGGAAATTCTCTGACACCGCATTCACGACAGAATGATAGAGTTGTCGATATGGAACAGCAGTAACCTTGGAAATGTGTTACAAACATAAAATAACCAAAACTCGCCTTGTCTGATGTGCAGGATCCTGTTGGAAAATCCACTTCGCACCCAGGAAAACATTATATGTAGTGAATGTCAGAGGGCGTCAAATCACAACTTCGTTCTGATCGCTATTCATTGTTTCCTGAACAAAGTACAGCCATTCACCACCTTGGTTTATCACAGCCACCCTCCTCCCCCATTGTTTCCGATGAAGCATATTTCATGGTTTGCACACAGTCCATTCAATGGGTTCGCTCGTGACGAGCTGTGGTCTGCCATAGTGGAAAACAGGCTTTCATCTGAAAATGCAATTCACCACTGCCCTTTTGTCCAATTTACGTGCAGTGCCTCCTTTTCCTCGTTGCAGCAGTTTGAAATGAAATGGTTAAAATGGCTCTGAGCGCTATGGGACTTAGCATCTGAGGTCATCAGCCCCCTAGAACTTAGAACTACCTAAACCTAAGTAACCTAAGGACATGACACACATCCGTGCCCGAGGCAGGATTCGATCCTGCGACCGTAGCGGTCGCGCGGTTCCAGACTATAGCGCCTAGAACCGCTCGGCCACTCCGGCCGGCAAGCACCAGTTTCTTCTCGCCAACTCTAGCCTTCATTCCCACTGCACAGAGTCTTTTACTAGCAACTGATGAGGTGGAATCAGCTCCTGTAGACCCTATTGAACGTTTTGGCAGCTCAACTGAAGCAGCACTCCTGTTTTTACAGCTTAGTCGACGAAGTACCCGCATTCTGAGACCTGAGTTTCTCCTGACGTATACAATTTTCGAACAACTTGCGGGCTTTCAACCAGGTAATATTTTCAGCGACCGCCGATATTTCGGCGCGAGTACAACCCGCCATTTTCATTACGAGCAGACAGATGGAGTTGCGATGGGTAGTCCGCTGTCTCCTGTGATCGAAAATTTGTTTATGGAAGACTTCGAGGAACGTGCGTTGGAGTCGGCGCCTATGAAACCCGTCTGTTCTTTTTTTTCAGATATGTTGACGATACTTATGTTGTTTGGCTTCATGGTAGGGAGAGTTTGAATGCCTCTCTAGAACATCTGAACTGGGTCAACCCGAACATAGTGGTGGAAGAGGATGGTTGCCTTCCCTTTCTTGACGTGTTGGTTAGGAGGAAGGATGATGGATCATTGGGACATGCAGTATACAGGAGACGTACTCACACCGACTGGTACTTACAGGCTAATAGTTGCAACCATCCGGCTCAGCGTGGAGGGGTACTTCGTACCTCGGTACACAGGGCTCATCTCGTTTCCGACGCTGAGACTTTGCCAGCTTAGCTGTCCCATCTTCAAGTTGAGTTTCGTCAAAATGGTTATAGTGATAGACAGATTGAACGTGCGTTGCGGTATCGACCAACTGTGCATCGGATGATTGGTGATGATTGTGAGTCGACCCCTAAGTTTACTGCCTTTTTGCCTTACGTAGGAAACACCTCCAACAAGACCGGTCGTATTGTACGGAAATGCGATGTGAAATGTGTTTTCCGAACTCAATCTAAAATTGAAGTGTTTTTAGGTTCTGTCAAGGATGATCTTGGTTTGCGTAAGGCGGTTTGCGTATCTCGCATGGCATATATTGGTCAAACTATCAGGAGCCATGTACTGAGCATAAACGGCACATACGATTACAGCAACCAAGTAGATCTATTATTAAAAGGAGGCGAGGTACTGACAGAAGTAAAGTTATGAGGACGGGGCTTGAGTCGTGCACGGGTAGTTCAGTTGGTAGAGCACTTGCCCGCGAAAGGCAAAGGTCCCGAGTTCGAATCTCGGTCCGGCACACAGTTTTAATCGTCCAGGAAGTTTCATATCAGCGCACACTCGGCTGCAGTGTGAAAATATCATTCTAGAATCATTCTGGAGATCTGCTATTGCCGAACATTGCTTGGATACTGGTCACGCCATGTTATATAATAACACCGAGATATTGGCATGCACGTCCAGCTATTAAGGAGGCAGTTGAGATTAAATTAGCGAGCAACCTTGTAAACAAGCATGGAGGTTTTCGTTTAAACTCTGTTTGGAATGCTGCGCTCTCCCTTGTCAAAAAACAGAGGGATAGAGTCAATGTTACCTCATCTGCTAGGTAGTAGTCTCACTATCGATGTCTGACTTTGGTCATCTTTGGTGGCACCAGTGTTCAGTCTATCTTTCCTGCATCAGTTTGAGAACCGAGGTTTTAAGTTTGTCTGCACAACGCTTGTCCGTTGCAGTTTGCCTTGAAAATGGTTGGCTGTACTCCCGCCGAAATATCGGCGGTCGCTGAAAATATTACCTCGCTGAATGCCCGTAAGTTGTTTGACTACTCGTGTTCTAACTCCCCCCCCCCCCCCCCCCCCGCCCACCCCCGGGAGCGAAGAAACTCGTGGGCGCCTGTTAAGTGGTACATTTTCCGTATTTCCTTTCGCCATCAGCTTCTGTCGATTTCCAAAGGCAGCTGACTTCGAACAGTTTACTCTCTTCGCTATTTCAGTTGTTTACGACTTCGTTCTGTAAAACCTCAAAGCATTTATCTTTAAAGGAGTTGATTCATGAGTTTATTCATAACGGTAAATGCAAACACGCACAGAAGGAAGAAAATTTTAAAAGATCCAGCTGTACTTTCAGATCGGTGCTAGTGAAAGTCAGACCTCACGTCGACAGTGTGAGGGCACAAGGTTGCTAGGCACTGTCGCAAGGTACCTTGCGCCAAAAAAGGTAAATACATACACATTAACCAACAAAAGAACACGACTGCAATCAAGGGCGCGCAGTAGTTTAGAACCGTAGTGTTAGGAAGGTGGAACGACTGGTTTAGTTTGAGACGCTAATGCGTTTCTCTGTGAAGTAGCCATGGTAAATCGTACCATAGAATTTATTTCATTTAGGGAGTACATTTTTCTTTTCTTTCCGATTCATCAGTCTGACTAGATGTGGTATGCCACGAATTCCTCTCCTACGCCAACCTCTTCTACATCTAGATATACATCTACATTTATACTCCGCAAGCCACCCAACGGTGTGTGGCGGAGGGCACTTTACGTGCAACTGTCATTACCTCCCTTTCCTGTTCCAGTCGCGTATGGTTCGCGGGAAGAACGACTGCCGGAAAGCCTCCGTGCGAGCTCTAATCTCTCTAATTTTACATTCGTGATCTCCTCGGGAGCTATAAGCAGGGGGAAGTAATATATTAGATACCTCATACAGAAACGCACCCTCTCGAAACCTGGACAGCAAGCTACACCGCGATGCAGAGCGCCTCTCTTGCAGAGTCTGCCATCTCCGTAACGCTATCACGGTTACCAAATAACCCTGTGGCGAGACGCGCCACTCTTCTTTGGATCTTCTCTATCTCCTCCGTCAACCCGATCTGGTACGGATCCCACACTGATGAGCAATACTCAAGTATAGGCCGAACGAGTGTTTTGTAAGCCTCCTCCTTTGATGATGGACTACATTTTCTAAGGACTCTCCCAATGAATCTCAACCTGACACCCGCCTTACCAACAATTAATTTTCTTCGATCATTCCACTTCAAATCGTTCCATACGCACACTCCCTGATATTTTACAGAAGTAACTGCCGACAGTGTTTGTTAGGCTATCATATAATCGTACAATAAAGGATCCCTCTTTCTATGTATTCGCAATACATTACATTTGTCTATGTTAAGGGTCAGTTGCCACTCCCTGCACCAAGTGCCTATCCGCTGCAGATCTTCCTGCATTTCGCTGCAATTTTCTACTGCTGCAACTTCTCTGTGCACTACAGCATCATCCGCGAAAAGCCGCATGGAACTTCCGACACTATTACTAGGTCATTTATATATATTGCGAAAAGCAATGGTCCCGTAACACTCCCCTGTGGCACGCCAGAGGTTACTTTAACGTCTGTAAACGTCTCTCCATTGAGAATAACATGCTGTGATCTGTTTGCTAAAAACTCTTCAATCCAGCCACACAGCTGGTCTGATATTCCGTAGGCTCTTACTTTGTTTATCAAGCGACAGTGCGGAACTGTATCGAACGGCTTCCGGAAGTGAAGGAAAATAGCATCTACCTGGGAGCCTGTATCTAATATTTTCTGGGTCTCATGAACAAATAAAGCAAGTTGGGTCTCACGCGATCGCTGTTTCCGGAATACATGTTGGTTCCTACAGAGTAGATTCTGGGTTTCCAGAAATGACATGATACGAGAGCAAAAAACATTCTACAACAGATCGACGTCAGAGATATAGGTCTATAGTTTTGCGCATCTGCTCGACGACCCTTCTTGAAGACTGGGACTACCTGTGCTCTTTTCCAATCATTTGGAACCTTCCGTTCCTCTCGAGAGTTACGGTACACGGCTGTTAGAAGGGGGCAAGTTCTTTCGCGTACTTTGTGTAGAATTGAATTGGTATCCCGTCAGGTCCAGTGGACTTTCTTCTATTTAGTGATTTCAGTTGCTTTTCTATTCCTTGGACACTTATTTCGATGTCAGCCATTTTTTCGTTCGTGTGGTGATTTAGAGAAGGAACTGCAGTGCGGTCTTCCTCTGTGAAACAGCTTTGGAAAAAGGTGTTTAGTATTTCTGCTTTACGCGTGTCATTCTCTGTTTCAATGCCATCATCATCCCAGAGTGTCTGGATATGCTGATTCGTTCCACTTGCTGATTTAACATAAGACCAGAACTTCCTAAGGATTTTCTGTCAAGTCGGTACATGGAATTTTACTTCTGATTCACTGAACGCTTCACTCATAGCCCTCCTTGCGCTAACTTTGACATCGCTTAGCTTCTGTTTGTCTGAGAGGTTTTGGCTGTGTTCAAACTTTGAGTGAAGCTCTCTTTGCTTTCGCAGTAGTTTCCTAACTTTGTTGTTGAACCACGGTGGGTTTTTCCCGTCCCTCACAGTTTTACTCGGCACGTACCTGGCTAAAACGCATTTTACGATTGCCTTGAACTTTTTCCATAAACACTCAATATTGTCAGTGTCGGAACAGAAACTTTCGTTTTGATCTGCTAGGTAGTCTGAAATCTGCCTCCTATTACTCTTGCTAAACAGATAAACCATCCTCCCTTTTTTTATAATCCTATTTACTTCCATATTCAGGGATGTTGCAACGGCCTTATGATCACTGATTCCCTGTTCTGGTCTGTTTGTTATCCGTAGGTCAAAGATGTTATCTCCACGAGTCTTCATCTCAGAGTAGCAGTTGAACCTACGTCCTCAATTATTTGCTGGATGTATTCCAATATCTGTCTTTCTGTGCCGTTTTCACCCTCTACAGTTCCCTATAGTACCATGAAAGTAATTCCCAGCTGTCTTGACAGATGTGGTACCATCCTGTTCCTATTTCTTGTCAGTGTTTTCTACGCATTCCTTTCCTCTCCAATTCTAACCTGAAGCTCCTTATTCCGTACCTCATCAGTCCACCTAATTTTTAACATTCTCCTGTAGCACCACATTTCAAATGCTTCGAATCTCTTCTGTTCTGGTTTTCCATGTTTGACTACTATACAAAGCAGTGCCCCAAACGTACATTCTCAAAAAATTTCTTACTCAAATTCTGGCCAATGTTTGGAACCAATAAACTTATCTTGGCCAGGGTTGCCTTTTTTGCCAGTGCTAATTTGCTTTGTCCTTCTTGCTCCGTGTCCGTCATTGGTTATTTCCGCCGCGCGGGATTAGCCGAGCGGTCTGAGGCGCTGCAGTCATGGACTGTGCTGCTGGTTCCGGCGGAGATTCGAGTCCTCCCTCGGGCGTTTGTGTGTGTGTTTGTTCTTAGGATAATTCAGGTTAAGTAGTGTGTAAGCCTGGGCACTGATGACCTTAGCAGTTAAGCCCCATACGATTTCAGACACATATGAACATTCAGAACAAGAGGAAATTATAACAGTGGAAGACCAAGAACGAAATGCTCGGATTTAAAAGGATGTAAGACGGGGACAGGGGTACCCATGGTATAGGGATAGCGTATTTGATTTATAATCAAAACGTCTTCGGTCCCAGATTCGATCCCCGCCACTGCCTAAATTTTGATAAATAATCAGTATTGGCGGCTGAAGACTTCCGGCATAAGAAGTCAGCCTCATTCTGCCAACGGCCTTGTCAAAGAGGGCGGAGGAGCGGATAGAGGTTCAGAGCACTCTCTTGTCCTAGGGGTGGGAAATTTCCCCTAAAGGCGGAAGAATCAGCAATGATCAACGACATGAGGATGCAGAAGGCAATGGAAACCACTGCATTAAAGACATGTAACGTGTATCCACAGGACATGTGGCCTGTAGTTGAAGAAGTGTCATGATGATCTCTCCATTGGCAAAAGATTCCGGAATAGTCCCACATTCAGATCTCCGGGAGGGGACTGCCAAGGGGGAAGTAACCATGAGAAAAAGATTGAATAATCAACGAAAGGATAATGTTCTACGAGTCGGAGCGTGGAATGTCAGAAGCTTGAACGTGGTAGGGAAACTAGAAAATCTGAAAAGGGAAATGCAAAGGCTGAATCTAGATATAGTAGGGGTCAGTGAAGTGAAGTGGAAGGAAGACAAGGATTTCTGGTCAGATGATTATCGGGTAATATCAACAGCAGCAGAAAATGGTATAACAGGTGTAGGATTCGTTATGAATAGGAAGGCAGGGCAGAGGGTGTGTTACTGTGAACAGTTCAGTGACCGGGTTGTTCTAATCAGAATCGACAGCAGACCAACACCGACAACGATAGTTCAGGTATACATGCCGACGTTGCAAGCTGTAGATGAACAGATAGAGAAAGTGTTTCAGGATATTGAAAGGGTAATGCAGTATGTAAAGGGGGATGAAAATCTAATAGTCATGGGCGACTGGAATGCAGTTGTAGGGGAAGGAGTAGAAGAAAAGGTTACAGGAGAATATGAGCTTGGGACAAGGAATGAAAGAGGAGAAGGACTAATTGAGTTCTGTAACAAGTTTCAGCTAGTAATAGCGAATACCCTGTTGAAGAATCACAAGAGAAGGAGGTATACTTGGAAAAGGCCGGGAGATACGGGAAGATTTCAATTAGATTACGTCATGATCAGACAGAGATTCCGAAATCAGATACTGGATTGTAAGGCATACCCAGGAGCAGATATAGACTCAGATCACAATATAGTAGTGATGAAGAGTAGGCTGAAGTTCAAGACATTAGTCAGGAAAAATCAATACGCTAAGAAGTGGGATACGGAAGTTCTAAGGAATGACGAGATACGTTTGAAGTTCTCTAACGCTATAGATACAGCAATAAGGAATAGCGCAGTAGGCAGCACAGTTGAAGAGGAATGGACATCTCTATAAAGGGCCATAACAGAAGTTGGGAAGGAAAACATAGTTACAAAGAAGGTAGCTGCGAAGAAACCATGGGTAACAAAAGAAATACTTCAGTTGATTGATGAAAGGAGGAAGTAAAAATATGTTCCGGGAAAATCAGGAATACAGAAATACAAGTCGCTGAGGAATGAAATAAATAGGAAGTGCAGGGAAGCTAAGACGAAATGGCTTCAGGAGAAATGTGAAGACATCGAAAAAGATATGATTGTCGGAAGGACAGACTCAGCATACAGGAAAGTCAAAACAACCTTTGGTGACATTAAAAGCAACGGTGGTAACATTAAGAGTGCAACTGGAATTCCACTGTTAAATGCAGAGGAGAGAGCAGATAGGTGGAAAGAATACAGTGAAAGCCTCTATGAGGGTGAAGATTTGTCTGATGTGATAGAAGAAGAAACAGGAGTAGGTATAGAAGAGATAGGGGATCCAGTATTAGAATCGGAATTTAAAAGAGCTTTGGAGGACTTACGGTAACATAAGGCAGAAGGGATAGATAACATTCCATCAGAATTTCTAAAATCATTAGGGGAAGTGGCAACAAAACGACTATTCACGTTGGTGTGTAGAGTATATGAGTCTGGCGACATACCATCTGACTTTCGGAAAAGCATCATCCACACAATTACAAAGACGGCAAGAGCTGACAAGTGCGAGAATTATCGCACAATCAGCTTAACAGCTCATGCATCGAAGCTGCTTACAAGAATAATATACAGAAGACTGGAAAAGAAAATTGAGAATGCGCTAGGTGACGATCAGTTTGGCTTTAGGAAAAGTAAAGGCACGAGAGAGGCGATTCTGACGTCACGGCTAAAAATGGAAGCAAGGCTAAAGAAAAATCAAGACACGTTCATAGGATCTGTCGACCTGGAAAAAGCGTTCGACAATATAAAATGGTGCAAGCTGTTCAAGATTCTGAAAAAAGTAGGGGTAAGTTATAGGGAGAGACGGATCATATACAATATGTACAACAACCAAGAGGGAATAATAAGAGTGGACGATCAAGAACGAAGTGCTCGTATTAAGAAGGGAGTAAGACAAGGCTGTAGCCTTTCGCCCCTACTCTTCAATCTGTACATCGAGGAAGCAATGATGGAATTAAAAGAAAGGTTCAGGAGTGGAATTAAAATACAAGGTGAAAGGATAATCAATGATACGATTCGCTGATGACATTGCTATCCTGAGTGAAAGTGAAGAAGAATTAAATGATCTGCTGAACGGAATGAACAGTCTAATGAGTACACAGTATGGTTTGAGAGTAAATCGGAGAAAGACAAAGGTAATGAGAAGTAGTAGAAATGAGAACAGTGAGAAACTTTACATCAGGATTGATGGTCACGAAGTTCTGCTACCTAGGCAGTAAAATAACCAACGACGGACGGAGCAAGGAGGACATCAAAAGCAGACTCGCTATGGCAAAAAAGGCATTTCTGGCCAAGAGAAGTCTACTAATATCAAATACCGGCCTTAATTTGAGGAAGAAATTTCTGAGGATGTACGTCTGGAGTACAGCATTGTATGGTAGTGAAACATGGACTGTGGGAAAACCGGAACAGAAAAGAATCGTAGCATTTGAGATGTGGTGCTATATACGAATGTTGAAAATTAAGTGGACTGATAAGGTAAGGAATGAGGAGGTTCTAGGCAGAATCGGAGAGGAAAGGATGATAGGACATCTACTAAGACATGAGGGAATGACTTCCATGGTACTAGAGGGAGCTGTAGAGGTCAAAAACTGTAGAGGAAGACAGAGATTGGAATACGTCGAGCAAATAATTGAGGACGTAGGTTGCAAGTGCTACTCTGAGATGAAGAGGTTAGCACAGGAGCACAGGAAAGAAATTCGTGGCGGGCAGCATCAAACCAGTCAGTAGACTGATAACCAAAAAAAAAAAAAAAAAAAAAAAAGAAGACAGGGATATATTCTTTCGAGCCTTGCTGATCAATTGATGGTCACGAAGTAGAAGAAATTAAGGGATTCTGATATCTAGGCAGTAAAATAACCAAGGACGCAAGGAGCAAGGAGGACATCAAAAGCACAATAGGAATGGAAAAAGAGGGCATTCCTGGCCAAGAGAAGTCTACTAGTGTCAAACATAAGTTGAGGAAAAAATTTGTGAGAAGGAATGTCTGGAGTACAGCATTGCATGGAAGTGGAAGACGGACTGTCGGAAATATTGCTTAGCTGGGAACCCTGATACACTGGTGGAACCATGCGATCTCTTAGGGCCTGATACAAAAAATTTTCCAAAGTATAAAAATCACGTGGTTAAATTGACAAGGTCAATTTGACAAATGCAAGAACTATCGCACAATCAGCTTAACAGCTCATGCATCCAAGTTGGCGACAGGAACAATATATAGAAAAATGGAAAAGAAAATTGAAGATGTAATAGAGGACGATCAGTTTGGCTTAAGAAAGGTAAAAGCACCAGAAAGGCAACTCTTATAACAGGGAATTATAAGAGTGGAAGACCAAGAACCAAATGCTCGGATTTAAAATGATGTAAGACAGGAATGTTGTCTTTCGAGCCTTGCTGATCAATTAATGGTCACAAAGTAGATGAAGGTAAGGGATTCTGATACCTAGGCAGTAAAATTTGAACATTTTTTGGTTATTTCACCGCCTAGGTAGCAGAGTTCCTCAACTTCATCTGCTTCGTGACCATCAATCCTGATGTTAAGCCTCGCAATGTTCTCATTTCTGCTACTTTTCATTAATCTCGTCTTTCTTCGATTCAATCTCAATACATATTCTGTACTCATTAGACTGTTCATTCAATTCAGTAATCTTCAGTTTCACTCAGGATAGCAATGTCATCAGGAAATCGTATGATTCATATTCTTTCATCTAGAACTTTAATTCCACTGTTGAACCTTTAATTTATTAGCGTCATTGCTTCTTCGTTCTATACACTGAACAGCACGGACGAAAGTCTACATCCCTGTCTTACACCGTTTTTTAAATTCGAGCACTTCCTTCTTGGCCATCCACTCTTATTATTTCCTCTTGGCTGTCATACGTATTGTATATTGCCCGTCTCTCTATATAGCTTACTTTTATTTTTCTCAGAATTTCGAACATGTTGGATCAATTTACATTGACGAACGCTTGTTCCTGGAGGACAAATCCTATTAACATGTGTTGATTTTTGTTTAGTCTTGCTTCCATTATCGTCCGCAACTTCAGAATTGCCCCTCTGGCGCCTTTATCTTTCCTAAAGCCAAACTGATAACATCTAACACATCTTAAATTTTCTTTTCAATTCTGCTATGTATTATTTTTGCTTGGAATTACGAGCTGTTAAGCTGTTTGTGCGATCATTCTGGCTCTTGTCAGCTCTTTGAGTCTTTGAAGTCTTCGGAATTCTGTGGGTATTTTTCCAAAAGTAAGATGGTAGGCTATCTCGCCATTCTGCACACGAGTGTGAATAGCCATTTTTTTGCTCCTTCCCTCAGCGATTCTAGAAAAGCTGACGGAACGTTATATATTCATTGTGCCTCATTTGTTCTTAATTGGGACTACTGTCATGCTTCTTAATAATTCCTTTCCTTAAGTCGTTTCTTCGTGTTACAGGAACTTAGTGGTGTGAAACTGCTTTGACGAATCAACATCTCATATGAGTTAGTGTGAGTCTCTTATGCCTGAATGTGTGTCCTGTATGTTTGTATCATAATTGTTAATATGTAGTTCAGTTTTATTTCACTGCTCGAGTTTCGTATTTCTAGTAGCGTGTGACCTGGTGATAGTAACCACGTGCTTAGCATGTGGTATATTAAGCCTTCCGCTCTGCTAATTCACCTTCTCTTAGCGTGAATTCTTTTAACAACAATCTGCGTGAGTGTGAAACGTCCCCTTAGAAAAATTGTACAATAATGTGCTTAAACTGAAACACAATAATTTTGGCGCAACGCAATCTGACTTCCAAAAATCCCTACGAAAGAATGGCCCTGAATAACATAAACCTATACGTTTCACAAATCACTTACGTCACAAAAATCTTCGTTACTCAAGCTACTGCAATACAGCCAGCGCCACTACTGCCAGCTAAATAAAAGATTCAAACTACTGAAGGCACTAACTACTGATAGGCATAGTTAGCAAACGAAAGGTTTTAATACAGAACAAACAATGTATTTACCTTAATAGTCATTATATATATATATATATATATATATATATATATATATATATATATATATATCAATTCATGACACCAATTCTTACAAATTTCAAAACTCCGCCATCTCTCTCCCCACGTCCACTACTGCTGGCGGCTCACCTCCAACTGCGCAACGCTACGCGCTGTTAGCATCCAGCTGCCGCTGCCCAACACTACAAAGGCGAGTATTACAACAATGCCAACCAGCCACAGACTGCACACGGCACAGCCAGTGATTTTCATACAGAGCGCTACATGGCGGCAGTGTTACCAATAAAAAAACCTAAACATCCTAGTTACAAGTGTAACTTCATTTTATTCGAATATCTTTGCGGGTCTTACATGGTGTTTTTTACCTGGATTACACCACGTGTATTTCGGCCACGTGGTAAGCCATTGTCTCAACATGCCGGCACGGTATCTCAGCGTGTTCGGTCAGAGGGTTAGCAGCCCTCTGTAATAAAAAAACTGAGCTAACCGATCCACAACGAACTTAAACGGATGTCTTACAACGTCCGCCCCAAGCAGATGCAACGAACAAAAGTGAACAAAATGAGATTAAAAAAAAAAAGTTGGGCTTACGGTAGCGTTCTCGCTTCCCACGCACAGGGGCACGGGTTCGATCCCCGGTGGGGTCAGGGATTTTCTCCGCCTCGTGATGACTGGGTGTTGTGTGTTCTTCATCATCATTTCATTCCCATCGACGCGCAAGTCGCTGAAGTGGCGTCAAATCGGAAGACTTGCACCAGGCTAACGGTCTACCCCATTGGAGGCCCTAGTCACACGACATTTACATTTTATCTCAAGTTATCGTTGTTCAAGCTGAATTTCAAATCGTGTGCCAGTTTGCTTTTATTCTAAATGTTTCCGAGTTTTTTGCACTTCCAAAATGAAGAATTTCTGTGCAAGTTAGTGACCTCGTCGTTGACTGGTGGAACTAATTGTTCTCTGGCATACAGTGTATAAGTTTTGTTCATGGAATTATGTTTACGGTTTCTTCTTCCTGTGTGTTGATTATTAGTACGAACGTGAGTGTGCGCGTAATTTGACGAGACCTTCCCTTTTAACTTATGCTATATTCTTCCGACCTGCTGAGAGACAGTTTGTGGAGTGATGGTTCAAATGGTTCAAATGGCTCTGAGCACTATGCGACTTAACATCGTAGGCTATCAGTCCCCTAGAACACAGAACTACTTAAACCTAACTAAAATAAGGACATCACACACATCCATGCCATAGGCAGGATTCGAACCTGCGACCGTTGCAGTCGCGCGGTTCCGGACTGAGCGCCTAAATCGCAAGACCACCGCCGCCAGCTTGTGGAGTGACTTCTGTATTATAATGAGTATCAAGCGTTTCTGACTTTTACTTAAAAGTGGTTCAAATGGCTCTGAGCACTATGGGACTCAACATCTAAGGCCATCAGTCAACTACAACTAAGAACTACTTAAACCTAACTAACCAAGGGACACCACACACGCCCATGCCCGAGGCAGGATTCAATCCTGCGACCGTAGCGGTCGCGCTGTTCCAGACTGTAGCGTCTAGAACGGTTCGGCCACTCGATCCGGCACTTCTACTTAATCTTGTTGTGTCACTTGGTCTGTAAATAAATGTTCAGTGGTTTCTCAGTTGTGAACGTAACGTTACTCAGAGCAACACATGCAACTTTTCAATTTGGCTTCTTCAAAGCCATCTGATTATCAACGAACATTTGGTTTTTAATATATTAATTGATGAATTAATATGAGTGATTTTATTTAACCTTAATCAAACGCTAATCATTCAGATTAATATCCAGAGGTTCAATTTAGTCTTAATTAATTCATGACTTAAGAAATAACTACTGAGACTAAGCACACTTCAAAGCCATCTGATTATCAACGGACATTTGTATTTTAATATTTTATTTGATGTATTAATATGAGAGATTTTATTTAGACCTTAATCAAACGTTAATCATTCAGAATAATTTCAAGCGGTTCAATTTAGTATTAATTAATCCATGCCTTAACAATTTAACTACAGAGACTAAGCACACTTCAAGGCCATCTGATTATCAAGGTACGTTTGGTTTTTAAATTTGATGTATTAATATGAGAGATTATATTTAGACCTTAATCAAACACTAATCATTCAGATAAATTTTCAGAGGTTCAATTTAGTCTTAATTAATTCATTACTTAAGAATTAACTACTGAGACTAAGCACACTTCAAAGCCATGTGATTATTAACGAACATTTGGTTTTAATATTTTATTTGATGTATTAATATGAGAGATTTTATTTAGAACTTAATCAAACGCTAATCATTCAGATTAATTCCCAGAGGTTCAATTTAGTCTTAATTAATCCATAACTTAAGAATTTTACTACTGAGACAAAGCACACTTCGAAGCCATCTGATTATCAACGAATATTTGGTTTTTAAATTTCATGTATTAATATGAGTGATTTTCTTTAGGCCTTAATCAAACGCTAATCATTCAGAATAATTTCCAGAGGTTCAATATAGTCTTCATTAATTCATGTCTTAAGGATTAACTACTGAGACTAAGCACACTTCAAAGCCATCTGATTATCAACGAACATTTGGTTTATAAATTTCATGTATTAATATGAGAGATTTTCTTTAGGCCTTAATCAAACGCTAATCATTCAGATAAATTTCAAGAGGTTCAATTTGGTCTTAATTCATGACTTAAGAATTAACTACTGAGACTAAGCACACTTCAAACCCATCTGATTATCAACGAACATTTGGTTTTTAATATTTTATTTGATGTAGTAATTAGAGAGATTTTATTTAGAACATAATCAAACGCTAATCATTCAGATAAATTTCTAGAGGTTCAATTTAGTGTTAATTAATTCATGACTTAAGAATTCACTACTGAGACTAAGCACACTACAAAGCCATCTGATGATCAAATAACATTTGTTTTTTTTATTTTATTTGATGTATTAATATGAGAGATTTTATTTAGACCTCAGTCAATCGCTAATCATTTAGATTAATTTCCAGAGGTTCAATTTAGTCATAATTAATTCATGACTTAAGAATTAACTATTGAGACTAAGCACACTTCAATGCCATCTGATTATCAATGAACATTTGGTTTTTAAATTTGATGTATTAATATGAGATATTTTATTTAGGCCTTAATCAAATGCTAATCATTCAGAAATATTCCAAAGGTTCAATTGATTCTTAAATAATTCATGACTTATGAATGAACTGATGAGACTATGCACACTTCAAAGCCATCTGATTATCAACAAACATTTGGTTTTTAATATTTTATTTGATGTATTAATATGAGAGATTTTAGTTAGACCTTATTCAAACTTTAATCACTCAGATTATCTTCGAGAGGTTCAATTTAGTCTTAATTAATTCATGACTTAAGATTGAACTACTGAGACTAAGCACACTTCAAAGCCATGTGATTATGAACGAACATTTGGTTTTTAAATTTGATGTAATAGTATGAGAGATTTTATTTAGACTTAAATCAAATGCTAATCATTCAGATAAATTTCCAAAGGTTCAATTTAGTCTTAATTAATTCATGACTTAAGACTTAAACTACTGCGACTAATTACAGTTCAAAGCCATCTAATTATCAATGAACATTTGGTTTTTAAATTTGATGTACTAATATGAGAAATTTTATTTAGAAATTAATCAAACGCTAAACATTCAGATAAATTTCCAGAAGTTCAATTTAGTCTTAATTAATTCATGTCATAAGAATTAACTACTGAGACTAATCACACTTCAAAGCCATCTCTTTATCAATGAGCAATTGGATTTCAATATTTTATTTGATGAATTAATATGAGAGATTTTATTTAGACCTTAATCAAACGCTAATGATTCATATTAATTTCCAGAGGTTAAATTTAGTCATAATTAATTCATGACATAAGAATTCACTACTGGGACTAAGCACACTACAAAGCCATCTGATTATAAAATAATATTTGTTTTTTTAATTTTATTTGATGTATTAATATGAGAGATTTTATTTAGATGTCAATCAATAGTTAATCATTTAGATTAATTTCCAGAGGTTCAATATAGTCTTAATTAATTGATGACTTAAGAGTTAACTACTGAGGCTAAGCGCACTTTAAAGTCATCTGATTATCAACGAACATTTGGTTTTTAAATTTGATGTATTAATATGATAGATTTTATGTAGACCTTAACCAAATGCTAATCATTCTTATTAATTTCAAGAGGTTCAATTTAGTCTTAATTAATTCATGACTTAAGAATTTAACAATTGACACTCAGCACACTTCAAAGCCATCTGATTTTCAACTTTACATTTTGTTTTTAATATATTTATTTGATGTATTAATATGAGAGATTTTATTTAGACTTTAAACAAACGCTAATCATTCAAATTAATTTACAGACATTCAATTTAGTCTTAATTAATTCAAAACTTAAGAATTAACTACTGAGAATAAGCACACTTCAAAGCCATCTGATTATCAATGAACATTTGGTTTTTAATTTTTATTTATTAATATGAGAGATTTTATTTATACCTTAATCAAACACTAGTCATTCAGATAAATTTCCAGAAGTTCAATTCAGTCTTCATTAATTAATGTCTTAAAAATTAACTATTGAGACTAAGCACACTTCATAGCCATCTGATTATGAACGAACATTTGGTTTTTAAATTTGATGTAATAGTATGAGAGATTTTATTTAGGCCTTAATCAAACACTAATCATTCAGATTAATTTCCAGAGGTTCAATTTAGTCTTAATTAATTCATGTCTTAAAAATTAACTACTGAGACTAAGCACACTTCAAAGCCATCTGATTATCAACGAACATTTGGTTTTTCGTATTTTATTTCATGTATTAATATGAGAGATTTAATTTAGACCTTAATTAAATGCTAATCATTGAGATAAATTTCCAGAGGTTCAATTTAGTAATAATTAATTCATGACTTAAGAATTAACTACTGAGACTAAGCACAATTCAAAGCCATCTGATTATAAATGAGAATTTGGTTTGTAATATTTTATTTGATGTATTAATATGAGAGACTTTAGTTAGTCCTTAATCAAGTGCTAGTCATTCAGATAAATTTCCAGAAGTTCAATTTAATCTTCCTTAATTCATGTCTTAAAAATTAACTACTAAGACTAAGCACACTTCAAAGCCATCTGATTATCAACGAACATTTGGTTTTTAAATTAGATGTATTAATATGAGAGATTTTATTTAGGCCTTAATCAAACACTAATCATTCAGATAAATTTCCACAGGTTCAATTTAGTCTTAATTAATTTATGACTTACGAATTAACTATTGAGACTAAGCACACTTCAAAGCCATCTGATTATCAACGAAAATTTGTTTATTAATATTTTATTTGATGTATTAATATGAGAGAATTTATTTAGAACTTAATCAAAAATCTAATCGTTCAGATTAATTTCCAGAGGTTATATTTAGTCCTAATTAATTCATGAATAGAGAATTTAACTACAGAGATTAAGCACACTTCAAAGCCATCTGATTATCATCGAACATTTGGTTTTTAAATTTGATATATTAATATGAGTGACTTTATTTAGACCTTCACCAAACGCTAATCGTTAAGATTAATTTCCAGAGGTTCAATTTTGTGTTAATTAATTCATGACTTAAGAATTAAGTACTGAGACTTAGCACACTTTAAGGCAATCTGATTATAAACGAACATTTGATTTTTAATTAGATGTATTAATGTGAGAGAATTTATTTAGATTTTAATCAAACGCTAATCATTCAGATTAATTTCCAGAGGTTCAATTTTGTATTAATTAATTCATGACTTAAGAATTAACTACTGAGACTTAGCACACATTAAGGCAATCTGATTATCAATGAACATTTGGTTTTTAAATTTGATGTATTAATATGAGAGATTTTATTTAGACCTTAACCAAACGCTAATCATTCAGATAAATTTCCAGAGGTTCAATTTTGTATTAATTAATTCATGACTTAAGAATTAACTACTAAGACTTAGCACACATTAAGGCAATCTGATTATCAACGAACATTTGGTTTTTAAATTTGATGTATTAATATGAGAGATTTTATTCAGTTTTTAATCAAACGCTAATCATTCATATTAATTTCCAGAGGTTCAATTTAGACTCATTTAATTCATAATTTAATAATTAACTACTGAGACTAAGAACACTTCAAAGCCATCTGATTATCAACGAACATTTTGTTTCTAATATTTTATTTGATGTATTCATATGAGAGATTTTATTTAGACCTTAATCAAATGCTTATCAAACAAATTAATTTCCAGAGGTTCAATTAGCCTTAATTAATTCATGACTAAAGAATTTAACTACTGAGACTAAGCACACTTCAAAGCCATCTGATTATCAATGAACATTTGGTTTTTAAATTTTATTTATTAATATGAGAGATTTTATTTATACTTTAATCAAACACTAGTCATTCAGATAAATTTCCAGAAGTTCAATTTAGTCTTCATTAATTAATGTCTTAAAAATTAACTACTGAGACTAAGCACACTTCATAGCCATCTGATTATCAACAAACATTTGGTTTTTCGTATTTTATTTCATGTATTAATATGAGAGATTTTATTTAGACCTTAATTAAATGCTAATCATTGAGATAAATTTCCAGAGGTTCAATTTAGTAATAATTAATTCATGACTTAAGAATTAACTACTGAGACTAAGCACAATTCAATGCCATCTGATTATAAATGAGAATTTGGTTTGTAATATTTTATTTGATGTATTAATATGAGAGACTTTAGTTAGTCCTTAATCAAGTGCTAGTCATTCAGATGAATTTCCAGAAGTTCAATTTAATCTTCCTTAATTCATGTCTTAAAAATTAACTACAAAGACTAAGCACACTTCAAAGCCATCTGATTATCAACGAACATTTGGTTTTTTAATTTGATGTATTAATATGAGAGATTTTATTTAGGCCTTAATCAAACACTAATCATTCAGATAAATTTCCACAGGTTCAATTTAGTCTTAATTAATTTATGACTTACGAATTAACTATTGAGACTAAGCACACTTCAAAGCCATCTGATTATCAACGAAAATTTGTTTATTAATATTTTATTTGATGTATTAATATGAGAGAATTTATTTAGAACTTAATCAAATGCTAATCGTTCAGATTAATTTCCAGAGGTTCTATTTAGTCCTAATTAATTCATGAATAGAGAATTTAACTACAGAGACTAAGCACACTTCAAAGCCATCTGATTATCATCGAACATTTGGTTTTTAAATTTGATGTATTAATATGAGTGATTTTATTTAGACCTTAATCAAACGCTAATCATTCAGATAAATTTCCAGAGGTTCAATTTTGTATTAATTAATTCATGACTTAAGAATTAACTACTGAGACTTAGCACACATTAAGGCAATCTGGTTATCAACGAACATTTGATTTTTAATGAGATGTATTAATGTGAGAGAATTTATTTAGACCTTAATCAAACGCTAATCATTCAGATTAATTTCCAGAGGTTCAATTTTGTATTAATTAATTCATGACTTAAGAATTAAGTTCTGAGACTTAGCACACTTTAAGGCAATCTGATTATCAACGAACATTTGGTTTTTAAATTTGATGTATTAATATGAGAGATTTATTTAGTCCTTAATCAAACGCTAATCATTCAGATAAATTTCCAGAGGTTCAATTTAGTCTTAATTAATTATGACTTCAGAATTTAACTACTGAAACTAAGCACACTTCGGAGCCATCTGATTATCAACAAACATATGGTTTTTAAATTTGATGTATTAATAAGAGAGATTTTATTTAGACCTTAATCAAATGCTAATCATTCAGATTAATTTACAGAGGTACAATTTAGTCTTAAATAATTCATGACTTAATAAGTTGTCTACTGAGACTAAGCACACTTCAAAGCCATCTGATTGACAACAAATATTTGGTTTTTAATATTTTATTTGATGTATTAATATGAGAGATTTTATTTAGACCTTAATCAAACGCCAATCATTCAGATAAATTTCCAGAGGCTCAATTTATTCTTAATTAATTCATGACTTATGAATTTAACTATTGAGACTAAGCACACTTCAAAGCCATCTGATTATAAGCGAACATTTGGTTTTTAATATTTTATTTGATGTATTAATATGAGAGAATTAATTTAGACCTTACTCAAACATTAATCATTCTGATTAATGTCAAGAGATTCAAGTTAATCTTAATTAATTCTTGACTTACTAAATAACTACTGAGACAAAGCACACTTCAAAGCCATCTGATTATCAATGAACATTTGGTTTTTAATATTAAATGTGATGTATTAATATGAGAGATTATATTTAGGCTTTAATCAATCGCTAATCATTCAGATAAATTACCAGAGGTTTAATTTAGTCTTAATTAATTCATGACTTAAGAATTTAACTACTGAGACTAAGCACACTCAAAGCCATCTGATTATCGACAAACATTTAGATTTTAATATTTTATTTGATGTATTAATATGAGAGATTTTATTTAGACCTAAATCAAACGCTAATCAATCGGATTAATTTCCAGAGGTTCAATTTAGTCTTAATTTATTCATGACTTAAGAATTAACTACTGAGAGAAAGCACACTTCAAAGCCATCTGATTATCAATGAATATTTGGTTTGAAATTTAATGTATTAATGTGAGAGATTTTATTTAGACCTTAATCGAATGCTAAAAATTCAGATAATTTTCCAGAGGTTCAATTTAGTCTTAATTAATTCATGACTTAAGAATTAACTACTGAAACTAAGCACCCTTCAAAGCCATCTGATTATGAGGAACATTTGGTTTTTAAATTTGATGTATTAGTATGAGAGATTTTATTTGGACCTTAACAAACGCTAATCATTCAGATAAATTTCCAGAGGTTCAATTTAGTCTTAATTAATTCATGACATGAGAACTAACTACTGAGATTAAGCACACTTCAAAGCCATCTGATTATCAATGAACATTTGGTTTTTAATATTTTATATGATGTATTAATATGAGAGATTTTATTTAGACCTTAATCAAATGCTAATCATTCAGATTTATTTCCAGAGGGTTAATTTAGTCCGAATTAATTCATGACTTTAGAATTTAACTACTGAGACAAAGCACACTCAAAGCCATCAGATTATCAACGAACATTTGGTTTTTAATATTTTATTTGATGTATTAATATGAGAGATTATATTTACACCTTAATCAAACGCTAATCATTCAGATACATTTTCCAGATGTGGAATTTAGTCTTAATTAATTCATTTCTTAAGAATTTAACTAATGAAACTAAGCACACTTCAAAGCCATCAGAGTATCAACAAACATTTGGTTTTTAAATTTGATGTATTAATATTAGAGATTTTATGTAGACCTTAACCAAACGCTAATCATTCTTATTAATTTCAAGAGGTTCAATTTAGTCTTAATTAATTCATGACTTATGAATTTAACTACTGAAACTAAGCACACTTCAAAGCCATCTGATTATCAACGAACATTTGTTTGTTAATATTTTATTTGATGTATTAATATGAGAGATTTTATTTAGACCTTAATCAAATGCTAATCGTTGAGATAAATTTCCAGGGGTTCAATTTAGTCTTCATTAATTCATGACTTAAGAATTTAGCTACTGAGACTAAGTGCACTTCAAAGCCATCTGATTATCAACGAATATTTGGTTTTTAAATTTGATGTATTAATATGAGTGGTTTTATTTAGACCTTAATCAAATGCTAATTACTGAGATAAATTTCCAGAGGTTCAATTTGGTCATAATTAATTTATGACTTAAGAATTTAACTACTGAGAGTAAGCACAGTAGTTTACCTTGCTGCCTGATATCTGAATGGGAAGTCTTGGTTGAAATCTGGTAGGAATCATTCAACAGAAAGTGTATTGATGCTGTTTTCTTTTTATAGTTGGTTGACTTAATTTTCTGGCTTTTAAGCATATACTGTCATCATTCGAATCTTTTGTCTTCTTTTTTTTAAATATTTTGTTTGATTAACCATCCCAACACTCAGCGAGGTAAGTGTGAGGGAACCGGCCACAAGCTGCACTCATAGTGGCTGGCAGAATGGGCCAAAAGTGTGATTTTACTTGAAAAGAATTGTACAAGTAGATATGCGTCGTGTGAATAATATAAATGGTGTGCGCATCCGAAGGGAGCTCCTTTCAAAAGCAGAAGAGTGATTTAAAGTCGTGTTTGTGTAGTAAGTGGAAGGCAATTGGGCGCGACTAGTGCAGAATGACAGGTATTCATGGGAGATGTGGTTTTCAGTCGGAACAAAATCCAATGACAACCAGGAGAGAGAAGAGAGGGTGGATGTCATGTCCGTCTGGAGGCTGGAACAGGATAGAGCGGCCTGTTTTGCTATGATGCTTTGGCGCTCCTTATTGGCTGTCCGCAAAGTACGATGCAGGGCGTAATTGTGCTCGGGGTATTTCACGGGAACAAACATCCTCTGCAGAGCTGGCAGTTCTACTTGGGATGTAAACCACGATAGTGGGCACTTGAGTACGCAAACAAAAATTTCAGTAGAAGGGATTCGCAATTAACCGTAAGAAAATTGCGGTAATTGAAGAGGCTGTTATATAAAAAATGTTTTTCTAATATTCTAAATTAAGGCATTACAATTGCAAAACAACACTTTCAGCTGAAGGAAACGGACGTTAGAAGATTTGGAAAAGTTCAATCAAGAACATAGCAATTGGGTTTTCAGACAAAGTAAATAAATACGCCTTAAAATGAGAGGCGGGATCAGGAAAAGGCGTGTTACACGCAGTGAAATCTAGAGAGAATGAAGGAGGGCAGATTAAGAAAGAAGTTTCACACATTCTTCCAAAACAGTATTAAACACAATGAAAATGGGTACAGAAGCAAGAGAAAAAAAGATTTTAGAGGAAACGCAGATTAAACAGTAGGCCCTACTCAAGAGATTCAGACTGGAAGTCAAGGAGTCCAAAGGTCTTCAGGAAGCTGAAACAAACAGAAAGCAGCTGGACTCATATGAGGGGAAAAGAGCTCATGCTGATAAAATGAAAGAGTTTTGGGGGAAGAGGAAGAGAAAGAGAATGCCAAATAAACAATTATGTTGATGTGGTCTTTGGTTCTACTGTAACGACCTAACAACCGAAAATAAAAGAAAACTGCCATATCCCGTAGATCAGCTAGGCGCAATGGCAAGAGAAAAAAGTGAATTATCTAGTGAACAGACTGTATCGACTGTTTCCTTTTGCATACCCCCCACAGACCAGGATCACTCGAAAGAAACGAATGACTACAGCCCAACTTATACGTTAAACTGCAACCGGTTGTATCAATTATTTTCGTTACGTAACTCCCATAGAGTGCTCTCACTCAAAAAAATGAATGAATAATTGAACGGACAACTGCAACCAAATCACGCGCCTGCCTTCATTTGGTTGCTCACATCAATACGTCCAAGTGCTGGTCTGGGATGACAAGCTTGGCACAGCACAGCGATTCGAGGCGGGCCACAACAAATAAATCAGAATACTTGTTAGCCTGTTGGGTCGGCTGCTGGATCCTACATGACTCGCTGTTTCGGCGATTCATCTGTCCGCCATCTTCAGGTGTACGTTGCTGTCGCTGAGTCCCGCTGAAAACTGATCGCTGGGTTACTACAGGTCGTCGCCCTATGTAGGCTTCTGTACCGTACACGGCGCATGCACCGATAACCATAGGTGCTGAGCAGTCTTAGTAGAGCGCCGGTGACGGTAAAGTGACCTACTATGGGGTAGCATTAGATTTCGTCTCGTATTCCTAAGAACTTTAAGAATGAAACACTACTTTTACACTTATATACACATACAAATAAAGTTTTGCATCACCCCAGTTCCCAGAACTGCTCAAGACAGACGTTCACTGTGGATAGTGGTTCAAAATGGTTCAAATGGCTCTGAGCACTATGGGACAACATCTCAGGTCATCAGTCCACTAGAACGTAGAACTAGTTAAACCTAACTAACCTAAGGACATCACACACATCCATGCCCGAGACAGGATTCGAACCTGTGGATAGTGTATCACAGACACAGTCCTTTTGACTAAACAGAGTTGTCAAGAAACCCTCCCAAAGACGTAAATAACATTACACGAGCAGCGCCTATTAGACAGAGGGGGTCCGACAGCCGATCAGTTGCAGTCATTCCACCAGGAAGGAGGTACACGTCTCGTCTGTAGTTCAACCGTGCCTAAACGGTCAATACCGCGCTTGGATCGCGTCCGCATTGTTACTTTGTGCCAGGAAGGGCTCTCAACAAAGGAAGTGTCCAGGCGTCTCGGAGTAAACAAAGCGGTATTGTTCGGACATGGAGGAGATACAGAGAGACAGGAACTGTCGACGACATGCCTCGCTCATGCCACCCGAGGGCTACTACTGCAGTGGATGACCGCTACCTACAAATTATGGCTCGGAGGAACCCTGGCATCAACGCCACCATGTTGAATGATGCTTTTCGTGCAGCCACAGGACGTCGTGTTACGACTCAAACTGTGCGCAATAGGCTTCATGATGCGCAACTTCACTCCCGACGACCGTGGCGAGGTCCATCTTTGCAACCACGACACCATGCAACGCGGCACAGATGGGCCCAACCACATGCCGAATGGACCGCTCAGGACTGGCATCACGTTCTCTTCACCAATAAGTGCCACAACTGCCTTCAACCAGACTATTGTCGGAGGTGTTTGGGGGCAACCCAGTCAGGCTGAATGCCTTAGACACACTGTCCAGCGAGTGAGTGCAGCAAGGTGTAGGTTCCTTGCTGTTTTGGGATGGCATTATATGGGGCCGATGTACGCCGTTGGTAGTCATCTAAGGCGCCGTAACGGTTTTACGATTCGTGAATGCCACCTTCAGACCGATAGTGCAACCATATCGGCGGCATATTGCCGAGGCATTCGTCTTCATGGAGGACAATTCGCTTCCTCATCGAGCACATCTTGTGAATGACTTACTTCAGGAGAACAATATCCCTCAACTAGAGTGGCCAGCATGCTCTCCAGATATCAACACTATCGAACACGCCTGGGAGTGATTGAAGAGGGCTGTTTATGGACGACGTGACCCACCAACCACTCTGAGGGATCTATGCCGATTCGCCCTTCGGGAGTCGGACAGTCTGGACCAACAGTGCCTTAATGACCTTGTGGATAGTATGCCACGACTAATACAGGCACGCATCAATGCAAGAGTTCGTGCTGCCGCATATTAGAGATACCGTGTGTACAGCAATCTGGACCAACACCACTGAAGGTCTCGCTGTACGGTGGTACAAAAATGTTATGTGTGCTTTTCATGAGCAATAAAAATGGCGGAAATCAAGGTTTTGTTGATCACTATTCCAATTTTCTGTACAGGTTCCGGAACTCTCGGAACCAAGGTGATGCAAAACTTTTTTTGATGTATGTATTAATATATGAGTTTCTAAGATTAGGTTTATTTGGCTTGTTAAGTGCAAATTCTTTTTTTTTTTTGTCGTTCATTTTTAGAAAATCTCAAAAGTGGTTCCCAAGGGGGGGACGGCTCTTACAATTTTCAGTTAGATATATGACAATAAAATCAGTACTGCTAGAAATAGTTTCCATAGACACGTAATGCACTGTATTAATTTCAGAAATTATTTGGGATGTTATATGCCGCTACTAAGTGGTAAACCAATCATCTTACAGCAGTCATGGTTACCCAAAAAATCGCTCATCCATTACCATGCAATGCCTTACCAAGTCAAATTCAAAATCAAATGGGAATATGGGCTTTCTTCCTATCTCCGTAGTAATATCTTCATTGTCAGATTCTCGCCTTTGCTTTACATATTTTCTACCATTGTTTGTGGAACACAGAAATGTCTAGCTGTTTTTCAGCAGACCATTTGTTTCCCTATAGAGGCTTCCATAGCTCCGTTAATTTGCTCTTTATCCCAAGCTTTTATTTCATCAATGAAGCCATTTAATGGGAAAAATAATACAAAATATACTCTTCATTTAAAAAAAATAAGGAACACATTCGACCATAAAAATAAATTTCTAAATAATATCCTCCAAATATGGTGTACCCCATATTACATATTCCTAACTACCCCAATTAAGGTCCAAACCATATCCACCTTCCTCCATAGCCACATGCTACACAGATGTACGACAGTGAGTAAATACTGAAAGAACATGTACGTTATGTGATAAAAAGTACCCAGACACCCCAAAGAACATACGTTTTTCATATTAGGTGCATTCTGCTGTCACCTACTGCCAGGTACTCCATCTCAGCGACCTCAGAAGCCATTAGGCATCGTGAGAGAGCAGAATGGGGTGCTCTGCGGAACTCACGGACGTCGAACGTGGTCAGGTGATTAGGTGTCACTTGTGTCATACGTCTATACGCGAGATTTCCACACTCCTAAATGTTCCTAGATCCACTGCGTCCGATGTGATAGTGAAATGGAAACGTGAAGGGACACGTACAGCACAAAAGCGTACAGGCCGACATCGTCTGTTGACCGAGAGAGACCGCCGACAGTTGAAGAGGATCGTAATGTGTCATAGGCAGACATCCATCCAGACCATCACACAGGAATTCCAGGATCCACTGCAAGTACTGTGACAGTTAGGCGGGAGGAGAGAAAACTTGGATTTCATGGTCGAGAGGCTGCTCATAAGCCACACATCACGTCGGTAAATGCCAAACGACGGCTCGCTTGGTGTAAGAAGCGATAACATTGGACAATTGAACATTGGGAAAACGTTGTGCGGAGTGACGAATCACGGTACACAATGTGGCGATCCGATGGCAGGGTGTGGGTATGGAGAATGCCCGGTGAACGTCATCTGCCAGCGTGTGTAGTGCCAAAAGTAAAATTCGGAGGCGGTAGTGTTAAGGTGTGATAGTATTTTTCATGGAGGGGTCTTTCACCCCTTGTTGTTTTGCGTGGCACTATCACAGCACAGGCCTGCAATGATGTTTTAAAGACATCCTTGCTTCACACTGTTGAAGATCAATTCGGGGATGGCGATTGCATATTTCACCACGATCGATCACCTGTTCATAATGCACGGCCTGTGGCGGAGTGGTTACACGACAATAACATCCCTGTAATGGACTGGCCTGCACAGAGCCCTGACCTGAAACCTATAGAACACCTTTGGGATCTTTTGTAGCGCCGCCTTCGTGCCAGGTTCGAATCCTGCCTCGGGCATGGATGTGTGTGATGTCCTTAGGTTAATTAGGTTTAAGTTAATTAAGTTAAGTCCCATAGTGCCCAGAGCCATTTGAACCATTAGAACTCTCTAATTGCTTCCAGTCACAAGATGGCACAGTGACTCATACAGAACAAGTTCTGACACTTGCCAATACATGTCAAGTACCAACAGTAATAATAACTAGGTACCCCATATTTGGCGGTACCGTGATATTATGGGCATGTATCTTACTCAAGGACTGTTTTCAAATTCTCGGGTAGGCCGCTCCCAAGAACTTGACACACGTTAGAACAAGATCCACGTCCTGCTAAGGGGCAAATCATTCTCTCTCTTACTCAACTTGTCTGCCAACCTAATCTCAACTGCCTCTTTATAAACTCTGTTCCAAAAGCCGAAGTGATGGCAACTGTCACAGTCTTGTCAAACGTCATCCCTTGTCCCGCGCTTATGCAATGTTCTGCTACCGCCGATACTTCCGGGTGTTGTAGTCTCATGTGATGTCCATGTTTCCATGAACCTGACCTGAACTGTGTGAATCTCAAGTCTTCCCACACACACATGCCAGGCTTAATAAGTCCCAAATAATCGTTCACAGTCCGAGTAATGCGCTAATCTTGAAAGGTGCACGGAACACACTCTTGTAGCTAAAACTGCTTAAAATTCTCCCAGTCTAGAACTCTGTGCCCCCAGCATGAGGAATAAAGGCCACAGATTTATGCTCCTCTTCATGCACCTCTGGGGATGGTCCAAACTCCATAGCACGATTTGTCTGCTGCCTACAGTAAAAATTTCCACTAAACACAGCCGTCAAATGTGGAAGTTCTCGAGTTAAACTCTCCGCATCACAAATAACATATGCTCTTTGTACCAGAGTCCTAAGAACGCCTTTGCATTGGTACAGTGGATGGCTACTCTTGGCATGCAGATATCGATCGGTGTGTGTTTGCTTTTGGTGGACACTGTGTCCCAAAGTACCATCTTGTTTTCTTGTAAACTGTGATTTCCAAAAATGGAAGCCGCCCATCTCTTTCAACCTGCTGGGATGCAGTCAGTGGTAGTGGTCTAAGAATCTGTTGAGACCATTACGTTCCCGAGGCCAGACAAAGAAGGTATTGTCAACATATCTCCAGAAGCATGTTGGTAGCAAAGCTGAAGTCCTCAGTGAGCTATCTTCGAACTCTTCCACACAACAAATTTGCAACTGTGGGTGATAAAGACCCACTCATAGTCACTCCGTCCTAATGTTCAAAAATGTTACCATTAAATAAAAAATACGTGGATGTCAGCGCATAATGGAAAAGCTTCGCCAACTCTTTATCCAGTTTTCCACTATCAGACTCTAGGAACTCGTCTGGCCGGCCGCGGTGGTCTCGCGGTTCTAGGCGCGCAGTCCGGAACCGTGCGACTGCTATGGTCGCAGGTTCGAATCCTGCCTCGGGCATGGATGTGTGTGGTGTCCTTAGGTTAGTTAGGTTTAAGTATTTCTAAGTTCTAGGGGACTAATGACTACAGCAGTTGAGTCCCATAGTGCTCAGAGCCATTTGAACCATTTTTTTTTTAACTCGTCTGGAGGGACTTGTGTAAACAGAGATACCACTGAAAAACTCATCAGTATATCTGAAGGCCCCAGTCTCATGATTTTAACCATCTAATAGAAGCCACCGAATTGGAGATTTGCTGTTCATACTTGCCAGCATATGGGCTAAGAACTGATATTAAATACTTCGCCAGGTTGTAAGTAGGAGCACCCGAGCCTACGAAGTCACATCAAGAACCGAGTGACGTGGCGCAGTTGTTAACACAATGGACTCGCATTCAGCAGGACGAATGTTCAAACCAGCGTCCAGATAACCTGATTTAGGTTTTGTGTGATTTCCCTAAATCGCTTTAGTCAACTCCTGGGATGGTTCCTTTGAAGTGGTTCGTCCAACTTCCTTCCCCAACCTTCCCTGATCTGATGGAGCCAATGAACTTACTGTTTTGTCCCCCCCCCCCCCCCCCCCCCCGTACAAAACTCAACCAACCAATCCCATCATGAAACTCAACCAACCAACCAATCTCATCAGGTCAGACGACTGACTGATCTCCCCCAATCCATAACACCCCGTCTTCCCCTCCCACAGAAAAAAAGGATGTGAGAACGTTTCGGAGTGCGCGTGGAGCGCCGTCTTCAGGACTGACCTGCTGCTGGACGTGCCATGATGGTTGCTTCAAAGTGGTTCAGCCAACTTCCGTCCCCATCCTTCCCCAATCCGATGGAGCCACTGTTTTGTCCCCTTCCCCCCAGATCAACCAACCAACCAATCTCATCAGGTCAGACTACTGATTGATCTCCCCCAATCCATAACACCCTTTCTTCCCCTCCCGCAGGAAAAAGGATGTGAGAACGTTTCAGAGTGCGCGCGGCGCGTCGTCTTCAGGACTGACCTGCTGCTGGAAGTGCCACGATGGTTCCTTCAAAGTGGCTCAGCCAACTTCTTCCCCCAACCTTCCCCAATCTGATGGAGCCAATGATCTCGTTGTTCAGTCCCCCGTCCCCCCAGATCAACCGAAAAAGTCAATCACATCAAGCCAGGCGACTGACTGATCTCCCCCAATCCATAAAACCCCGTCTTCCCCTGCCGCAGAAAAAAGGATGTGAGGACGTTTCGGAGTGCGCGCGGCGCGCCGTCTTCAGGACTGACCTGCTGCTGGAAGTGCTCTGCCCGGGCGAGCGCCTCGGCGGCCTCCTTCTTCTCCTTCTTCTCCTCGTCGGTCTGCGAGCGGCTGGAGCCGCTCGTGGGGGGCGGGTAGGAAAACCAGAACTGGTGCGCCATGCCGACTCGGCCTCCTCAGCGCGTGCTGCCGGCTGCGGGGGCGGAGGCGGAGGCGGGCTGCGGGGGCGGCTACGCTCCTGCCAACACAGCACGGAGGCGCGAGGGTCAGTCAGCTGCTGCTGCAACTCATCATCTACAACAGTTATTGTGCTAAATAACAGGCGTGGTGTAGTTGGCGAAATCTTATAGGGTTATCAGCAGAGTCGTTTCGACTCGGAAGTCGCCGGAGTGGCGTCAAATCGAAAGGTTTGCACCCAGAGAATGGTCTACCCGACGGGATGCCCTAGTTCCACGGCATTAATTTTTTAGCAGAGTCGTTGTGTCGTGCTGTCACAACGTTTCGATGATTTTGTTACTCATCATCTTCAGGCGAGAAGTCTGGTCATGTACACTTTGTTCCCCTAAAGCTGCTGTGCAGCATATGTGTCTGTGGATAATCTTACAGTAAGTAAGTAAGTTTTAACACATTAAGTGAAATATTAGTATTAGAAACCGAGTATATGCTACAATCGATTTTTCACTCAGCAGCGGAGTGTGCACTGATATGAAACTTCCTGACGTATTACAGTTGTGTCGGATTAGAACTCGAGCACAGTTTTCTTTTGTTTATCTCAGAAAGGCTCGAATTTTGGCAAATCTTTTTTGTAAGGTTTTTGAAAATAATATTTTCATAACTTTTAATAGCAATTTCTGAGAGTAAATTGTAAATGCTGTACAACATTAAAAGGTAATTATTTTATGCTTTTCAGACACGATTTTTTTAATTTTTTATTTATTTAAAATCAGGAACAAAGGGGGGTATTCACTTTTGCACACTTTCCTCGACTAATAATTTTCTAAGCATTTCGAACATCTTAAATGATTTTACACTGTTGAACCCTTTTTGCAGTTCGACAGATCCTACAAGCATGTCTCAATATTTTCCAGGTCTCGTTTCCATTATCAGTCGGAACGTCAAAACTGCCTCTCTGCTGCCCATACCTTTCCAAAAGCCTCACTATTTGTCCACTAAAAGACCCTCAATTTTAAGACTATGGTAAGAATCTGAAAAAGTAGAAAAAATAATATCTCTGTGTCTGTCAGGTGTCAGGGTCACTCCATTTCAAATCACTCGATATAAAGAAAATTCGTTTCTCAACATTCTTTATCAAGAGTTCCATATACGAAGACAGTCACAAAACACGGATTGAAAAAATTTTATGAGCCATTTTTTGGGAGACACTTCTAAAATGGCGGTTGGGAAAATATTAATGGAAAACGTAGCTTGCAAAATGTTTAATTGCCATGTTATTTTAAAAGATACCAGGATAATTAAAAAACAAGTGTGTTTAGGACATCAGGCACACATTTTTTTAAAAAATTCTCTCTTAGGCAAAAGAGTTAGCGAAACTCTTTCTGTAAAGACTCAGAAACAATTTATCAGTCGATGCTCTTTAAGAACATAAATTTTTATGAAGAAAGAGACACTCAGTAATAATGTGTCATTTGTGTGTTGTGTACTTACATAACTACCTTCAGCATAACTTTTAGGACTGGGATTGCACTCCTGTTTTTTCTAGAGCCTGTCAGATAAGGCCAAAAACCTTTTAATGTCAATTTTCAGAGGTCAGTATCAACAAAGTAACTGAATGAAAACAAGTGAAAATTTTACAGAATGTTCTTTATACTCAAAGAAATACGTAAAAAAAATATGACTGAGACTCAACTACATTGAGAGTAATAGAACAGTGAATTTCAGTGAAAACGAGACCATTCGACACGCTCGTTCAGTGCAAAGTTAGCAAACAAAGGCTTGAAATTATTACAACTGACATTGTTTCAATGATGTTTAAACCATTGCATACAATAAGTGTTCGAGTATTTCTACTTTTAAGTAACAATAGGCAGTGATAACAATAGGTAAGTGCTATAATTCTTAAACTTAACGTAGTGATACTTTTTTTGTACTACACTTCAATATAATGACTGTCTATGTATTTAGATTTAAACTTCAGTCGTAAATACTTGCCAACTGCAATTTCCATTAGAGAGATAAACAAAGATGATAGTTAATTGCACAGTTTATCAGTTGCGTTGTCTGTTCTACCAGACACCGTTGTGAGTTCCAATGGTGTCACCTTTCATACTGTTTTATTTGCAGGCACCCCAGCAGTACCATTTTTGGAAAGTTTATAGGACGTTTTTGCCCCAAAGGGGTGAAAAGTATGCACCAAAACACAATTGTTATCTTCACTTTTGTCTTCACTTTTTGCCAAGCCACCACTTCTCATAGTACATGCCAACAATAAAGTCAATATCTGTGAAAGATGATATGTTTGCAAAAAGTGATGCAGTTTGATGATAATCGAAGTTTGAGCGTTTGGAAGTAACATCTGTCGGTTCTCTTTCTTTTAACTGATAAACAATATTCAAATCTCTCAATCAGTTTTCGTTTGATTTTTTCAATTTCAGGTGAAGAAACAAATATATATTTAACTCCAGTAATTTTCTGTCGGCAGTATTTGAACACATCTTGTGGAGTCAGGATATGTTCTGTGTAAAGCTTTGTTATTTTACACAAGGAGGTAATTTCAAACTTCCAGAAAAAGATTCTGCAGCGTATTATCCTCAACTAATTCAAAAGACCCAGGAAGAAATTCAGGGACATTTTCAACACAGTTTGCTACGTCTTCAACTGCTTTTTGTACAAATTTTCTTGAGCCACAGGTTGGACTTAGAGCTTGTCCAGAAATTAGGTTAATAGCCACATTATTACTGTTGGAAAGGTATTCAACTAGTATTTTACGCAAACCATTTTTAACTTTCTTTTGTGAGTACGAAATGGGAGCCAACAACATTTTCCCAAAAATGCGGCTGTATTTGTGTAAATATTTATCTTTGTGGTAATCGAAGATAGTCTTTTCTTTCGAAATGCTTAATTTTAGCAGATATTGTTCATCAGCTGGCAAGTTTCGAGGCACTTCTTTCTACACTCATGCTCATAAATTAAGGACAGTTGCAGAAGTTGGTGCCACACAACGCGGCACTACACAAAACTGGCGCTAATAGCATAGGCACATAGGGAACACATACGGCACACATCTGTAAGTCCACGGTATTGGTGACAAGCTGAGAAAACAGTCCCAAAACACATGTGCTACAAAACGCCACTGTTTCCTGCACATGTACCCCGACATCAATACAGGATATGATCACCATGCCCACGTACACAGGCCGCACAACGGGTTAGCACACTCTGGATCAGGTGGTCGAGCAGCTGCTGGGGTATAGCCTGCCTTTCTCGCACCAGTGCCTGTCGAAGCTCCTGAAGTGTCGTAGGAGTTTGAAAACGTGCAGCGAGACGTCGACCGAGAGCATCCCAGACGTGACCGTTGGGGTTTAGGTACGGAGAACAGGCAGGCCACTCTATACGCCTGATATCAGCTGTTTCGAGGTACTCCTCCACGATGGCATCTCGGTGGGGCCGTGCGTTATCATCCATCAGGAGGAAGGTGGGACCCACTGCCCCCTGAGAAGGCGTTACATACTGGTGAAAAATGACGTCCTGATACACCTGACCTGTTACAGTTCCTCTGTCAAAGACATGCAAGTGTGTACGTGCACCAATCACAATCCCAAGCCACACCGTCAAACCACGACCTCCATACAGCTCCATTTCAAGGACATTAAGGGGTTGGTATCTGGTTCCTGGTTCACTCCAGATAAAAACCTGTTCAGACTATACCTGGACTCATCCGTGAACGTAACCTGGGACCACACTTCCAATGACCATCTACTGTGTTCTTGACACCAGGCGTTATGGTTCTCCTGTGATCAGGCGTCAGTGGAATGCACCTTGCAGGTCTCCTGGTGAATAAACCGTGTCTGTTCAGTCGTCTGTAGACTGTCTACAGACAACTGTTCCAGTGGCTGCGGTAAGGTCCCGAGGGAGGCTACCTGCAGTACTCCGTGGCCGTCTGCGGGCACTCATGGTGAGATATCGGTCTTCTTGTGGTGTTTTCCACTGTGGACGTCCCGTACTGTAGTGCTTGGACACGTTTACTGTCTGCTGGAATCGTTGCCATAATCTCGAGATCATACTTTGTGGCACATGGAGGGCCCGTGCTACGACCTGCTGTGTTTGACCAGTCTCCAGTCGCCCTAGTATTCTAGCCCTGATAACGTCATCGATATGTGTTATTTTAGCTACATTCAACGCACAGTCACCACTAGCAGGTCTGAAAACGTCTGCACACTTACTTGCTGCACCGTACTCCGACATGCACCAACACACCTCAGTGTATGTGGACTGCTGCCAGCGACACCGTGCGACGACCGCAGGTCAAATGCACAGCAGGGTCATACCCCGAGGTGATTTAAACCCGCAAACCGCCCACCAGAGCCTTGTTTCACCATGTATCAGCATTATCCTTAATTTAAGAGCGTCGGTGTATTATGTAGTCGCATAATCGACGGGGATCGCTGCTCATGGTCTAGTAGCTATCGTTGCTGCCTCTGGATCACGTGGTCCTGGATTCGATTCTCAACTTGGGTTGGGGATTTTCTCTGCCTGGGGACAGGGTGTCTGTGTTGTCCTCACCACTTCAGCCTCATCATCATCATCATCATCATCATCACCATTCGTGACAGTGGCTCGATAGTACTGTATAAAAAAGTTCGACCGTGTAGAACTTGGGACTTCGTACGGGCGCTGATGACCGGTCAGAGAAGCGCCCCACAAACCAAACTACCCATCATAATCGACGAGCACCGCAAATTTGCTATGGAAGGGCATTCAACAGCATGCAAAGAGACTTTAAGAATACGGTTGGCGATGAAAGAACTGTGCCTCGGGCATGGATGTGTGTGATGTCCTTAGGTTAGTTAGGTTTATGTAGTTCTAAGTCTACGGGACTGATGACCTCAGATGTGAAGTCTCATAGTGCTTAGAGCCATTACGTGAAGGAACTAAAAATCATAACGATAGACAGACGATTTTTTTAGTTACTCATTACTCTCTACAGGGTGTTACTAAAAGGTACTGCCAAACTTTAAGGAAAAATTCCTCACACACAAAGTAAGGCAATATGTTATGTGGACATGTATCCGGAAACGCTTACTTTCCATGTTAGAGCTCATTTTATTACTTCTCTTCAAATCACATTAATCACGGAGTGGAAACACAGCAACAGAACGTACAAGCGTGACTTCAAACACTTTGTTACAGGACATGTTCAAATTGTCCTCCATTAGCGAGGATACACGCATCCATCCTCCGTCGCATGGAATCCCTGATGCGCTGATGCAGCCCTGGAGAATGGCGTATTGTATCACAGCCGTCCACAACACGAGCACGAAGAACCTCTACATTTGGTACCGGAGTTGCGTATACGAGAGCTTTCAAATGCCCCCATAAATGAAAGTCAAGAGGGTTGAGGTCAGGAGAGCATGGAGGCCACGGAATTGCTCCGCCTCTACCATTTCGTCGGTCACCGAATCTGTTGTTGAGAAGCGTACGAACACTTCGACTGAAATGTGTAGGAGCTCCATCGTGCATGAACCACATGTTGTGTCGTATTTGTAAAGGCACACGTTGTAGCAGCACAGGTAGAGTATCCCGTATGAAATCATGATAACGTGCTCCATTCATCGTAGATGGAAGAACATGGGGCCCAAACGAGACATCACCAACAATGCCTGCCCAAACGTTCACAAAAAATGGCTCTGAGCACTATGGGACTCAACTGCTGTGGTCATTAGTCCCCTAGAACTTAGAACTACTTAAACCTAACTAACCTAAGGACATCACACACATCCATGCCCGAGGCAGGATTCGAACCTGCGACCGTAGCAGTCGCACGGTTCCGGACTGCGCGCCTAGAACCGCGACACCACCGCGGCCGGCCAAACGTTCACAGTAAATCTGTGTCGATGACGTGATTGCACGATTGCGTGCGGATTCTCGTCAGCCCACACATGTCGATTGTGAAAATTTACAATTTGATCACGTCGGAATGAAGCCTCATCCGTAAAAAGAACATTTGCTCTGAATTGAGGATTGACACATTGTCAGATGAACCATTCACAGAAGTGTACCCGTGCAGTCCAATCAGCTGCTGATAGTTCCTGCACACGCTGTACATGGTACGGAAACAACTGGTTCTCCCGTAGCACTCTCCATACAGTGACGTGGTCAGCGTTACCTTGTACAGCAGCAACTTTTCTGACGCTCACATTAGGTGTATCGTCAACTGCACGAAGAATTGCCTCGTCAATTGTAGGTGTCCTCGTCGTTCTAGGTCTTCCCCAGTCGCGATTCATAGACTGGAATGTTTCGTGCTCCCTAAGACGCCGATCAATTGCTTCGAACGTCTTCCTGTCGGTACACCTTCGTTCTGGGAATCTGTCTCGATACAAACGTACCACGCCTCGGCTATTGCCCCTGCTGATCCATACATCAAATGCGCATAAGCCAACTCCGCATTTGTAAACATTGCACTGACTGCAAAACCTGTTGATGCTACGTACTGATGTGCTCGATACTAGTACTGTAGAGCAATGAGTCGCATACCAACACAAGCACCGAAGTCAACATTTCCTTCCTTCAATTGGGCCAACTGGCTGTGAATCGAGGAAGTACAGTAGATACTGAGGAAACTAAAATGAGCTGTTACATGGAAATTAAGCGTTTCCGGACACATGTCCACATAACATGTTTTCTTTATTTGTGTGTGAGGAATGTTTCCTGAAAGCTTGGCCGTACCTTTTTGTAACACCCTGTATATGAAGAGCCTCTTTATGTTAAAGATGCAGGCGTGTCACACATGACGGAACTGGCGGTGAGGATAGTAAATTTTCTGAAGTCACTACTCATTATTACGCCGTCAGCTCCAACAGATTTTGATGCAAGTAAAACAACAGTACAGAGATACTGTGTGAGGTCTGTTTAAAAATGTTCCGGAACTTTATTCACAAAATTTTTATACGATTACCTTTTACTTGAAACTTCCTGGCCATACAACCCGGAAGAATTCTCGGCAGATGAGACATCCGGTTGTGAAAGCCTTCATTGTATGAGAACACCCAGTCCCTGAGCGGAGAAAATGTCCGACCCAGCCGGGAATCGAACCCGCGCTGTTAGGTATGACATTCCGTGGCGCTGACCACTCAGCTACCAGGGGTGGCCTCTGTACGCAGTGAACATTGCAGAATGAGATTATCACTCTGCAGCGGAGTGTACGCTGATATGAAACTTCCTGGCAGATTAAAACTGTGTGCCGGACCGAGACTCGAACTCGGGACCTTTGCCTTTCGCGGGCAAGTGCTCTACCAACTGAACTACCCGAGCACGACTCACGCCCCGTCCTCACAGCTTTACTTCTGCCCGTACCTCGTCTCCTACCTTCCATACTTTACAGAAGCTCTCCTGCCAACCTTGCAGAACAGGCACTCCTGAAAGAAAGGATATTGCGGAGACATGGCTTAGCCACAGCCTGGGGGATGTTTCCAGAATGAGATTTTCACTCTGCAGCGGAGTTTGAGCTGATGTGAAACTTGCCCGCGAATGGCAAAGGTCCCGAGTTCGAGTCTCGGTCGGGCACAGTTTTAATCTGCCAGGAAGTTTCATATTAGCGCACACTCCGCTGCAGAGTGAAAGTCTCATTCTGGAAACATCCCCCAGGCTGTGGCTAAGCCATGTCTCCGCAGTATCCTTTCTTTCAGGAGTGCTAGTTCTCAGAATTACTCGTGTTCGACTTCCAAAGTATTTGTGTGATTCAAGAAAAATTGTTAAGTTTTTATCAGTGTTCAGTTTCTACTCACAGAAGTGGTTTCTTTGTCTTTCTTACAACGGAGAATAGGAAATTTATGTTAAGATTTCTGCACACTTAGTGCCATGACCCAACAGGGGACATGAAAAAAGGGTTGGGAGGGGTTTGGGCCTGGACGTACTGGCAGTGCCGTGAAGATACCCCACTGCTAGTGCGTCGTTACCACGCACTGACCATCCTAAAAATAAAAAATAAAATAAATAAATAAATAAAAAATAAAAAAATAAAATTGGTTTAAAAAATTGGATTGATGGGAAAAAAGGACGGATAGAGCGTCTGCAAAAAAAAAAAAAAGAAAAATGGTAAGCGTCGTGCATTCTAGACTTGTAGTCGCCTGTTCGCGTCCAAGTGTATTTTTTTTTCCTTCCGACATTGCGGCTCTCGTCTGGGGTTGTGGGTCTGATTGGGCATCGGGGATGATTCGCTTCACACACACACACACACACACACACACACACACACACACACACACACACACACAAAATAAAAAAAAATAATGATGGTAGAGCACTTGCCCGCGAAAGGCAAAGGTCCCGAGTTCGAGTCTCGGTCCGGCACACATTTTTAATCTGCCAGGAAGTTTCATATCAGCGCACACTCCGCTGCAGAGTGAAAGATCTCACTCTGGAAACCTTTTACTTATTGTGCAGCGTCTCCTTCGAAATACCTTCCTCCACAATTGATACACCGCATCCGGAAGCGGCCTTGGAACGCCTCTTGCTGAATTGCTCGAAGTGCCTGTCTGCGAATTTTTGTTTTATCTCGTGGATCGTTGCAAAATCTTCGTCCTTTCAACGCGCTTTTCAATTTTTGAAAATTAGAAAAAGTCCCTAGACGCCAGGTCTGGAGAGTACGGACGAATATCCAGCACAGGGATTTCGTTTTTTTTGTGCAACAGCCACGCCCTATCAGGGATGAATGTGCGGGTGAGTTATTGAGACACAACATCCACGAATTGTTTCGCCACATTTCAGGCCGTGTCGTTCTCACATTTTTTCGCAGGAGTCGTAACACCTCCCCATAGTACCACGGGTCAACTGATTCTCCCTGTGCCACCAAGTCATGATGAACTAACTCTTCACAGTCAAAGAAAGCGATCAGCATGGCTTGGACATTTCACTTGACGTGACGAGCTTTCGCTGACCCATTGTGAAGTTAGAGCCTTGGTCTCAACACTATAACCGTAGACCCACATCTCATTACGAGTTAAGTTAACCTGAAGGAACATCTCGTTCTCATTTGCGCGACCCAAAACCTCTTCACAGATTGCGAGGCGTCGGTCTTTCTGGTCTTGACTCATGAGCAGTGGGACGAACTTGGCGGCAACACGATGCATTCCAAGACGCAGTGTCAGGATTTCATGACACGATCCAACTGAAGTGTTACATTCACTCTCTCCGGCAGTCAGTCTTCGACTGGCAAACACAATTTCTTTGACGTAACTGACTTGAGCGTCATCGGTAGACGTCCAAGGGCGTCCTGAACGGGGGTTATCTTTAACTTCCATCCGGTCATTTTTAAACCGTGCCAACCATTCTAAACACCAAAGTACGGCTTAAGCACTTATCACCGTAGCTTTCCTGCATCATTTGGCGTGTCTCTGTAAAGGTTTTCTCGAATTTCGTGCAAAAGTCAATGCAGACGCGTTGCTCCACTTACTCTGCCATCTCGAAATTCGCAGACTGTGCGACACAACGCTCTACTTAATTCAACACTGAACAACTAACAGAGATACAACAATGAAACTGGCGGTGGTAAGACAACACACAGGCGCGTATGCGCGGATGCCAATCGCATTTCGCTCGAACTCACCATTGGCGCGAAATTACGTAGGATCCGGAATTTTTTGAACAGACCTCGTACATTACTACAAAGTACGTTAGTTGAATCAAAGGACGATTTTTCGATGTAAGAACGCTAGTTTCTGAAGAAAGAACAAAAGCAACAAGGAAAATTAGAACATTCGGAATTTACTGAAGACCTTCATTTTAAATAGAGTTGACGGTAGGCAGTGCTCAGTAAGACACTGCAAGGTGCGAAGCGACTTATGAGGGCGTCCTCAAGAGTAACACACCCGAATTTTGTATAGCTGTGTATCTCAGAGCTCTTAAATATTTTAAATGAAACAAGCGTTATTAAATGGTTCAAATGGCTCTGAGCACTATGGGACTTAACATCTGAGGTCATCAGTCCCCTAGAACGTAGAACTACTTAAGGGGAGCCGGAGGTGATCAAACCCAAAAAATTACGATTTTTTTTGCTACCAAAAATTAATTGGAACATTCCTTTTTAATGTAAACTGAATTATTGTTCTACTCGCCCTAGAACTGGAGTTATTACCATTTTCCCCCACGCCTTCAGAGGAAATGGGCGGCCGCTGAATGCTTCTAACACCCTCTCGTGACTTCCTGGCGAACTGCTTGGGATTTTCTCGGCCTGCATACAGCGAGTATGCAAGGGTTGGCTACATTGTTTTCTGTGACAAATGAAGCGCTAAGAGCGCGGAACATCGTCTCTTTGCTGTTTACCGTTTCGAATTAGTTCAGTGTTGCGCCTGTTGTTGGTAGTACTATACTTATTGTGTAAAGCGTTGTTCTGGTTACGACGCCACGTTTTAGTAACCGCGTATATAAGAAGAGGAAGAACGTAGGGAAAAGAAAATTAACACTAATACCAAGTTGCGATACTACAATTACTGAAACAGTGCGTTCTTCTGCTAAGCAACACATGGCCGGCCATAGCCCTGCGACATCTTCTAGCAAGAAGCTGACTGGTGGAAGTGACAGATTTTGTGAATATGTTAGAGACAGTGATGATACTAACGAAGTACTGAATATTGGGTTATTATCTTCTGTGCTGAAAGAAAGTGTTCTGTGCAAAATGTGTTCAAGTGTAGGAGTGGGACTAGAGATAACAAAGCACTTTGGTTTAGCTTGTGAGATGAAGATAATCTGTGCATGTTGCAAGTATCAAGTGACTTTCTACAATTCACATGCCATTATCTTTGGTAAAATAGACGATCTAGAGTGTTCGATGTGAATGTTCGACTTGTGTATGGTCTTCGGTCATTTCGAAAAGGGTCTGCTGCTGGTAAACTGTTTTGTGATACTATGAAGTTGACATCGCCTCCAAGCAAATTTGGGTACTACTGTGAACTGGTAGGATCCTCTGTTGAAAATGTGGCTTTGAAAATCATGAAGGAAGCAGTGGAGGAATCAGTAGAAATGAACGGTGGTTCTAGGGATTTGGTAGTGGCATTAGATGGTTCCTGGCAAAAGAGGGGTCATAAATCCCTGAATGGGGTTGTAACTGCTACTTGTGCTGATAGTGCAAAAGTGATAGATGTTGCAATATTATCAAACCATTGAAAATGCAAAAGTTAAAATCAAAGGAGAGCACAGTGGAACATGTGAGGCAAATTTTAGTGGACCAAGTGGATCAATGAAAGTGGATGGAGTGAAACTAATTTTTGAATGTACAGTTCCCAGATACAACATTAGGTACAAATACTACCTTGGGGATGGTGACTCCAAAGGTTTCAAGGCTATAGAGGAACTGAAACCATATGGAAATGAATTTGTAGTTGAAAAGTTGGAATGCATTGGGCATGTGCAAAAGCATATGGGTGAACGGCTTTGAAGGCTCAAACGAACTTAGGGTTCAAGTAAGCTCAGTGATGTAAAGACAATAGGAGAGAGAGACAGGCTTACTGATGAGGTGATTGAAAGTCTACAGAGATACTATGGGTATGCTATAAGACAAAATACTAGTAATCTTAGTGACAGGCGAAAAGCAGTGTGGGCATTGTTCGTTCATACTGCCTCTTCCAATGAATACCCTCAACACAGCCTGTGCCCAAAAGATTCCTGGTGCAAATATAATGCAAAAAAGGACTGTGATCACAAACATGGTTTGGCAGCAGCTGTGATAAATGCAATAAAACCAATTTTTCATGACTTAGCACAGCCAGAATTGTTACACTAATGTCTACATGGAAAGATGCAGAATCCTAATGAGAGTGATTCCTAAAAGGGTGTTTGTAAGCATTAAAACACTGCACTTTGGCATTTATCATGCAATAGCAACCTACAACCAAGGGAACAGTGGGAAGTGTTAAGTTTTGAAGACATTAGGATTTACAGCTGGGGTGAACACTGTACAAGCACTAAGAAATATTGACAGAGAAAGGATAAGAGGAGAAGAAAGGAGACAAAGGCATATGAAATATGATGGAACAACAGGCCAGAAAAGAAGACAGAAGAGGCAGCTTTTGGAGGATGAAGAAGAAGACCCTGATAATCCATCCTATAGTGCAGGAATGTATTGAGAAACTTTGATAGCCATTTCCCATAAATTAGAATTTTTCGAATATAAGGAACATTTTCTCAAAATCCACTCAAGCTAGAGAGATGAAATTTTTATACAGCACTCCTAGTGGTCAAACTTACATTGTAACACAGCCATTTGGCAATATGTTCTGTAGTTTCATTACAGTTTAATTATAAAGCAATTATTTGTAAAAAAAAAATTGGGTCATTAATGTTGTTGTTGTGGTCTTCAGTCCTGAGACTGGTTTGATGCAGCTCTCCATGCTACTCTATCCTGTGCAAGCTGCTTCATCTCCCAGTACCTACTGCAACCTACATCCTTCTGAATCTGCTTAGTGTATTCATCTCTTGGTCTCCCTCTACGATTTTTACCCTCCACGCTGCCCTCCAACGCTAAATTTGTGATCCCTTGATGCCTCAAAACATGTCCTACCAACCGATCCCTTCTTCTAGTCAAGTTGTGCCACAAACTTCTCTTCTCCCCAATCCTATTCAATACCTCCTCATTAGTTACGTGATCTATCCACCTTATCTTCAGTATTCTTCTGTAGCACCACATTTCGAAAGCTTCTATTCTCTTCTTGTCCAAACTAGTTATCGTCCATGTTTCACTTCCATACATGGCTACACTCCAAACAAATACTTTCAGAAACGACTTCCTGATACATAAATCTATATTCGATGTTAACAAATTTCTCTTCTTCAGAAACGCTTTCCTTGCCATTGCCAGTCTACAATTTATATCCTCTCTACTTTGACCACCATCAGTTATTTAACTTCCTAAATAGCAAAACTCCTTTACTACTTTAAGTGTCTCATTTCCTAATCTAATTCCCTCAGCATCACCCAATTTAATTTGACTACATTCCATTATCCTCGTTTTGCTTTTGTTGATGTTGATCTTATATCCTCCTTTTAAGACACTGTCCATTCCATTCAACTGCTCTTCCAAGTCCTTTACTGTCTCTGACAGAATTACAATGTCATCAGCGAACATCAAAGTTTTTATTTTTCTCCTAGAATTTTAATACCTACTCCAAATTTTTCTTTTGTTTCCTTTACTGCTTGGTCAATATACAGATTGAATAACATTAGGGAGAGGCTACAACCCTGTCTCACTCCCTTCCCAACCACTGCTTCCCTGTAATGTCCCTCGACTCTTATAACTGCCATCTGGTTTCTGTACAAATTGTAAATAGCCTTACGCTCCCTGTATTTTACCCCTGCCACCTTTAGAATTTGAAAGAGAGTATTCCAATCAACATTGTCAAAAGCTTTCTCTAAGTCTACAAATGCTAGAAATGTAGGTTTGCCATTTCTTAATCTTTCTTCTAAGATAAGTCGTAAGATTAGTATTGCCTCACGTGTTCCAACATTCCTGCGGAATCCAAACTGATCTTCCGCAAGGTCAGCTTCTACCAGTTTTTCCATTCGTCTGTAAAGAATTCGTGTTAGTATTTTGCAGCTGTGACTTATTAAACTGATAGTTCGGTAATTTTCACATCTGTCAACACCTGCTTTCTTTGGGATTGGAATTATTATATTCTTCTTGAAGTCTGAGGGTATTTCGCCTGTCTCATAAATCTTGCTCACCAGCTGGTAGAGTTTTGTCAAGACTGGCTCTCCCAAGGCTGTCAGTAGTTCTAATGGAATGTTGTCTACTCCCGGGGCCTTGTTTCGACTCACGTCTTTCAGTGCTCTGTCAAACTCTTCCCGCATTTTGTATCTCCCATTTCATCTTCATCTGCATCCTCTCCCATTTCCAGTACATCGCCCTTGTATAAACCTTCTATATACTCCTTCCACCTTTCCGCCTTCCCTTCTTTGCTTAGAACTGGGTTTCCATCTGAGCTCTTGATATTCATACAAGTGGCTCTCTTTTCTCCAAAGGTCTCTTTAATTTTCCTGTAGGCAGTATCTATCTTACCCCTAGTGAGATAAGCCTCTACATCCTTACATTTGTCCTCTAGCCATCCCTGCTTAGCCATTTTGCGCTTCCTGTCGATCTCATTTTTGAGACGTTTTTACTCCTTTTTGCCCATTTCCAGTACATCGCCCTTGTATAAACCTTCTATATACTCCTTCCACCTTTCCGCCTTCCCTTCTTTGCTTAGAACTGGGTTTCCATCTGAGCTCTTGATATTCATACAAATGGCTCTCTTTTCTCCAAAGGTCTCTTTAATTTTCCTGTAGGCAGTATCTATCTTACCCCTAGTGAGATAAGCCTCTACATCCTTACATTTGTCCTCTAGCCATCCCTGCTTAGCCATTTTGCGCTTCCTGTCGATCTCATTTTTGAGACGTTTGTATTCCTTTTTGCCTGCTTCATTTACTGCATTTTATATTTTCTCCTTTCATCAATTAAATTCAATATTTCTTCTGTTACCCACGGATTTCTATTAGCCCTCGTCTTTTTACCTACTTTATCTTCTGTTGCCTTCACTACTTCATCCCTCAGAGCTACCCATTCTTCTTCTACTGTATTTCTTTTCTCCATTCCTGTCAATTGTTCCCTTATGCTCTCCCTGAAACTCTCTACAGCCTCTGGTTCTTTCAGTTTATCCAGGTCCCATCTCCTTAAATTAGCACCTTTTTGTAGTTTCTTCCGTTTTAATCTACAGTTCATAACCAATAGATTGTGGTCAGAGTCCACATCTGCCCCTGGAAATGTCTTACAATTTAAAACCTTATTTCTAAATCTCTGTCTTACCATTATATAATCTATCTGATCCGTTTTAGTATCTCCAGGATTCTTCAATGTATACAACGGGTCATCAATAAAAAAAATAATAATTGGAAGGAAACTAGAAAAGATACTCCAAAATCCGTTTGTCATAACTGCAATACTAAACCACTCTAAATGTAAAAAAAATTCCAATTTTCCTATTTGGTAATTTATACATAAATGTTCCTCAAACTTAGTGATTTTAACATGCACAGCATAGGCACCTCCGGCTCCCCTTAAACTTAACTAACCCAAACACATCACGCACATCCAAGCCCGACACAGTATTCGAACCTGCGACTGTAGCAGTCTGCATCTACATCTACATGATTACTCTGCAATTCACATTTAAGTGCTTGGCAGAGGGTTCATCGAACCACAATCATACTATCTATCTACCATTCCACTCCCGAACAGCGTGTGGGAAAAACGAACACCTAAACCTTTCTGTTCGAGCTCTGATTTCTCTTATTTTATTTTGATGACAATTCCTACCTACGTAGGTTTAGCTGAACAAAATATTTTCGCATTCGGAAGAGAAAGTTGGTGACTGAAATTTCGTAAATAGATCTCGCTGCGACGAAAAACAACTTTGCTTTATGACTTCCATCCCAACTCGCATATCATATCTGCCACACTCTCTCCCCTATTACGTGATAATACAAAACGAGCTCCGCTTTTTTTTGCACCCTTTCGATGTCCTCCGTCAATCCCACCTGGTAAGGATCCCACACCGCGCAGCAATATTCTAACAGAGGACGAACGAGTGTAGTGTAAGCTGTCTCTTTAGTGGACTTATTGCATCTTCCAAGTGCCCTGCCAATGAAACGCAAAATTTGACTCGCCTTCCCCACAATATTATCTATGTGGTCTTTCCAACTGAAGTTGTTCGTAATTTTGACATATAGGTACTTAGTTGAATTGACAGCCTTGAGAATTGTACTATTTATCGAGTAATCGAATTCCAACGGATTTCTTTTGGAAATCATGTGGATCACCTCACACTTTTCGTTATTTAGCGTCAACTGCCACCTACCACACCATACAGCAATCTTTTCTAAATCGCTTTGCAACTGATAAAGTTTTCGGATGACCTTACTGGACGGTAAATTACAGCATCATCTGCGAACAACCTAAGAGAACTGCTCAGATTGTTACCCAGTTAATTTATATAGATCAGGAGCAGCAGAGGTGCCAGGACGCTTCCCTGGGGAACACCTGATATCACTTCAGTTATACTCGACGATTTGCCGTCTATTACTACGAACTGCGATCTTCCTGACAGGAAATCACGAATCCAGTTTCACAACTGAGACGATACCCCGTAGGTCCACAGCTTGATTAGAAGTCGTTTCTGAGGAAAGGTGTCAAAAGCTTTCCGGAAATCTAGAAATACGGAATCAACTTGAGATCCGCTGTCGATAGCGGCCATTACTTCGTGCGAATAAAGAGCTAGCTGCATTGCACAAGTACGATGTTTTCTAAAACCCTGCTGATTACGTATCAATAGATCGTTCCCTTCCAGGTTATTTGCAATGTTTGAATACAGTATATGCTCCAAAACCCTACTGCAAACCGACGTCAATGACATGTGTCTGTACTTCGATGGATTACTCCTACTACCTTTCTTAAACACTAGTGCGACCTACGCAATTTTCCAATCTGTAGGTACAGATCCAGCTGTGAGCGAGCGGTTGTATATGATTGCTAAGTGGGGAGCTATTATATCAGTGTAATCTGAAAGCTTCCGGACTGAAGCGCCTAGATGGTTCAAATGGCTCTGAGCACTATGGGACTCAACTGCTGTGGTCATTAGTCCCCTAGAACCTAGAACTACTTAAACCTAACTACCCTAAGGACATCACACACATCCATGCCCGAGGCAGGATTCGAACCTGCGACCGTAGCAGTCGCACGGTTTCGGACTGCGCGCCTAGAACCGCGAGACCACCGCGGCCGGCGAATCGCCTTGAACCGGTCGGCCACTGCGGCCGGCAAACGTTGTTAAGATTCCACATCTTTATTCTTCATGTCTCCATATTTGCAGCCGTCTGCTGCTAGATGACTCCGAATTACAGCGTAGCACACGCCGGTGTGTAACGTAACTGTTCGGTGCGTAACAAAAAACGTGCTGTAATCGAAGTGCGAATTGGGAGAGTTCTTCCACACCTGGAGCACCCAGACTTTCAGCACGATAATGCAAGACCGCACATGAATGCTGCGACATCTGCAACACTCTAGAGTTGTGCGGTTTGACGTTCACACTGGACACGCCAAAGGGCATCGAACCTCTTTCGTTGGCCCTGTGCGGAGCGGCTAGGGAGTATAGCCTGTCTAGAAGTTCATGAACATGGGAGGTATATGAGAGTTAAAATGAGGAAGTGCAAACTCTCCTAGTGCACAAAGATAAGCTCTTTCGTACACAGAACCCGAAAAAATCTTTTACATAGTCCAATATTAGTGTGTGTGTGTGTGTGTGTGTGTGTGTGTGTGTGTGTGTGGGTGGGTGGGTGGGTACACTTTTGAATATACGTGACTGTTTGCGAGCAAAATCCTACACATTACTCCTAAATGAGTTATATATGCCAGAATTGATGTTTATTGGATGGCTATCACTGATTAGGAAATGAGACACTTAAAGTAGTAAATGAGGCAATTGAAGTAGAAAAGGAGTTTTGCTATTTGGGAAGCAAAGTAACTGATGTTGGTCGAAGTAGAGAGGGTATAAAATGCTGACTGGCAATGGCAAGGAGAACGTTCCTAAAGAAGAGAAATCTGTTAACATCGAGTACAGAGTTAGGTGTCAGGAAATCGTTTCTGAAAGTATTTGTATGGAGTGTAGCCATGTATGGAAGTGAAACGTGGACGATAAATAGTTTGGACAAGAAGAGAATAGAAGCTTTCGAAATGTGGTACTACAGAACAATGCCGAAGATTAGATGGGTTGGTCATATAACTAATGAGGAGGTATTGAATAGAATTGGGGAGAAGAGAAATTTGTGGCACAACTTGACTAGAAGAAGGGATCGGTTGGTAGGACATGTTCTGAGGCATCAAGGGATCACAAATTTAGCATTGGAGGGCTGTGTGGAGGGTAAAAATAGTAGAGGGAGACCAAGAGATGAATACACTAAGCAGATTCAGAAGGATGTATGTCGCAGTAGGTACTGGGAGATGAAGAAGCTTGCACAGGATAGAGTAGCATGGAGAGCTGCATCAAACCAGTCTCAGGACTGAAGACCACAACAACAACAAGAACATCACTGACTTACGATCAAATGAAGCAGGGATGTACGGGGGTGAGTCAAATGAAAACCTTAAATATTTTTTAAAATGTCATTTATTGTTGAGAAGTGGTACGAATTTGTATCACTTTATAACACAATCTCCCCCACGCTCCATGCAAGTCCTCCAGCGTTTACAAAGTGCATAAATTCCTTTACAAAAAAAATTCTTTTGGTAGTCCGCGCAACCACTCGTGCACCGCGTGGCGTACCTCTTCATCAGAACGGAACTTCTTTCCTCCCATTGCATCTTTGAGTGGTCCAAACATAAGGAAATCACTTGGTGCAAGGTCTGGTGAGTATGGTGGATGAGGAAGACACTCAAAATGCAGCTCTGTGATTGTTGCAACTGTTGTACGGGCAGTGTGGGGCCTTGTATTGTCATGTTGCAAAAGGACACCTGCTGACAGCAATCCACGTCGCTTTGATTTGATTGCAGGAAGCAGATGATTTTTTAGGAGATCTGTGTTTGATGCACTGGTGACAGTGGTCCCTCTAGGCACGTAATGCTCCAAAATGACACCTTTTTTCGTCCCAAAAGAGAGTGAGCATAACCTTCTCTGCTGATGGTCCTGTTCGAAACTTCTTTGGTTGTGGTGATGAGGAATGTCGCCATTCCTTGCTCGCTCTCTTCGTCTCCGGTTGCTGGAGGTGAACCCAGGTTTCGTGCTTAGTAACGATTCTCGCGAGGAAGCCATCACCTTCTCGTTCAAAGCGCCGAAGAAGTTCTTCACAAGCATCAACACATCGTTCTCTCATTTCAGGAGTCAGCTGCCGTGGCACCCATCTTCCAGAGACTTTGTGAAACTGGAGCACAATGTGGTCTGCTGGCCCATGACTAATCTGTAAACATGCTGCAGTGTCATTCAGTGTCACTCGGCGGTTTTCCTTCACTACGGCTTCAGCTGCTGCCATGTTCTGTGGAGTCACAACTCGTTGTGCCTGACCTGGACGAGGGGCATCTTCCACTGAAGTCACACCATTTGCCAAGTTCCTACTCCATTCGTAGAGTTGCTGCTGTGACAAACATGCATTACAATGCTGAACCTTCATTGGTCGATAAATTTCAGAAGGTTTCACACCTTCAGTGTGCAGAAACCGAATAACAGAACGCTGTTCTTCCCTGGTGCAAGTCGCAAGTGGGGCGGCCATCTTTATACTGGTACTGCGACGGTATGTGTGCATCTGCACTATGCTGCCGCCTACAGGCCATTCTGCACTCTGTTTGTAGTAGTTGCAGTGTACTGTCGTAGTACTTGCAGCGGATCCTGATGCAGTTTGGAATTCCAGTGTGATGGTCCGGATAGACGCCTGCCTATTACACATTACGACCCTGTTAAACTGTCGGCGGTCTCTGTCAGTCAATAGACGAGGTCGGCCTGTATGCTTTTGTGTCCCTTCACGTTTCCACTTGACTATCACATCGGAAACTGTGGACCTAGGGATGTTTAGGAGTGTGGAAATCCGGCGAACAGACGTATGACACAAGTGACACCCAATCACCTGTCCACGTTCGAAGTCCGTGAGTTCCGCGGAGCACCCCATTCTGCTCTCTCACGTTGTCTAAGACTACTGAGGTCGCTGATAGGGAGTACCTGGGAGAAGTTGCAGCACAATGCACCTAAAATGAAAAATGTATCTTTTTGGGCTGTCTGGATTATTTTGATTACATAGTGTGTAAGTAGGCTGTTTAGATTATTATGTTGGTAACGCCACGTAGCGCTCTATATGACAATCACGGACTGTGCTGTGTGCAGTCTGTGACTGGTTTGCACTCTTGGAATATTTTGCTATTGTAGCGCTGGGCAGTTGGATGTGAACGGCGCGTAGCGGAGTTGGAGGTGAGGCGCCAGCAGTGGTGGATGTGGGGAGAGAGATGGCGGAGTTTTTAGAGCGGATGATCTGGGCGTGTGTCCATCAGAAACAGTAAATTTGTAAGACTGGACGTCAGGAACTGATATATATATATTACGACTTGTGAACACTAATGAGGTAAATACATTGTTTATTCTCTATCAAATTCTTTCATTTGCTTACTATGCAGCCGGCCGGGGTGGCCGAGCGCTTCTAGGCGCTACAGTCTGGAACCGCGCGACCGCTATGGTCGCAGGTTCGAATCCTACCTCGGGCATGGATGTGCGTGATGTCCTTAGGTTAGGTAGGTGTAAGTAGTTCTAAGTTGAAGGGGACTGATGACCTTGGAAGTTGAGTCGCATAGTGGTGAGAGCCATTTGAACCTTACTATGCCTATCAGTAGTTAGTGACTTCAGTAGTTAGAATCTTTTATTTAGCTGGCAGTATTAGCGCTTGCTGTATTGCAGTAGTTCGAGTAACGAAGATTTTTGCGAGGTAAGTGATTCATGAAAGGTATAGGTTATTGTTAGACAGGGCCATTCATTTGCAGGGTTTTTTTGAAAGTCAGATTGCGTTGCGCTAAAAATATTGTGTGCCAGTTTAAGCACAGTCATTTATAACTTTTTCTAAGGGGGCGTTTCAAGTGCGATACTATGGTCTTTCCGAAAGTAATGCGTCCTCGTTTTTGCGGTGCTTTTGGACGCCCGCGCCAGATTTAGTTAGTGCAGTGCTAAGGCTTCAAGCTTCCTCTTCCATTTGCAGGTGGTTCCGTTGTTCTGCGGTAGCTGGCGCCAGCAGAGGTGTGTTCCAAGACGGAGTCTGATATGGATGCCCATATAAAACAGCGATGTGGCAGGGAATGCCTCACTACTGAAGAAACTGCTCCGACTGAAATCCGTTGGCGCTTGCTAAAGGTGTATGGAGACGCTAGAGTAGAGTTGAGCAGTGTGAGGCGACGGGTTCGGCATTTTCGAGGTGGCAGCTTCAGAGCGTGCATGACAAGCCACTGCCCGGTCGATCCCTCGCAGTGGAGAGTGTCTCGATCAGCTCGACCGTGCTGGTCGTCGGATGACGACCGGAGAACTGCGTCGGCTGTAATACTTTGGGGACGGTCTTGAAGCATCTCAGTTATCGCAAAGCCTGTGCGAGATGGATCCCTATAACGGTACTTTGGGGGCAGGCGTGTCAGTTAGCCGGCCATTCATCGTTGTCGCGTCCCTCACTGCTATTAACTTGAACCACGTATAAGTTGTTCTTGTTGTTTTCGTCTTCGGTACGCATATTCGTTTGATGCGGCTGTCCATGCTAGTCTGTCCTGTGAAACCCCTTTCATCTCTGCATACCTCCTGCAAATTACAGCCAACTGAACCCGCTTACGGTATTCAAGCTTTGGTCTCCCTCTACGGTTGTTGCAGCACCTGCGAAACTGGAAGCTTTCCTGAAGGCTAATGGTGGGCCAACACCATATTGAATTCCAGTATTACCGATGGAGAGCGCCACGAGCTTGTAAGTCATTCTCAGCCAGCTGTCTGGATACTTTTGATCACATCATGTATTTAAGCAGTAGAAAATAATTTGTCTCTGTCAGAAATGTAAATTCCTCCTCGATGAAAATCAGCACAGGTGTACCACAAGAAGCTATTCTCGGACTCTTCTTCTTCTTCATTGCAGTAGTCAATAGTTTCCCTACAGCTTGCTCACTCTATTGTGTCTTATGCCAATGAAACAACACAACTTGCCAATTATCAGAGAAGTTCAGATCTGAATACTGTTGTGTGCTCACAAACAGGATGCAACTGAAGCTGGTGCACTGAGACAGTTCCTGACTGGGGCCACAGGTGACGCTTTGAAGTTAACCGTATAACTGTACTTTGTGGGCAGGCGTGTGAATTAGCATCATATTAACCAAAATCGGGGATAAATAGACTTTATTTTGGAAAAATTAAAAAAGGGGAAAGTATTGCGACACTTTAATAACTGCACAGTATTACTAAGAAGCAATAGAATGAAAAGTAGTAAAAAGCAAAGTAGCAAAGACCAAGCGGGACTGAAAGATATAGCCGGCCGGTGTGGCCGTGCGGTTCTAGACGCTTCAGTCTGCAACCGAGCGACCGCTACAGTCGCAGGTTCGAATCCTACCTCGGGCATGGATGTGCGTGATGTCCTTAGGTTAGTTAGGTTTAACTAGTTCTAAGTTCTAGGGGACTGATGACCACAGATGTTAACTCCCAAAGTGCTCAGAGCCATTTGAACCATTTTGAAAGATATAGGAGCGCGTTTGTTTTTTAATACATATAAAAGAACATGTAACACAGTATTGACCTCTCTACCTTCAATTATCGCGATCGGGCTGGTCGATGAAAAAGTGGTACGCGACTGCGAAATTTGATAAGGAGATTATTTAAAGACTCTTCAAGCACGTTTACAATACATTACGCGTGATGAAGTGATCACAGACGTTTATTCTCGGGTGAAGCGAAAATAATTCCGACAACATAATTAGAACTTTGTCTTAGCTGGGAAAAATACTCTTGGCAAACTATTATGGTTGTGGAGCCCACGAAAGTTGTACGCAACAGAAAGCTATAGTTTACGTAATTCTGCATTTTATAAAATTGTGAAACGCGTGTGCGCGGAACATTGAGAGAATCTTAATTTCTGAAAGTATTTGTATGGAGTGTAGCCATGTATGGAAGTGAAATAGTTTGGACAAGAAGAGAATAGAAGCTTTCGAAATGTGGTGCTACAGAAGAATGCTGAAGATTAGATGGGTAGATCACATAACTAATGAGGAAGTATTGAATAGGATTGGGGAGAAGAGAAGTTTGTCGTACAACTTGACCAGAAGAAGGGATCTGTTGGTAGGACATGTTCTGAGTCATCAAGGGATTACCAATTTAGTATTGGAGGGCAGCGTGGAGGGTAAAAATCGTAGAGGGAGACCAAGAGATGAATACACTAAGCATATTCAGAAGGGTGTAGGCTGCAGTAGGTACTGGGAGATGAAGAAGCTTGCACAGGATAGGGTAGCATGGAGAGCTGCATCAAACCAGTCTCAGGAGTGAAGACCACAACAACAACAACATCCTTGGACGGTTGCGGGGGTAACTGATACAAACAACGCGCCACCTTAAAAATAGTTCGCTTATTAACTATCAGATAATAATTAACGTCGACCTAAAATACTAAAAACAGTGCATACACCGTTAAATTGAACCCTGCATGTGAAAGACAATCACGTCGAACATTTCGAGAGCGAAGAATAGTGCCGAAATCAGAGCCTGGGTCGTGTCGATATTTGGACATTATATGACACGCGTTATTCAGAACACGATATCGAACATTCTAATACTGAAAAGATGGATAGGATCATCACCTCCAATCCCGATTCATATTTCATATTTAGTTAGTGAAAAGAAAAGTGTTAATAAACAAACTACATTTCAATTTTATCCACGATTTTGGCTTCATTACGTAGTCTTGGCTACATGATAAACAATATCTGTGGAAGTTGTATACAACGTATCGTCATAACACGAGGGCTATCCAGAAAGTAAGTTTCGATTGATCGCGAAATGGAAACCACAGTGAATATAAGAAATGTTTCATTTGTAACAGTTAGCTACACCTTTCAGCTACTTCTCTGCGTAGTCGCCGTTCTGCCTCAGATATTCGTCGTAGCGTTGTACCAACTTCCCAGTACCCTCATCATAGAAGGCAGCCGCCAGAGCTTTCCGCCAATTCTCTACGCTGGCCTAAAGCTCGTTGTCTGTGCCAAAATGTTGTCTTCATAGCCAGCGGTTCGTTTGAGCAGACATGAAACTCAGTGGTAGACAATTACGGGCTGTATTGTGGGTAACAAAACATTTCCAATTGAAACGATGCAGGAGCATCTTCATTGCCCCTGCAGAATGAGGCTGGAAGAAACCGCACGACAGTTATGTAATGTTGGCTGCATAGCTTCAGACGAAATTTCTCACCCGGCCCTCGTACTTGGCAGGAGACACTATTTTCTATAACATCTTTACGCGCTCACTAAGAGCTCAGGAATGAAAAGAGCGACATAACTCTACCTAGAGCCATACTAGAGATACTGTCCAACACACCTTTGCAAAGCTTTATCGGATTTTCATAGTCGTTTCCATTTCGCGATCGATCGTAACTTACTTTCTGGACAGCCCTCGTATTTAGCCAACCAATATTGTGGGACACCAAAAATGTAAATGCATGAAATTGTTCTTACAGCGGATGTATAATGTGTGACTGCGACAAACTACATGGAGAAACTGAACATCCATTACGTACTTCCATGTTTGTCTGCGAAAGTGGTCTTTGTCGAATAGAATCGCTGGAACATTGCAAACCATTCAGATTAATCGAACATCTAAATACGCATAATGCTGCTATCACCAGGATGTATTCTTTCTTCACACCCCCGTGGCAGTAATTGAATTAAGAGTCAGCCGGGAATAACATTTACATCAATTGACGACCATTGAGCTAGCGTCACGAATTCCCAAACGTCCACTGCCATGTATGAAGGCGAGTGACACCACAGCTGCTAACGTCGGTCGAGGGGTGTCCTCGTGATCGTACTGAATGACATTGAGCGGTCACATCCCATAGATGCTTACAGAAGAACAAGAAGTTCATCAAATGGAAATCTGTCGCGACCTGCTGGACCAATGCGAAGCTGAGACTGAAAATTTTCTGAACACTACTACGAGCCACAGTCCAAAAGACAATCCACAGAAGGGCGACATACGAATTCTCTGTCAAAGAAAAAAATTCGAGACCCAGCTGTCTGCAGGCAAAGTGGCATGTACAGTCTTCTGGGGTAGCCAGGGTGTGCTGTTTTGGAATGTCCTGGAGCCTGGAGAAACTGTCAGTTCAGCATTCTTCAAGATGGCACCGACTAAGCTGAAAGCCCGAATTTGCAGGTTAAATGGTTCAAATGGCTCTGAGCACTATGGGACTTAACAGGGAAGGTCATCAGTCCCCAGAACCACTTGAACCTAACTAACCTAAGGACATCACACAGTTCTATGCCCGAGGCAGGATTCGAACCTGCGACCGTAGCCGTCGCGCGGTTTCAGACTGTAGCGCCTAGAACCGCTCGGCCACACCGGCCGGCTTTGCAGGTTAAGGCCAGAGAAGACCAACTTCCAACTGCAACATGATGACCCCAGGCCATACAGCAGTTTGGCGACCACCCAGCTCATTGCAAAAATTGGCCGTAGTGTTTTACAACATCCAGCGTACAGTCCCAATTTGGTACCTTCAGGCTTCTATCTCTTTGGGCCTGGCCTCTGAAAGATGGACTATGTGGCGACCATTTTCAACACTCAGATGCTGAGATGGCAGTTGATGGTTGGAGTGCATGTGTTATGCATGGGGATCATATCAACCTGTACCACATCAAAACAACCTGAAGATGACGCAGTGGAGCGCTGAAACTGGTAGCAACAAAATAAAATAAAATCATAAGAACAGCTGCAGGTGTATTTATGCTTTAAGGAAGTGGTTAGCCCCAGCTGGTCTGATTTTTACAAGTGTGACATGCAGTCTCTGTTCTATAGTTGACAAAAGTGCATAGCGAATAATGGTGACTTAGTGGAAAAATGACAGTCTGTAGATGAAATATTGCTCCATTCAGCTGTGCTGTTGGTATATATGTATCTCCTGTACTTTACATGAGTAAATATATGAGGTATTGAAACATCCTCTTAGAGAAATTAATGAATTACTGTGCTGATAAACCTCTTACGTTATTTTATTTCCAAACAGCTGAGCAGAACTAAACGTACTCAAACGTTTCTCTGCTTTCTTATTCTGAAGAACATTAAACTGACACACAATATTTTTAGCGCAACACAATCTTACTTTAAAAGTTCCTACAAAAGAATGGCCTTTACTAACAATAACCTATACCTTTCACAAATGACTTACCTCACAAAAACGTTCGTTACTCGAACTACTGCAATACAGCGAGCGCCAAAACTGACAGCTACTGAAGGCACTAACTACTGATAGGCATAGTTAGCAAATGAAAGACTTTGATAGAGAACAAACAATGGATTTACCTTAATAGTGTTCAAAAGTCATAATATATCTATATACGGGGTGTTACAAAAAGGTACGGCCAAACTTTCAGGAAACATTCCTCACACACAAATAAAGAAACGGTGTTACGTGGACATGTGTTCGGAAACGCTTAATTTCCATGTTAGAGATCATTTTAGTTTCGTCAGTATGTATTGTACTTTCTCGGTTCACTACCAGTTGGCCCAATTGAAGGAAGGTGATGTTGACTTCGGTGCTTGTGTTGTCATGCGACTCATTGCTCTACAGTACTAGCATCGAGGACATCAGTACGTAGCGTCAACAGGTTAGTGCTCATCACGAACGTGGTTTTGCAGTCAGTGCAATGTTTACAACTGCGGAGTTGGCAGATGCCCATTTGGTGTATGGATTAGCACGGGGCAATAGCCGTGGCGCGGTAAGTTTGTATCGAGACAGATTTCCAGAGCGAAGGTGTCCCAACGGGAAGACGTTCGAAGCAATTGGTCGGCGTCTTACGGAGCACGGAACATTCCAGCCTATGACTCGCGACTGGGGAAGACCTAGAACGACGAGGACACCTGCAATGGACGAGGCAGTTCTTCGTGCAGTTGACGATAACCCTAATGTCAGCGTCAGAGAAGTTGCTGCTGTACAAGGTACCATTGACCACGTCACTGTATGGAGAGTGCTACGGGAGAACCAGTTGTTTCCGTACCATGTACAGCGTGTGCAGGATCTATCAGCAGCTGATTGGACTGCACGGGTACACTTCTGTGAATGGTTCATCTGACAATGTGTCAATCCTCATTTCAGTGCAAATGTTCTCTTTACGGATGTGGCTACATTCCAAAGTGGTCAAATTGTAAATTTTCACAATCAACATGTGTGGGCTGACGAGAATCCGCACGCAATTGTGCAATCAGGTCATCAACACAGACTTTCTGTGAACGTTTGGGCAGGCATTGTTGGTGATGTCTCGATTGGGCTCTATGTTCTTCCACCTACGCTCAATGGAGCACGTAATCACGATTTCATACAGGGTACTGCACCTGTGCTGCTAGAACATGTGCCTTTACAAGTACGACACAACATGTGGTTCATGCACGATGGAGCTCCTGCACATTTCAGTCGAAGTGTTCGTACGCTTCTCAACAACAGATTCGGTGACCGACGGATTGGTAGACTGACCAATTCCGTGGCCTCCATGCTCTCCTGACCTCAACCCTCTTGACCTTCATTTATAGGGGCATTTGAAAGCTCTCGTCTACGCAACCACGGAACCAAATGTAGAGACTCTTCGTGCTCGTATTGCAGACGGCTGTGATACAATACGCCATTCTCCAGGGCTGCATCAGCGCATCAGGGATTCCGTGCGACGGAGGGTGGATGGATGTATCCTCGCTAACGGAGGACATTTTGAACATTTCCTGTAACAAAGTGTTTGAAGTTACGTTGGTACATCCTGTTGCTGTGTGTTTCCAATCCACGATTAATGTGATTTGAAGAGAAGTAATAAAATGAGCTCTAACATGGAAAGTAAGCCTTTCCGGACACATGTCCACATAACACGTTTTCTTTGTTTGTGTGTGAGAAATGTTTCCTGAAAGTTTGGCCGTTCCTTTTTGTAACACCCTGTATATCAGTTCACGAAATCCAGTCTTACAAATTTACTGTCTCTGATGGACACATGTCCAGATCAACCGCTCTCAAAACTCCGCCATCTGTCTCCCCACATCCACCACTGATGCTGGCTCACCTCCAACTGCGCACTGCTACTTTCTGTTCGTATCCAACTGCCCAATACTACAATATGAACAATTCCAACAACGTAAACCAGCCGCAGACTGCACACAGCACAGCCAGTGATTTTCATACAGAGCGCTAAGTGGCGTTGCCAATAAAAAAACAGCCTACATACAGTAAATGGTTGAAATGGCTCTGAGCACTATGGGACTTATCATCTGAGGTCATCAGTCCACTAGAACTTAGAACTACTTAAACCTAACTAACCTAAGGACATCACACACATACATGCCGTAGGCAGTATTCGAACCTGCGACTGTAGCGGTCGCTCGATTCCAGTCTGAGGCGCCTAGAACCGCTCGGCCACAACGTACAGTATTACTTTCGGAACGACCCTGGTAACTGTAAGGATGATGGACATTGGTAACTGTCATGGAAATGGTGAGAGCTACAGCGACAGTGACGCTGATGAAGACACTGACGTCTAGTACAGTGATGGGAATGACAGTGGCGACGGGAACGGGCGAGTAGCAGCGAGGCGTGCAGAGGAGCCGACCACGCCGTGCTAGTGTGTGCGTGGGTGGCCCGTGTTTCCATTAGCAGGGCCCAGGGCCCGGAGTTCCAGGAGGGCCCTCCAGCCGGCAGAGAGGAGCGGCCGCCCCCGGAGACTCTCCACTCGCCGCCTGGAGGGGCCTCGCTTGGCTCGCTCGTTATCCCGGAGCGGGCAGCAGGATACGCCAAAGCGCTGCCCCGCCTGTGTGACGTGCGCCGCGCTGCTTGGCCAGCACTGTACTGGCCGCCCCACCACGACGCCCTATACTGCGCAGTTCGTCCTTCACCTCAGAAGTTCAGAGTGCGGTTCGTGCAGAGACACAAAGTACAAGCTCAGTACAGTGTGTTAACTGTAAGACGGCAGATTTGTGAGGTGTGTGTGGGGAGAGGAGGAAGGAAGCATTGGATGGCGAGGGGAGGGGGGAGGACAAGGCACGCCCACCATTTGCAGTGCTGGCACTACAAACTGCGCGTCATGCTTACACAAAAGCAGTCGGAAGTAAAACTCGCTTTAAGTGTTGCTCGTAAACGAAACTGAAATCGTCATATACACTCCTGGAAATTGAAATAAGAACACCGTGAATTCATTGTACCAGGAAGGGGAAACTTTATTCACACATTCCTGGGGTCAGATTCATCACATGATCACACTGACAGAACCACAGGCACATAGACACAGGCAACAGAGCATGCACAATGTCGGCACTAGTACAGTGTATATCCACCTTTCGCAGCAATGCAGGCTGCTATTCTCCCATGGAGACGATCGTAGAGATGCTGGATGTAGTCCTGTGGAACGGCTTGCCATGCCATTTACACCTGGCGCCTCAGTTGGACCAGCGTTCGTGCTGGACGTGCAGACCGCGTGAGACGACGCTTCATCCAGTCCCAAACATGCTCAATGGGGGACAGATCCGGAGATCTTGCTGGCCAGAGTAGTTGACTTACACCTTCTAGAGCACGTTGGGTGGCACGGGATACATGCGGACGTGCATTGTCCTGTTGGAACAGCAAGTTCCCTTGCTGGTCTAGGAATGGTAGAACGATGGGTTCGATGACGGTTTGGATGTACCGTGCACTATTCAATGTCCCCTCGACGATCACCAGAGGTGTACGGCCAGTGTAGGAGATCGCTCCCCACACCATGATGCCGGGTGTTGGCCCTGTGTGCCTCGGTCGTATGCAGTCCTGATTGTAGCACTCACCTGCACGGCGCCAAACACGCATACGACCATCATTGGCACCAAGGCAGAAGCGACTCTCATCGCTGAAGACGACACGTCTCCATTCGTCCCTCCATTGACGCCTGTCGCGACACCACTGGAGGCCGGCTGCACGATGTTGGGGCGTGAGCGGAAGACGGCCTAACGGTGTGCGGGACCGTAGCCCAGCTTCATGGAGACGGTTGCGAATGGTCCTCGCCGATACCCCAGGAGCAACAGTGTCCCTAATTTGCTGGGAAGTGGCGGTGCGGTCCCCTACGGCACTGCGTAGGATCCTACGGTCTTGGCGTGCATCCGTGCGTCGCCGCGGTCCGGTCCCAGGTCGACGGGCACGTGCACCTTCCGCCGACCACTGGCGACAACATCGATGTACTGTGGAGACCTCACGCCCCACGTGTTGAGCAATTCGGCGGTACGTCCACCCGGCCTCCCGCATGCCCACTATACGCCCTCGCTCAAAGTCCGTCAACTGCACATACGGTTCACGTCCACGCTGCCGCGGCATGCTACCAGTGTTAAAGACTGCGATGGAGCTCCGTATGCCACGGCAAACTGGCTGACACTGACGGCGGCGGTGCACAAATGCTGCGCAGCTAGCGCCATTCGACGGCCAACACCGCGGTTCCTGGTGTGTCCGCTGTGCCGTGCGTGTGATCATTGCTTGTACAGCCCTCTCGCAGTGTCCGGAGCAAGTATGGTGGGTCTGACACACCGGTGTCTTTTTTCCATTTCCAGGAGTGTAATCTAATCTCTAAGGTAATTTCCACTTAAATTTACATCTGTTAATAGCTACACAGTGGGAGTTAAAAGTGAGGGCAAAAACTTTAGCAGGTCATTTCTGACAGAAGGCATGAAATAAGTTCGATTCAGATTACGTCTGGAAATGAAGAGTGGGTCTGTAATTACGCAGTTACAATGTAGCCATTACGGACATAATGTTGCAGGGAAGGCGAACTGACAACTGTCTTTTTACTGACGAAATATTTAGGAGATGCAGAAAACCAACTGAAGGGACTGACTACACTATGCTTGTCCGCCATCGTCTGGACTGAGTTGATCAAAAGAGCTAAAACAATGTCCCATCGATTTGTATTGTCAAGAAATAGAAGAGAGAGTGTCAGACGTATGATAGGCGAGTTGAGGTGACAGTCATTAAAAAATTGGCATTTTTTGTTGTATGGACATCTTCTCCGGAAATTTCATTCAGAAACTATCTTGCATAAAGATGAAAACACCCTGTTGTGCAAAACTTATGGCCTAAAGTACGGGGGGCACTCCAAAAGAAATGCACACTATTTTCTTTTTAAATCCATCTTTTATTCCTCGTGCTTGAAAGTTTTACAGTGTGTAGATAAAACCTTTACTAACAATACTTTTATTTCTCCACATAATTTCCATCTCTCTCAACTGCATTACGCCATCTTGGAACCAGCGCCTGTATACTCGCAAGGTAAAATTCTGGACCGACCTGTTGGAGCCACTGTTTGGCAGGGTGCACAAGGGAGTCATCATCTTCAAACCTTGTTCCACGGAGAGAGTCTTTCAGTTTCCCAAAGAGGTGATAGTCACATGGAGCCAGGTCAGGACTATAAGGCGGATGTTTCAGTGTTGTCCATCCGAGTTTTGTGATCGCTTCCACAGTATTCTGACTGACATGTGGCCGTGCATTGCCGTGCAACAGCAAAACATCCTGCTTTTGCCGATGTGGTCCAACACGACTCAGTTGAGCTAAACGATTCTTCAGTGTCGTCACATATGCATCACAATTTATGGTGGTTCCACTTGGCACGATGTCCACAAGCGAGAGTCCTTCGGAATCGAAAAACACCGTAACAATTATCTTCCCAGCAGATGGTGTGGTTTTGAATTTTTTTTTCCTTGGGTGAATTTGCATGATTGCCTCTTCGTATCTGATCAAAAATGATGGAGCCATGTTTCATCACCTGTCACAATTCTTTTAAGAAATTCATCCCCACCATTCTCGTAGTGTTCCGAAAGTTCGTTGCATACCACTGTCAACATCATGGCAATCCACCTGGCACAAACCTTTTTTAACGCCAACACTTTCAGTATTCTGCAAACACTTCCTTCCCCTATCCCAACTCAGCGTGACAATTCGTTCACTGTGATGCGTCTGTCAGCAGTCACCAATTCGTTAACTCTCTGCACATTGTCTGCAGTGTGTGCAGTACGAGGCCTGCCGCTGCGAGGGCAATCCTCAATATTGCCGTGCCCGCTTTCATCACGTAACCTGCTCGCCCACCGACTAACTGTACTGCGATCGACAGCAGCATCTCTGTACACCTTTTTCAACCTCTTGTGGATGTTTCCCACTGCCTCGTTTTCACAGCACAGGAATTCTATGACAGCACGTTGCTTCTGACGAACGTCAAGTGTAGCAGCCATCTTGAAGACGTGCTGTGACGGCGCCACTCACGGGAACAGGTTGAACTAAGTTTGAAAACAAGCGGGAAGGATGTATCTACACACTGTAAAACTTTCGCACATGCAGAATGAAAACTGAATTTTTACAAAAAGTAGTGTGCCTTTCTTTTGTAGTGACCCTCGTAACTTTTATATGATGTGTCAAGTAAAAGAGCTCGATAAAACTTGGACTGCACTTAGAAAGAATTGCTACAGTAGTGTACAGAAGGTAATGCCAAGATATACGCAAGAGGCGAACAGAAATTATTTTATTCAAAGACAATGATTACACTGAAGTCATCACTTTTTATGGTGCTCCGCTGGACGGTGAAGGGAGAGAGAGAGTATCGTTTATTAATAGGGTGTGTGATCATCACGGACTGTAATGGATGCCCTACAATGTGGACCCCTGCTGGCATAATGGTTGATACGGAGTTTGTGTCACAGGATGTTTTATTCAACCACCAGTCTGATTGACAAGAGCCAACAGCCAGATGGTCGGTGGTGCATGTGGACAAGCTGCGACAAGTCTCCACAATTCACCCCATACATGCACGACAGGGTTTGAGTGTGGGGGATTGGCAGACCAGTCCATTTGACGAATATCGTCTGCCTCTCGTTCCAATACGTCTCCATCTGTGCAATAGGATGGATTGCCAATTGTCATCCATAACATGGAAATCAGAGCCGAATCCCCCCACTGCAAAGATGCACATGGGGAACGAGTAGGGCGTCACAATAACATGGACTGGTGTGAATACATTGTTCAAAAATGTGGGGAGTCCGTACGCCCACAGGACCCAATGCTTCCTCACGCCATAACAATAGCACCACCAAAACGATCACTTTCGTCAATGTTCATGGACTATGTGGGACAATATTCGCGAGTGTTGTCATCTGAGAAGGGCATGCAACCCCACAACTTGTTGGGCCAGTTCCTATGCTGTTGACACCGTCACTTATCTTACGTCCAAGGTTTAATACATTTCAGACAATTAATACCGTTAGGAAATGTGTGTGTATTAGGTTCAAAAAATGGTTAAAATGGCTCTGAGCACTATGGGACTTAACATCTGAGGTCATCAGTCCCCTAGAACTTAGAACTACTTAAACCTAACTGACCTAAGGACATCACACACATCCATGCCCGAGGCAGGATTCGAACCTGCGACCGTAGCAGTCGCGCGGCTCAAGACTGAAGCGCCTAGAACCGCTCTGCCACACAACCGGCGTATCATCAGGCAGTGTCACTGACAAGGTTCATATTGGTCAGGCAACATTCAACCAGCATTTGACAATAAGTGCAGTTTGGCGACTTCCATCACACTTCGCACGTAATTTCAAATGTTTTTGGAACACCCATAGTATTGGAGCAATATGCTTTATATTATATAGTACAAAATTCCTATACAATACGGTAATTGGGGAAATTAATGAAACGCTTTGTTACAACATAAGCATGGTTTGTATTTACAGTAACCTACCTGAAACAATGATATGTGTTGATAGAGGTCTCACTTGTCAGCTAAAATTGGATTGTATTTTCTTTTCCTTTTTTCTTTGAAGCTTCTTGTGTAGCTTTTTCTATAACGAACTCGTCAGTGAAGTGACCAACAGTATACCCCCATCATGATGGTGTTCCAGCGGCCTTGGTAGCGTTTTTCCATCACTAGCTTTGGATGAATCAATAAACAATCTCCAGTCTTCCTTTCTGTATTAGATACCAAACTAGAAAGAAATAAAAACTTTGAGGTTCGCCGATGACATTGTAATTCTGTCAGAGACAGCAAAGGACTTGGAAGAGCAGTTGAACGTAATGGGCAGTGTCTTGAAAAGAGAGTATAAGATGAACATCAAAAAAAGCAAAACGAGGATAATGGAATGTAGTCGAATTAAGTCGGGTGAGGCTGAGGGAATTAGATTAGGAAATGAGATAAAGTAGTAAAGCAGTTTTGCTATTTGGGGAGCAAAATAACTGATGATGGTCGAAGTAGAGAGGATATAAAATGTAGACTAGCAATGGCAAGGAAAGCGTTTCTGAAGAAGAGAAATTTGTTAAGATCGAAAGTATTTGTGTGGAGTGTAGCCATGTATCGAAGTGAAACTTGGACGATATATAGTTAAGACGAGAACAGAATAGAAGCTTTCGAGATGTGGTGCTACAGAAGAATGTTGAATATTAGGTGGGTAGACCACGTAACTAATGAGGAGGTATTGAGTAGAATTGGGGAGAAGAAATGTTTGTGGCACAACTTGACTAAGGATCAGTTGGTCGGACATGTTCTGCGGCATCAAGGGATCACCAATTTAGTATTGGAGGGCAGCGTGGAGGGTAAAAATCGTAGAGGGAGACCAAGAGATCAATACACTAAGCAGATTTAGAAAGATGTAGGTTGCAGTAGGTACTGGGAGATGAAGAAGCTTGCACAGGATAGAGTAGCATGGAGAGCTGCATCAAACCAGTCCCCGGACTAAAGACCAGAACAAAAACATGTCTACTGTGCGAAAATTGCCAATCGACCCTAAACAATGAAAAGTGTGAGGTCATCGAGGTAAGTGGGAAGAGAAATTCGTTGAATCTAAAGACCGTAAATTCAGCTAAATACCTAGGAATTACAACTCGAACAATTGAAGTTGGTAAGAACACATTGAAAATGTTGTGGGGAAGGCGAACCAGAGACTGCGGTTGGCTGGCAGAAGACTTAGAACATGTAACAGACCTACTAAGCAGACTGGCTGCACTACGCTTGTCCGTTATCTTTTGGAGTACTGCTGCGCAGTCTGGGATCCCTCTCGGATAGGATTAACAGAGTACATTGAGAAAGCCCACACGGTTAGCCGCGCGGTCCAATGCTTTGCTTTCCATGCGGGAAGGCGTGCCGGTCCCCGGCAAGAAGGCGCTCGGTGGACTGGTGTCGAGGTCCGGTGTGCAGGCCGGCCTGTGGATGGTTTTTAGGCGGTTTTCCACCTGCCTCAGCGAATGCGGGCTGGCTCCCTTTATTCCGTCTCAGTTACACCGTGTCGGCCATCGCTGCGCAAACACCGTCTTCACGTACCCGTACACCATAATTACTCTGAAACGGTACGCTCTATAAGCAGCAGGTTTCGCTGCTCGCTCGCACCGGGAAATAGAAACAGAGGCGGCTGAGCAGCCAATTTTATTACACGACGCGGCCGGCCGCGGGTGCAACACAACCCATGTGGACGGGTGGAAAGAAATCTGTCAGGCTTCATAATACGTATTTATATGTGTCGTGTATTATGCATTTCTTGTACGTGGATGTGAATCTGCACATGAACTTTCCTAATCCTGCTCACACCTTTCCGTAAAGCGTGGCCAAAGCGTAGTTGGGAAGTAGTTCTGTAGTCTAGTAGTGCCAACCTTACTCCTGGCTAGGGGATCAGAGAGACAGCACAGGCAGGTAAAAGTCAGTGTCACAAGATTTGGGGTGGAGAGATTGGTCACGGCCAAGTGGTTCGAGCACCCCCTCCACCGGGGTCCAGGAAGACCTCCGGGTGCCCGACATATTCTAGGAGTGTTACAGAAGACGGGTAAGTGAGCAGATGTGCCCTCAGTGCGTCTGTCTCAATGTTCACGCATGGAAGATAGGTATCTGAATATTTGTAGTAATTCTTTTATTTCCAGCTTCTGATTGTGTAAGGAAATGAATGTGCTCGTTTAATTCCGGAAATTTGACCCCCCTGTGTTAAAGTATCTGGTCCCCAGTTTGCCCGTTATCCCCCTCACATAGTGGATGTCCTATGTAAAATATTGGGAGACTTTGCTGATATACATTTGGCCAACGCATTTCCGTCTTGCCCGTAGAAATGTGCGTGCAGATTAGTATACAATATACCCGAGCTATAAGATGTAAAATTGTAATATCGGTAAACTGAAACAATTGCTGCTATCGCAGTAAAGTCGAGTGGTAATGTTTAAAATAAATAGGAAATCAACTGTCATCAATCTTTAACATACCTTAAAAAATCACAAAGAAGTCGAGTTAAAGGAATTTATTGAAAATAAAAGCTATAGAATGCAGTGACCCACACATTAGCATGTGAGCCCTCCAGCCCCTTGCCTAGTATCGTACAGAATGGACACCCTCTCTAGGTAGCGCTCTCAAGCTCCTCTCCCCAGTTATCCGTTGCGCAATTTTGATTCAGGGCTTGACGACATCAACTTTCATCTGGTGTCCCTAGGAAGGAGGTAAGACGGTAAACTTTCAAGTCTACCACGCAAACATTTGGGCTTACCCTCTGCTGGTAGGAGTCGTTCTCGTGTGGGCTCCACTGGGGACCGAATCGCACAGAAGCCCTGAGTTCGGTGTGGTGTGGGTGGACTGCTGTGGCCTGTTGTGGTGCTGTGATCCACTGAGGGCTACTGCGGGACGATGCCTCTCCGGCGTTTCTAGGTCCCCAGTTCCATACAGTGCAATAAAATACATTGACAAATTTCTGAAAAGAGCAGCACGTTTTTTGCTATCGACAAGTATGCGAGAGAAGACGGCGGGGGTGGCCGAGCGGTTCTAGGCGCTATAGTCTGGAACTGCGCGACCGCTACGGTCGCAGGTTCGAATCCTGCCTCGGGTATGGATGTGCGTGATGTCCTTAGGTTGGTTAGGTTTAAGGAGCTCTAACTTCTAGGGGACTGATGACCTCAGATTGTAAGGTGTCAGGCAAATCCAACACCTTCCATGAAAACCCTGACATAATAAACAAATCTACTAATATGTCACATAGCTCCGAATAAATCGTGACATTAAATTAACCAAAGTAATACAAGTAACGAGTGAGCAAATGGAATACCACAGACTAACACAAGAATGCCTAAATGCCTGTCGTACCTTCCCACCGTGAGGCAGACGCAGTTCCGAGGGGAGAAACGAGGACACAAGACGAAAGCAGAACCGAGTTAAGCTAGAAGGCCCTACGATAACGGACGGAGTGGACACCCACGTCGCTAGCCTACCGCTAAGTCTACCACCCGCATGTTTTAGCGTGAGACTTTTTCGCGTCTCTGTTACGTCAAGGACCACCCCCCAGCCCATGTTAAAAGCTAGAGCCCTCCAGAAAAACAGTATAGATCTTACGATAACGCTAAAAGGACCACACCAGCTGCAGGTTTTAGCGCGAGACTTTTTAGCGTCTCTGTTACGTTGCAAACTTTAAAAACATTGCCCCACCACGAAAAGTATAACGTTTCTCATTGGATAGACAGAATTTTTGTAGGCGGAGCTTAAGGGTAACATTAAGACCCTATTTGGTCAGATGAAAACATAGATAGATAGTTTTTTTAAACTAACTTCGGTAAATTGTAGTAAGGAGAAGTTAAGAGTTAGTTAGTTCCGAGACGGCGAGCTGGATGGCTTGTGCGGCGGCCGCTGTCGCCCTGACGCTGCCTAACCAACGACAAGGTAATGAACGCACGCGGTGCCGCATTTTTGAGCGCATAAGGCTTCACTCAGAACTGCTGAAGTCTCATCTGTTACACCCCTTTTTTTGCGTAATACTAGTGTCGACCGTTAATTAAAACTCATGGTGTTCACATTTGCCACTTGAAGACCAGATCTGAAACGCGATGATTTTTCTTTTATATAGTTATTGAGAAGCCACATCAGCCACTGTAATTTACGACAAGTTAGATGAGTAATTAAAGATAATCGAGGGTCACTGTAGACCATTTTGATAGTTTTCTCTTTTGTGAAACTTAAATTAAACCTACATTATAGATGTGATATGGCATAGGTCATCCTTCGATCGATTGTAGAACTTGGAAACCCATTCAGGGAATATTCGTTCACATTTTTGTTGAACGCAGTTGGTTTTTACCATCCTGTATTGAAACATTTCCTTTTATCAATAGTGCAATTTATAAACGATGTTCGGTGAGTAGAATAAAATTTCCAATGGTAAACTTAAATGCTTTTACGACGTTATTTTACCAGATAACTAAAAATAGGAAAGCCTTGAACCCTTTCCACTAAATTTAGTTAGTATTAAGATTCTTTTACAGGGAGTGCAGTGGAGCTGACGCTGAGATCATTTAGTATTTGGTTATATCATCGCTAGTCTCACTGAACTCTTCTGAATTCTACATGTCATGTGTGGTCTGGTGTCTCCTTACCAGCAACAGGTCCCAGGTTCAAACTAGTCAATTCCCTAAGAAAGACGCTCAGAGCGTCGTTGCGCGAAAGTGGTAGGGAGACACGATATAGAACAATCAGACACCACCATGAATGTTTAGAAGATGTTAATTCCCATGGTGCCCAGAGCCATTTAAACCATTTAGTCGAGACAGTGTCACGAAAGTGATACAGGATTTGCAGTGGACATCATTGAAACAAAGGTGTTTCTCGTGGTTGCGGAATCTTTCCACGGAATTTCAATCGCCAACTTTCTCCTCCGAGTGCGAAAATATTTTGTTCACGCCGACCTACATAATAAAGGAAGCGAAATCAAATCTCGTACGGAAAGCTGGAGGTTCTCGTTTTTTCCGCGGACTGTTCGAGACTGGAATTATTGTGAAGCTGGTTCGATCAACGCTCTGCCAGATACTTTAGTGTGATTTGCAGGCCGGCCGCTGTGCCCGAGCGGCTCTAGGCGCTTCAGTCCGAAATCGCGCTGCTGCTACGGTCGCAGGTTCGAATCCTGCCTCCGGCATAGATGTGTGTGATGTCCTTAGGTTGGTTAGGTTTACGTAGTTCTAACAACAACAACAGCAATAAGTATAGGGGACTGATGACCTGAGATGTTAAGTGCCATCGTGCTTAGAGCCATTTGAACGATTTTTGTGATTTGCAGAGTATCGATCTAGATGTAGTTGTACAGAAAAGTGCTAGCACGAGTCCAGTTAGCACAATGACCGTCCACAGTGGGTTAAAAAGAATGGGGTACAATGTTTGAGAGTTCCTCACAGGCTCACACTTCTGTTGTCGATTCTAAGCGACGCTTGAGGTGATGTAAAGCGCGTCGGCACTGCAGAGTGTATGACTGGAACCGACTGATTTGCAGCGACGACTGACGCTATACAGAGCAGCCATCCGATGGAAAGGTTTGGCGAATGCCTGCAGAACGTTGGGTGTCAGCGTGTGTGAACAGTTGACACACAGCGGTGGTAGTGTTACGGTACAGGGGAGTTTTCCCTGGGTAGGTTCTGGCACCGCTACTGTGCTTAAGAAAACTGTGAATTCTGGAGGATATGAAGAGTTTTTGGAATACAGTGTGGTGCCCGCAGTAGGGGAACAGTTCGGAGACTGTGAAAGTTTACACCAGCGTGACAATACACCCTGTAATAAGGCAGTATCTGCGAAGCGATACTCTGTGGAGAATAACGTTCGCCGGCCGCTGTGGCCGAGCAGTTCTAGGCGCTTCAGTTTGGAATCACGCGGCTGCTACGGTCGCAGGTTCGAATCCTACCTGGGGCATGGTCGTGTGTGATGTCCTTGGGTTAGTTATCTTTAAGTAGTTCAAGTCTAAGGGACTGATGACATCAGATGTCAAGTCCCATAGTGCTATCATAAAAAAATTAAAAATATACTGAAATGGACTGGCATGCCCAGAGTTCCGATCACAAAGCAGCGAAACATCTTCGGCACGAAGACTTCGCTACAGACCCAAGTTTCCAACATCACTACCTTTTCTGGTTTGAGCTCCTGAGATACAACGGGCTGCTATTGAATCACAGATATCCAGACACCTAATTGAAGGTGTCCGCAGGACATTGTAAGACGCAATAAAGACGAAAGGAGGACACGCCAGAAACTGCTGTCCAGCGATATGATGTCTGCATACTTTTGATAATGCAGTGCGACTGGGAAGAACTGTACGTGAGACATCTACAGCTACATAGATACTCCGCATGCCACAACACCGTGCGTGGCCAAGGGTACCCTTTAACACTTGATGTTTCCTCTCCTGTTCCACTCGCAAATCCAGCGAGGGCAAAACGACTGCCTACAAGCCTCCGTAGTATCTTCGCGGTCCTTACGCGCACTTTATGTTGGCGGCACTGGAATTGTTCGGCAGTCAGCTTCAAATGCAGGTTCTCCAAATTTTCTCAGTAGCGTTTCTCGAAAAGAACCTCGTCCTCCCTCTAGGTATTCCCATTTCAGTTGCAGAAGCGTCTCCGCAACACGTGTTGTTCGAACCTCGCTAACAAATGCACCAGCCCGCCTCTGAATTGCTCCGATATCTTCCTTCAACCCGACCTGGTACGGATCCCAAACTCTTCAGCAGCACTCAAGAACAGGTCACACCAGCGTCCTACATGCGGTCTCCTTTACAGGTGAACCATTCTTTCCTAAATATTCTCCGAAGAAACGAAAGTCGACAATTCGCCTTCCCTACCACGGTTCACATGTGCTCGTTCCATCTCATACGGCTTTTCAACTTTGCGCCCAGGTATTTAAGTGACTTGATTGCGGTTCAAAAATGGTTCGAATGGCTCTGAGCACTATGGGAGTTAACATCTGAGGTCAGCAGTCCCCTAGAACTTAGCACTACTTGAACCTAACTAATGTAAGGACATCACACACATCCATGCCAGATGCAGGATTCGAACCTGCGACCGTAGCATTCGCGCGATTCCGAATGGAAGCGCCTATAACCACTCGGCCACAGCGGACAGCTTTGATTGTGGTGACGGTAAGTTCCTATGGGACCAAACTGCTGAGCTCATCAGTCCCTAGGCTTACATATTACTAAACGTAAACTAACTTACGTTAAGCACAACACACACGCACCCATGCCTGAGGAAGGACTCCAATCTCCGACCAGGGGAGCAGCACGAACCGTGGCAAGGCGCCATTGCCTGTCCTAGCAGGACACTATCTAGTAATACCGTACCTGAACATCACAGGTTTGATCTTCCTATTCATCCTGAAACGTCCCCTTAGAAAAATTAATGAATTACTGTGCTGATAAACCCCTTGCGTTATTTTATTTTCAAACAGCTGAGCAGAACTGAACGTACTCAGAGATTTCTCTACTTATTCTGATCATCACTAAACTGACACACAATATTTTAGCGCAACACAATCTGACTTTCAAAAATCCCTACAAATGAATGGCCCTGACTAACATTAACCTATACCTTTCACAAATCTCTTACCTCATAAAAACTACTGCAATACAGCGTGCGTCAATACTGCCAGCTGAATACTGAAGGCACTAACTACTGATAGGCATAGTTAGCAAATGAAACATTTTGATAGAGAACAGAATGTATTTACCTTTATTAAGGTCGAAAAGGTACGGCGAAACTTTCAGGAAACATTCCTCACACACAAATAAACAAAAGATGTTATGTGGACATGTGTCCAGAAACGCTTAATTTCCATGTTAGAGCTCATTTTAGTTTCGTCAGTATCTACTGTACTTCCTCGATTCACCGCCAGTTGGCCCAATTGAAGGGAGGTGATGTTGACTTCGGTGCTTGTGTTGACATGCGACTCATTGATCTACAGTACTAGCATCGAGCACATCAGTACGTAGCATCGACAGGTTAGTGTTCATCACGAACGTGGGTTTTGCAGTTAGGCAGTAGAGGCGGACCAATTCCGTGGCCTCCACGCTCTCCTGACCTCAACCCTCTTGACTTTCATTTATGGGGGTATTTGAAAGCTCTCGTCTACGCAACCCCGGTACCAAATGTAGAGATTCTTCGTGCTCGTATTGTGGACGGCTGTGATACAATACGCCATTGACCAGGGCTGCAGCAGCGCACGCTAGATTGTTCCTTTCTTCGGTTCTATTTCCAGTAAAATAGGCAGGATCCTTCGTAGATGAGGTTTAAGACCAATCTTTCGATCTCCAAGGAAAATCAAGGGGATGTTGCGTCCTGTGAAGGACTGCATTGGTCTCAGGATTCGTGGTATTTACAAAATTCCTTGTGTATGTGGAAGTAGTTACATCGGTCAGTCAGTCCGGACCATTTCCGATCGCTGTACAGAACATCAACGTCACATTAAAAATAGGGAGCTGGAAAAATCGGCAATTGCGGAGCATAGCCTCACTAGGAAACATAAAATTTTGTTCGGTGAAACAAAAGTTCTGTCTCAGGTCTCCACATACTGGGACTCGGTAATTAAGAGGCGATAGAAATCAGAATGTGCGGTAACAATTTTAATCGTGACAATGGTTACAATCTTAGTGGTGCATGGAAGCGAGCGCTCGATATGGAGAAGCGTCAGAGACATTCGCCGCGGGTCTTCGATACTCCGGGAGCGATGGCGCCACCAGTGCAGGCGTCGACAACATCTGCGGCACCGTGACGTATTCGCCGTCCAATAAGGAGTCGTCCAATCACAAGCCGTCCTGGGGCTACATAATCCTCCACAGCTGCTGTTTAGCCAGTCAGTTTCCTGACGATGACGATGGTGGTGAATATCGTCGAAAGCTCGAGGTTTTACCACGATTTGACGCGGCAAGAAGTCCGAGAATATTTTATTCTACTTAAGAAGTCTTCGAGTCACTCACATATCTGGAGCTTCTTCTGTATGCTCGTAACCTGGTTACGAGCCTACAATAAGGCACCGTGTCAAATGCTTTCCGGAAGTACGGAATCTGCCTGTTGTTCTTATAGTTATCAGTGTATCACGTGACAAATGGGCGAGCTGAGTTTCGCACGACCAATGTCTTCTAAAACCATGCTGATTCGTGGACATAAGCTTCTGAGTCTCAAGTGAGTGTATTATATTCGAACTGAGAAGATGTTCAAGCATTCTGCAGCTGTAATTTTGCGGGCCCGTTCTTTTACCATTGTTATATACTGGAGTCACCTGCTCCTTTTTCAAGTCACTTGGGACTTTGCGCTGGGCGAGAGATTCGCCATAAATGCACGCTAAGTAAGGGTCCAGTGCCATAGAGTATTCTTTGTACAATCGAACTGGGATTCCATCCGGACCTGGTGATTTGTTTGCTTTCAAATCTTTGAGTTGTTTCTCTGCTCCAGGTATGTTTATTACTATATGGACCATACGGGAGTCTGCCTGATGGTCAACCGATGGTATGTTTGTACGATTCTCGTGACTGGGCGAAAACATCCATAATATCGAGCGAGGTGGCGCAGTGGTTAGCACTGTGGACTCGCATTCGGGAGGACGACAGTTCAATCCCTGGTCCGACCATCCTGATTTAGGTTTCCAGGGATTTCCCTAAATCACTCCAGGCAAATGCCGGGATGGTTCCTTTGAAAGGGCACAGCCGATTTCCTTTCCCGTCCTTCCCTAATCCGAAGAGACCGATGACCTGGAAGCTTGGTCTCTTCCCGCGAACAACCCAACCCATCCATAATACTGATGTATCTCTCACAACAGTGTAATTCTACATTGTCTGAGTAAAACCACTCAGATCCGGAGTAATGTAAATGAGTATTCATACACTAGAGCGTGGAAAAGCAAACTGCCTATTGGCAATACGAAACCAAAAACACTAATTCGATATGCACTATACACATTGGCCATTCGCCAATGCAGCTACGCTGGTATATAGAACGAGAATGAACAAGCCTTTACAAAACAAAATACAAAAACGTCTGTCAAGTTCTCTACTGCGCTGAGAATTAAGTATTCATACACCAGCAGAAAATGACACTTCTAATAAAGCCAGAACATGTTCAATACTTCGTATGCATACCCTTCTACATCTACATCTACGTCCATACTCCGCAAGCCACCTCACGGTGTGTGGTGAAGGGTACCTTGAGTACCTCTATCGGTTCTCTCTTCTATTCCACTCTAGTATTGTTCGTGGAAAGAAGGATTGTCGGTATGCTTCTATGTGGGCTCTAATCTCTCTGAATTTATCCTCACGGTCACTTCGCGAGATATACGTAGGAGGGAGCAATATACTGCTTGATTCCTCGGTGAAGGTATGTTCTCGAAACTTGAACAAAAGCCGGTACTGAGCTACTAAGCGTCTCTCCTGCAGAGTCTTCCACTGGAGTTTATCTATCATCTCCGTAACGCTTTCGCGATTACTAAACGATCCTGTAACGAAGCGCGCTGCTCTCCGTTGGATCTTCTCTATCTCTTCTATCAACTCTATCTGGTACGGATCCCACACTGCCGAGCAGTGTTCAAGCAGTGGGCGAACAAGCGTACTGTAACCTACTTCCTTTGTTTTTGGATTGCATTTGATTAGGATTCTTTCAATGAATCTCAGTCTGGCATCTGCTTTACCGACAATCAGTTTTATAATTCCATTTTAAATCTCTCCTAATGCGTACTCCCAGATAAATTATGGAATTAACTGGTTCCATTTGTGACTTGCTATATTGTAGATAAATGATAAGGCATCTATCTTTCTATATATTCGCAGCACATTACACTTGTCTACATTGAGATTCAATTGCCATTCCCTGTGCCATGCATCAATTCGCTGCAGATCCTCCTGCATTTCAGTACAATTTTCTATTGTCACAACCTCTCGATACACCACAGCATCATCTGCAAAAAGCCTCAGTGAACTTCCGATGTCATCCACGAGGTCATTTATGTATATTGTGAATAGCAATGGTCCTATGACCCTCCACTGCGGCACACCTAAAATCACTCTTACTTCGGAAGACTTCTCTCCATTGAGAATGACATGCTGCGTTCTGTTATCTAGGAACTCTTCAGTCCAATCACACGATTGGTCTGGTAGTCCATATGCTCTTACGTTGTTCATTAAACGACTGTGGGGAACTGTATCGAACGCCTTGCGGAAGTCAAGAAACACGGCATCTACCTGGGAACCCTTCCGATGTATTACTTCTCGCAACCTCCGTGGCATGGAATGGACCAATTTTCTTGTAGTTTCCGACGCAATACCTTCCAATTCTCGAAGAAGAGCCTCTTTCAAAGAGGCCTTACTACGGATGCCGTGTTTTCTCACTCGTGTTTCCAGCTCACTCCACAAGTGTTCGATGGGATTCAGGTCCGGACTCTGAGCTGTTGTTTTAAGAGTGTGCGCAGTGTTGTAGAGCAACCACAGCCGGACAATTTGCGCCGTATGTTTGCGATCATTATCCTGTTGGAAGTAATAATTTCTAGGAAGACCCAAGGCGTCAACATTCTGTTGTAAGTTCTGTTTGAGAATGTTCATGTACAGAAATCTGTCGATGGTACCTTCCACAAACATAAAATTTCCGACACCGGAGACTGACACACAGCCCCAATACCATCACTCTACCACCTCTGTGCTTCACCGGGGGTGGGTTGAATGTTGTTTCGATCGAGGTCTGTATTCGATCTTCTCGAGACCAAGTTCCTACCATCATTGTGCACGATATTAAATTTGCTTTTATCACTAAACAATACAGTATCCCAGAAGTCGTGGACTCATGCTGTTTTGCGAATTCCATCCGCCACTTCTTGTTCTTTTTGCTGGTGTAGGACTTTCGTCTCGGGACCCGGGCTCTGTAGCCCGAATGATTGAGAATGGTACGAACTGCCCTCGGAGTGATGTCCTTTCGGAAGTGGTCAAGTACATATGCGCATAGTCCCGATGCTGTCGTTTTCGGGTTTTTATTGATGATTCTTACAAGGGGACCTGCCCATCGGACCCCCCTCAGATTTAGTTATAAATTGGCACAGTGGATAGGCCTTAAAAAACTGAACACAGATCAATCGAGAAAACAGGAAGAAGTTGTGTGGAACTATGAAAAAAAAAGCAAAACATACAAACTGAGTAGCCCATGCCCAAGATGGGGTACATCACAGCAGATTGTGAGCTCGGAAGCGCCTTAGTCCCGTGGATAGCGTGACCAACTGTTTTCGGTCAGAGAGCCGGTTGGCGTCTGTAATAAAAAAACTGAGTGGAAGGATCAACCACCGAACTTGAACAGGATGTCTTGCGACGTCCGCAACGACCAAACACAACGATCAATAACGAAGAAAACGCAAAAAAAACCTGTGGTACGTGAGGTCATTGGTTCAAGTCTTACCTTGAGTGAAAAATTTTTCTTTGTTTATTTTCGCAAAGTTATGATCTGTCCGTTCGTTCATTGACGTCTCTGTTCACTGTAATAAGTTTAGCGTCTGTGTTTTGCGACCGCACCGCAAAACCGTGCGATTGGTAGACGAAAGGACGTGCCTCTGCAATGCGAACCGAAAACATTTGATCGCAAGGTCATAGGCCAACCGATTCCTCCACGGGAAAACACGTCTGATATATTCTATACGACACCGGTTACGGCATGTCCGTCACATGACAGGAATATGTTGTCGACCCACCTAACTTGTACACTTGGCGAATGGGTGAAAAGCTTCTTCTACCTTGCCCGATTTAGGTTTTCTTGTGGATGTGATAATTACTCCAAAAAAAAGTAATGAAAACATAAGAGTTTGTCACATAAACTGCAACAAATGAATACAACAGTTTCACAGACGCACAGTTGTCCCTGTGTTCTGTCAAAACGTATGTTTTTAAAGTTTTCAAATTTTTCCGTGCGTAGACCGCCAAATGCTGCATATGTCCAAGCAAATCTGAACACGTCCTGGAATTTTCGGGAGCGAAGTTGATTATGTGTGAGTGCCTCAATTCTGATAATTGTCTTAAAATAAAGAATTATACTTTTCACTCGAGGGAAGACTTGAACCAAGGACCTCTCGTTCCGCAGTGCTCACGCTAACCACGGCGCTCCTGAGGTCACACTTTCCTTGATGTTGCGTATCTTGCACATGGACTACTCAGTTTGTATATTTTGCTTATTTTTTTCATAGTTCCACACAACTTCTTCTCTGTTTCCTCGATTGATCTGTGTTCAGTTTTTCAAGGCCCATCCACTGTGCCAACTTACAACTAAATCTGAGGGGGTTGCGATGGGGAGGTTCCCTTGTTAGTAGCATTCTGGTCTGTCTTGTTGTAAGCTTGTATGGACGACCGGTGTCGTTCACTGTTTATTACTACACGTCTGTCCTTATATCGCTTAATGATAGATTGCACAGTCGGTCGGCTTCGTCTTATGATGTTGGCAATTTCGGCATGCGACTTGCGTTGAAGATATTGGGCGACAATGATATGCCGGCCGCTGTGGCCGAGCGGTTATAGGCGCTTCAGTGCGGAACCGCGCTGCTGCTTAAGTTCTAGGGGACTGGTGACCTCAGATGTCAAGTCCCATAGTGCTGAGAGCCATTTGAACCTTTTGACAACGATGTTTCGTTCCTCGGTGGTCGTTTCCTTCCCCTTGCAGCGCATTCTGCTGTTCCACGGTACCCACGTCCGACGTGCTGTTGCTTCACGGCCGCCATGCATTTCGGGTATGCGTCAGCAGTTTGTTTGGTTGAAAGAAGTCCGCTGTATGAATACGTTTTGCCCTGGCGTAGACCGTGCGGAGTGTGACCTATTTCATTTTCCCATAATCGATTCATGGCATACGGGAAGCTTCATTACCAAGAACACGGTCATCTGGCGCTACATCATCGTACTTATTCGTATTGGCGCTGTGGTTGATTTACTATCCCAACCATAGAGTAAATATCTCTGGAGTGAGCATTCACGTGCGCAGACCAGATTTTGTGTTGTCAACATACATTGCCGGCCTAGTCACGTGTTCTCGGGACGTCGTGTCGTTTAATGTGTATTTAGAATGTCACTACATCCCTAGCACAGACAGATTCTTTTCGTACGTGTAGTGGATTATTTATATATGTTCCGCAGACATTTTCACAATATCCATCTGATACCCGGAATAAACCAGCTACGTAACTTTTAAGGGCAAGTGATATTGCATTCTGCTTCTTTGCGATAGGTGTCGCAGTTCAGATGCACTCTATTTTTGGTAGTTTTTCGGTATGATACGGTACTTTATAGTATTACAGAGCCTGACGTACATTTTTGCAGTAATAGTCTTGCAAAACGACTTGACAGTACGATAGTACTTTTGTAAGCGACCGAAAAACACCGAATGTGCCACACATTAGCGATTATATCCCCTGTTCATTCGTCCTTCTTTCTGCTATTTCTGCGTATTCATTTTCTCGTTTTTGCTATCTAAAGCACAATTTTTCTTACTGGTGACGCTTTGAAGTATTTATTTAACCCATTTTACGTACTTGCTCCCAGTTTATTAAACAAATAGTAGACTGAGTAGACTATATACATAATCGACAAGTCACTGATAAATGTGTGGAGGATAGTATTTGCTTAAACATCTAACCATCCCCTTTCCTGTTCCACCAGCAAATTTACGAGAGGCAGCGATTGTAAGCTTTTGTACGAACCGTAATGTCTATTATATAGTCATAAAATCGTAGAAAAATAGGTCTACAGAATCAAGCCTTAATTATAATGCGTTTCGAAATTTTTAAACAAATACAGTGTCTCTTACTATTATGATAACTATAATTAGAGCTACATAGTATGTACCCATGAAAAGTTACTATTCCTCCTTTCACATATTTTTCTTTGCATCCGTAGCAACAACAGTAATTCACCATCGCTATTACACTATCAACAAACAGTGAAACACAACAAAAACTCTTGATATTACAAACTTCAAACGCTGCAGAAAGCACACACGCACAGCGAAGTCAAGAAAACACGTGACAATCCTCGTTTAATGTTGACAACATGCGCAGAACACAATGCTCATTCCAGAGATATATACTCTATGATAGAGTTCTGCTTACTTAGTAGAATCCTTGGAAAGGACGCACACCAAGTTTCTGTTGGGCATTCGTGTGAATCAATGAAGCCGAGTGATTGTCAAAAAATGGACGAAAAAGAATTTCGTGTGGTGACTAAACATTACTTTATGAAAGACAAAACGCCTCAGGAGACTAAAGAGAAGCTTGATAAACATTACAGTGACTCTGCACCTTCGATGAGAACAGTTTATAAGTGGTTTCAAAAGTTTCAGAGTGGCCATATGGGCACAAGTGTTGCTGAACGTTCTGGACACCCTGTGGAGGTTACGACTCCAGAAATTATTGATAAAATTCCTGATACGGTGATGGGTGACAGAAGAAAAAAAAATGGTTCAAATGGCTCTGAGCACTATGGGACTTAACATCTTTGGTCATCAGTCGCCTAGAACTTAGAACTAACCTAAGGACATCACACACATAAATGCCCGAGGCAGGATTCGAACCTGCGACCGTAGCAGTCATGCGGTTCCAGACTGAAGTTCCTAGAACCGCAAGGCCACACCGGCCAGCTGATGACAGAAGAGTTAAGTTTCGTGAGATTGCTAGTGCTGTGGGCATCTCGAATGGGCGGGTACACAATATTTTACATGAACATTTGGAAATGAGAAAGTTATGCGCAAGATGGGTTCCGCGATTGCGCAAGCTGGACCAAAAACGGAATCGTGTGAAGTGTTGCAAGGATGGTTTGCAGCTGTTCAGGAAGAATCTGCAGGACTTTAAGCGTCGTTTCGTCTCTGTGGATGAAAAATGGATAAATTACTATACTGCTGAGACCAAACAACAATCTAATAATGGGTTACCAAGGGAAAGTCTGCTCCAAAAAAAGGGAGAAGACCAGAAAGGTTTTGGCGACTGTCTTTTTGGGTTTCGCAAGGGATCATCCTCATCGACAATGTGGAAAAGGGTAAAACTATTACTGGTGCATATTGTTCATCGTTATTGGACCGTCTGAAAACGTATTGCTCACTCTTGAGATATTTACTCCATGATCCCAACACACCATCGTAGTTTGTCACCACCTGCTGTATGAATGCTTCTTTCCATGACTGTGGCTGACGTGGTCCCAGGAACTAATTTCGTTGCGCTGTTCAGTTTCACTGTAAAAACCTACTGTGTGTATAAAGTGAACAATCGACTGGTCAGTGTGTTGTTGAAACGGGTCTACTGGGGCAGAGTGGTAGGACGGTGACATGGGCGGGCGACGTCGCAGGTGGCTCCTCTCCGTTGCGCCCTGCCCCTTTAGACTCCTGGCTCGCAGCACTGCAGCTACGACGACGGCGCGCACTGCGTACTCCTGGGGCCTCCGCTGCCCGCATTACCTGCTCGTTAAGGGCTGGCCCTCGGCCAGGCGGCCCTTCGCTTCTTTCTGTCTCGCCGCCGCCGCCGCCCCACCCTGACGCTATTAATATCCCGCCGGCCGCTTAATGGACCTCCCACTCTCCTACCAACCCACCCAATCACACCCCTCGAACTCCCCCCCTCCAACCTCCGCCCTCCCTCCCCCCCACAACTACTCCATCGCTAACCTGAGAGTCCACCCTTCTGTTGCGACGGGGTAAACATCTCTTGCGCTAAGCTCAAACTAAGAAGCAGTTTAATCGCTCGAAGCTCGGACGTGTCGTACAGTCCTGTTCATACTGACACGTGAATGATGAGTGTGGTGCACACATGCCGGAAGCCGGTTACTAACCTACTGCTTGCCAAACTCAAAATTATTATCGCTAGAGTTATGAATCAGATTCGGATACAAATGCTAAATACAAGAGTTGCATTATGCATTAATGAATAGTTGTTGTTGTTGTGGTCTTCAGTCCTGAGACAGGTCTGGTGCAGCTCTCCATGTTATTCTATTCTGTGCAAGCTTCTCCATCTCACAGTACCTACTACAACCAACATCCTTCTGAATCTGCTTAGTGTATTCATCTCTTGGTCCCCCTCTACGACTTTTACCCTCCATGCTGCCCTCCAGTATTGGTGATCCCTTGATGCCTCAGAACATGTCCTACCAACCGATCCCTTCTTCTAGTCAAGTTGTGCCACAAACTTCTCCGCAATCCTATTCAATACCTCCTCATTAGTTATATGATCTACCCATCTAATCTTCACCATTCTTCTGAACCACCACATTTCGAAAGCTTCTATTCTCTTCTTGTCCAAACTCGTTATCGTCCATGTTTCACTTCCATACATGACTATGCTCCATACAAATACTTTCAGAAACGACTTCCATTAATGAATCAATAACTCAAATCATCAAATACACAACTGGCCATTAAAATTGCTACACCACGAAGATGACTTGCTTCAGACGCGACATTTAACCAACAGCAAGAAGATGCTGTGATAAGCAAACGATTAGCTGTTCACAGCATTCACACAAGGTTGGCGCCGGTGGCGACACCTACAACATACTGACATGAGGAGAGCTTCCAACCGATTTGTCATGCACAAACAACAGTTGGCCGCTGTTTCCTGGTGAAACGTTGTTGTGATATAACGTGTATGGAGGAGAAATGCGTACCATCACGTTTCCGACTTTGATAAAGCTCGGATTGTAGCCTATCGCGATTGCGGTTTATCGTATCGCGACATTGCTGCTCACGTTGGTCGAGATGCATTGACTGTTAGCAGAATATGGAATCGGTGGGTTCAGGAGAGTAATAAGGAACGCCGTGCTGGATCCCAACAGCCTCGTATCATTAGCAGTCGAGATGACAGGCATCTTATCCGCATGGCTCTAACGGATCGTGCAGCCGCGTCTCGATCCCTGAGTCAACAGATGGAGATGTTTGCAAGACAACAACCATCTGCACGAACAGTTCGACGACGTTTGCAACAGCATGGACTATCAGCTCAGAGACTGTGGCTGCGGTTACCCTTGACGCTGCATCACAGACAGGTGTACTCGACGACAAACCTGGGTGCACGAATGGCAGAACGTCATTTTTTTGGATGAATCCAGGTTGCGTTTACAGCATCATGATGGTCGCATCTGTGTTTGGCGACATCGCGGCGAACGCACATTGGAAGCGTGTATTCGTCATTGCCATTCTGCCATATCAGCCGGCGTGATGGTATGGGGTGCCATTGGTTATATATCTTGGTCACCACTTGTTAGCATTGACGGCACTTTGAACAGTGGACCTTACATTTCAGATGTGTTACGACCCGTGGCTCTACCCTTCATTCGATCCCTGCGAAACCATACATTTCAGCAGGATAATGCACGACCGCATGTTGCAGGTCCTGTACGGGCCTTTCTGGATACAGAAAATGTTCGACTGCAGCCCTGGCCAGCACATTCTCCACATCTCCCACCAATTGAAAACGTCTGGTCAATGGTGGCCGAGCAACTGGCTCGTCACAATACGCCAATCACTACTCTTGATGAACTGTGGTATCGTGTTGAAGCTGCATGGCCAGCTGTACCTGTACACGCCATCCAAACTCTGTTTGACTCAATGCCCAGGCGTATCAAGACCGTTATTACGGCCAGAGGTGGTTGTTCTGCTTACTGATTCTCAGGATCCGTGCACCCAAATTGCGCGAAAATGTAATCACATATCAGTTCTAGAATAATATATTTGTCCAATGAATACCAGTTTATCATCTGCATTTCTTCTTGGGTGTAGCACTTTTAATGGCCAGTACTCTAAATGTAAGAGGGTGGTTTGAGAAAGCTCTCTGAACGGAATTGAAAAAAAAGTACTTACATAACTGAAACTTTTCCTGTTTTGCAATGTAGTTATCTTGTTGATTATTGCACCTGTTCCAACGATGTTCGAGTGAGTTGATCCCATCTCGAAAATGGGTTTCCTCCAGGCATGCAAAATAATTGTCAACTCCGAGTATCATTTCTTCGTTTGAAGTGAATCTTCGTCCACCAAGAAAAATTTCCAGTTTTTGGAAGAGATGGGAGTCTGACGGAGCCATATCGGGTGAATGACGAGGGTGTGCCAACAAGTCATACCTTCGTTTGCGTGATTCTTGCCATGGTGACGGCACATATGTGCGGGCGCGCATTGTCTTGATGGAAGATGACTTTCTTCCGTGCTAAACCTGGCCTTTTCTCGCGTATCTTTTGTTGCAATTTGTCCAGCATAGTATTCTCCAGTAACTGATTGCCCATTGGGAGATAATCCACGCCGGCCGCGGTGGTCTAGCGGTTCAGGCGCTCAGTCCGGAACCACGGGGCCGCTATGGTCGCAGGTTCGAATCCTGCCTCGGGCATGGATGTGTGTGATGTCCTTAGGTTAGTTAGGTTTAAGTAGTTCTAAGTTCTAGGGGACTGATGACCACAGATGTTAAGTCCCATAGTGCTCAGAGCCAATTGAGATAATCCACAAACAGAATCCCCTTCGCATCCCAGAATTGTGATGCCATGACCTTTCCTGTTTATGTAATTGACTTTGCTTTCTTTGGTGGCGGAGAGTCAGCATCTTATCGCTGCTTTGACTGTTGTTTTGTCTCTAGGGTATAGCATTGCATCCAAGTTTCATCTGTGGTCACAAGCCGGCCCAAAAAATCTTGTTCGTTTCTCCTAAAACGGGACAAACATTGTTCCGAGATGTCCGTTCTCGTGAATTTTTGATCCAGCGACAAGAGTCGAAGCAGCCATTTTGCAGATAATTTTTTTCATTTCTAATTCTTCAGTCAAAACGTGATTTACCCTTTCAGATGACATCTGGCAAGCGTGAACAATTTCACGCACTTTCAGTCGGCGATCCTCCGTGACCGTTTTGTGCACTTTTGCGATGATTTATGTAGTTGTGACACATCTTGGCCGACCAATGCGCGCATCATCATCTAAGCTCTTCCGACCAAATTTAAATTCATTTGCGCACTTGCCAACAGGTATGAAGGTGTAGAGTCCCCCAGTGTGTTCTGCAGATCGTCATGAATGTCCTCTGCTTTCATACCTTTCTTTAAGAAGTACTTGCTCACTGATCCAATCTTTTGTCCATTTTCGCAAATCAACAGGCGGGAAGAACAAGAGAGCCACGTCACCGCCACAGCTCTCTTCCAAGAGCACTGACGTGGCACGTGTTTACAGGCAACACTCCAATGAATATCACGTGAACAACTCGTTGCGCTGGCGCTGACCTCTCGCGGTGATTCCGAGAACTTTTCAAACCACCCTCACATTTTGTTTGAAAGCAAAAGACGTGAACAATTTCAAACTGCGACTAAGATGAGTCATAAAGGATTTTACAAATTACTTGAGAATGTAGAATGAAAATTTCAGTTTACAGTGGAGCGTGCCCTGATATGAAACTTCCTGACAGATTAAAACTGCGTGCGTAATCGGTCTCGAACCCGGGACCCTTGCATTTGGCGGGCAACTGGTCTACCGATTTTTTTTTCCATTATTGTTCGTTGTATTTGGTAGTAGCGGACGTCATATGACAGTTAGTTGTTGATCCGATCACTCCGTTTTTTTTTCTTTTTAGTTACAGAGGCAGCCAGCTCTCTGGCGATTGAACTACCCAAGCACGACATACGCCCCCTCCTCACAGCTTTAGGATTGCCAGTACCTCGTCTCCTACCTTCCAAACTTTACAGAAGCTCTCCTGCGAACCTCGCAGAACTAGCACTCCTGGAAGAAAGGATACTGCGGAGACATGGCTTGACCACAGCCTGGGGGATGTTTCCAGAATGAAATTTTCACTCTGCACCGGAGTGTGTGCTGACATGAAACTGCAAAATGACTGGAAAACAGTTCTCTGAATCACATGGAATTATATAACACACCATTGACTCAAATTATGTAATGCACAGGAGCCGACGACAACTGAGCAAAAGCTGTCAGTATTCTTAAGACAAATTATGATCAGTGACATCCATTTTCTTTATTCAATGAATGATAAAATGTTGGACCGATGTATCTACGTGTTTTCTTTTCAAACCCTGATGTAAAAAGGTATCATAAAGATTTCTGGTTTCTCTCAATGTCTTTACAAAATTTCCTTTTGCGGTTGTGCATCTTCACTGTAATACGGTATGATGGAGTGTTACTGTTTATTAGTCCTACAACGATAGGAAGTCCACAGGCCTATTTAGTGCCGTGGGCGTTTATAAACGGACATTTGCCCGAAGTAGTTTTAAATGCACAATATCTCGACATTTATAAAAAAGTAATTCTTCAGGCTTTTAATCTTAGAATGTATTGTTTACTAGTTAAAATAAGAGATGGTACAATACTTCCGATACTGAAAATTAGTGAACGTATACACTTAAGCTTACATATATCATTCATTGTATTTATTACTAAGAACGAAAGAAAAAAGCGATCAGCTTTTTTTTTACTAGCATTTCAATCTGGTGTACCAAGCTGTTTAGTGACAGATGGAATATAGACGACCTATATGTATACAGTCGTAGGTCATCGCTTTGTAGTGTGCACACTTTATAATCGGCATCAAATCACTGAGTATTACTGAAGAATGATTAACGACAGCAAAATTATTACTGAATGTATTAAACACCTGGCATGTGATTCTTGATGACAAATGTATTCTTAAATGCTATACTGTTTTCAATGAAGAAAAACAAAACTTTCATTATTTGAGTTCGTCTATAATTTTCTGTTCTGTTCCTTTCTTTACTTACTTCTGTATGACTGCACTGCTGTGAAAATAAAATTGACCTCATTAAAGATGCAAAACGTTTTACAGTACAATTTGTTTCCCCTTATCAACAAAAGCAAAACGAAGATAATGGAATGTAGTCGAATTAAGTCGGGTGATGTTGAGGGTGTTAGATTAGGAAATGAGACACTTAAAGTAGTAAAGGAGTTTTGCTATTTGGGGAGCAAAATAACTGATGATGGTCGAAGTAGAGAGGATATAAAATGTAGAGTGGCAATGGGAAGGAAAGCGTTTCTGAAGAGGAGAAATCTGTTATCATCGAGTGTTGATTTAAGTGTTAGGAAGTCGTTTCTGAAAGTATTTCTATGGAGTGTATCCATGTACGGAAGTGAAACATGGACGATAAAGAGTTTGGACCAGAAGAGAATAGAAGATTTCGAAATGCGGTGCTACAAAAGAACGCTGAAGATTAGATGGGTATATCACATAACTAATGAGGAGGTGTTGAATAGGATTGGGGAGAAGAGAAGTTAGTGGCACAAGTTGACTAGAAGAAGGGATCGGTTGGTAGGACATGTTCTGAGGCATCAAGGGATCACCAATTTAGTATTGGAGGGCAGCGTGGAGGGTAAAAATCGTAGAGGGAGACCAGGAGATGAATACACCAAGCAGATTCAGAAGGATGTAGGCTGCAGTAGGTACTGGGAGATGAAGAAGCTTGCACAAAATAGGGTAGCACGGAGAGCTGCATCAAACCAGTCTCAGGGCTGAAGACCACTACAACAACAACAATAACTCTCCCCTAACTCTCAACCAGCTTGTTCGACTCAATTGCCCAACCACCAAAGACACAATGTTGCAAAACGCTTTTTCCATTGTGAACTATCAGCTTAAAATCTCGCTTGTCAATTAATCTTTAAAATGCATAAATTCCCAGGCATTTACGAATTTTGGTCATTTGTCACGGCATTTATACTGGGCATATGCCCCGACTTCTCAATCGCCAGGCGTTTTACTGATTAGACACGGCTGTACTGCGGTGCAATGAAAGTAAAATCGTGCCAAAATGATTGTCGGCTGCTTGAGGCACCACATCAAGTATGAAATTAGGACTGCTAAGCAGAAGAGACTAAATGCTATAAACAAGCCGTTTCACCATTTATGTCGAGCAGGGATCTTAAATTAGAGCAAACTTCTAAGTTCTGTGTTTCATGGTAGTAGTGGTAATTGGTAAGACTCCATAATTCCAATAGAACATATAATCCTCGTTAATAAGTAATCACCCAGTCTCAAGTTAATAGGTGGAGAAACGCAGTTTGCCTGCTGAGCTGAGCGAGTGTGAGACATCTGGCCTACCCAGTGTGACGTACTCACCGCCGCCTGTTTCTCTCGTGGGGCTTAACACATTCTGAATGTGAGAAGAAGAATCTGCTACATCAGATTTTTGCCCTGTCGAGAGCAACCTGGCGAACGAGATAACATATCGGCCAATGAGATAACGTATCGGTTTTACGTCACAGTGGAGAACTTAGGGGACGCCATGTTTTGTTACTCCATACATAGCTGAACTATACAGGGTGAGTCACAACTATTGCCACCTAGAATAACCCCTAAAATATGGAAGAAGCCTGAAAGTTTGTGGGACAAATGTTGCATGGGACAATGGGCGCTATAATATGACGTTGGTTTTTTGTTGTTAGCTAGGGTCGTTTCAAAGATATGGTCAACAATTTTTTTTTAATGGGATGCTATACTTTGGTACTTATATTCTGAAAGCGACTATCGAAACGAATCCAATGATGTGTAGCAGTAAAGTCTTTGAAGGTCATCGAAGGTCAACAAGGTGGCATGAACGTCCATTTACAGAAGGTGTTCGAAGTGGTGACCTTTGGTATCAGTGCAGTGCTGCAATCTTTTTATCATGGATTCAGCGGTATTCCTTATCACATCGGCACTTATCGAAGCACATTCAAAGTGTTGTTAATAAACATTCTCTATTTAAACTAGACTGAACTGCATCTGGCTGCGTATTTAACTGAACTGAACCTTATCTGACTGCATGAAAATATTGTTGGATAATTAATACTCAACATACACATATGACTGCATGAAAGCTTAGTGGTAAAATTAAATGAAAGTCGCCAACCTGCATCTGACTGCGTCTGTGGACTTAGCTCGTGCACTCCTTCCCGTTTAGCCGCTGATAAAACATATATTCAACTCAGCCATAGTGCAATGGCATAAAATTGTCATTCTAGAAAACTTTACTCATTTTCGCCCTGTTTGTTAATTAATAAAAATTCTGTCCTGATCTGAATAATTTGCCAACTGTGCAATGGTATATAGATTATTTTACTCTGATAAATGAAATTATTAGCTTTACTCATGGGAACTTTACTTTAATGTACCTTTTGCTTGAATGCAAGCACAGGATGCGGAGAACGACATAAGGTGTGAGATGAAACTTTAAATTTATCGAAAAAATATTTATTGTTCAAACTTTTAAGGAGCATCTGAAAAACTAAATAAAAACTTGTATAGCATGGATTTACGAGAAAGTTTCACAAAACGCTTATTGCATCAACAATGGGATTTCTATCTAGCTTTTAGACATTATTTAACCAAAGAAAACCTATTTTATTAATTATTCTTTCTAGTTTCCCCAGGTATGTGCCGAGTTTCGCTCAATATATAGCTTATCATGTGCGCAGCGCCAATTCTTACTTTGATGCTGTCACGACCCGGCTGCCTCCTGCAGGCATCTAGCTCCGACTCGAAACACGTCTGCTGTCTTGCGCATCTCTTCACCACTGCCCAAACTTTTACCGCGTGCACCTAGCTCTGTTCGCTGTCAAAGATCTTACTACTCGAAGATGTACTACTCGTCCAACCATGCGGTTGGGAACTATCGACATTTTTCACTGGCTCTATCCTGATCGAATCTCAGCACATACCTTTCAACATGCTCTGACATCTCTCGTACATCTTGCAAAATAGTAAATATTCGCCTAATATGTGGTATGCATCTAACGTGCCAGTGATGCGTAAAAACCATAAGACGGTTTCAGAAAATAACACTAACTAGTATCGTCAAATCAAGCGAATGTGAATGATGTATTCCTTCGAAGAACAAGTCGTAATGCTTCTCATTTACGGAAAGCTAGAGACTTACACGCTGCAAGATATCTACATCAACATATACGGGTTGTTACGAAAAGGTACGGCCAAACTTTGAGTAAACATTCCCCATACACAAATAAAGAAAAGATGTTATGTGGACATGTGTCCGCAAAAGCTTAATTTCCATGTCAGAGCTCATTTTAGTTTCGCTCAATGGAGCACGTTATCACCATTTCATACGGGATACTCTACCTGTGCTGCTAGAACATGTGCCTTTACAAGTACGACACAACATGTGGTTCGTGTACGATGGAGCTCCTGCACATTTCAGTCGAAGTGTTCGAATGCTTCTCAACAACAGATTCGGTGACCGACGGATTGGTAGAGGCGGACCAATTCCGTGGCCTCCACGCTCTCCTGACCTCAACCCTCTTGACTTTCATTTATGGAGGCATTTGAAAGCTCTTGTCTACGCAACCCCGGTACCAAATGTAGAGACTCTTCGTGCTCGTATTGTGGACGTCTGTGGTACAATTCTCCAGGGCTGCAGCAGCGCATCAGGGATTCCATGCGACGGAGGATGGATGCACGTATCCTCGCTAACGAAGGACATTTTGAACATTTCCTGTAACAAAGTGTTTGAAGTCACGCTGGTACGTTCTGTTGCTGTGTGTTTCCATTCCATGATTAATGTGATTTGAAGAGAAGTAATAAAATGAGCTCTAACATGGAAAGTAAGCGTTTCCTGACACATGTACACATAACATATTTTCTTTCTTAGTGTGTGAGGAATGTTTCCTGAAAGTTTGGCCGTGCCTTTTTGTAACACTCTGTATATATATTGTGAAAAGCAATGGTCCCATAACACTCCCCTGTGGCACGCCAGAGGTTACTTTAACGTCTGTAGACGCCTCTCCATTGTGAACAACATGCTGTGTTCTGTTTGCTAAAAACTCTTCAGTCCAGCCACACAGCTGGTCTGATATTCCATAGGCTCTTACTTTGTTTATCAGGCGACAGTGCGAACTGTATCGAACGCCTTCAGGAAGTCAACGCAAATGGCATCTACCTGGGAGCCTGTATCTAATGTTTTCTGGGTTTCATGAAGAAATAAAGCGAGTTGGGTCTCACACGATCGCTGTTTCTGGAATCCATGTTGATTCCTACAGATTAGATCCTGGGTTTCCAGAAGGTGTGCGGACATTTGCCACGCCGGACTTTAGCCACGATGTTACCTACTCCGAAGGGCTGGGTCCCTTGTCTCCTCCTCACTTACTGAGCCTTCCCGCTGCTTTACTAAACACAGAACCAGAATATCTTTGGATTTCCCGCCACATGTCTAGAGAGAGTTTCGTTGTGGAAATCATTAAATGCATCTTAGTGTGTGAGGAATGTTTCCTGAAATTTTGGCCGTGCCTTTTTGTAACACCCTGTATACTCTGCTAGCCTCCAAGAAGTATGTGGCGGAGAGCACAGTTCGCGCCAAAGTCATATTTCCCCACCCTCTGCTCCATTCGCGGATCGCTGGAGGGAAAAACGACTGTCTGAACGCCTCAGTGCGGACTCTGTCTTATCTTCGAATGGTGATCATTACGCGATTTGGAAGTGGGTGGTGATAATATATGTTCTACGTCCTCGGCAAATATCGGATATCGGAATTCAGTGAACAGCCCCTTCTGTTTAGCGCCTTGTCTATCTGCAAGTGTGTCCCACTTCAAACTTTCTATGATATTTGTAACGCTCTCGCGATGGCTAATGTACCAGTCACGAATCTTTCCGCTCTTCTTTGGACCTTCTCAATCTCTTGAATCAGACCCAACTGACAAGGGTCCCAGACAGACGAACAATACTCCAAGACTGAACGAACCAACGTATTGTAGGCTATTTCCTTTGTTGAAGGACTGCTTCGCTTCGGGATCCTACCAATAAAGCGCAATCTAGAGGTCGCCTTACTCGTTACTTGTGTAATCTTATTATTCCATTTGACATCATTTCGAACGTCACACCCAGATACGTGACGGATGTTACCGCTTCTAAAGACTGGGCATTTATTTTGTACTCGTACATTAATTGAGATTTTCGCTTTTTTATACGCAGTTGGTTACACTTACTAATATTGAGACATGAGATAACTGCCAGTCATTATACCACACATTTATTTTCTGCAAATGCTCATTCATTTGTTCACAACTTTCGTGTGAAACTACTTTCCTGTAGACTACAGCATCATCGGCAGACAGTCCAATGCCGCTGTCATACCATCAACCCGATCGCTTATGTAAATCGTAAAAAGCAGAGGACCTATTACGCTACCCTGGGGCACACCTGAAGTAACGCTTGTTTCTTTTGAAGTCACCCTGTTCAGGACGATATACTGCCCCCTGTCTGTTAGAAAACTTTCTATCCAACCGCATATGTCATCGGATAGACCGTAAGAGCCCACTTTTTGGAGCAAGCGACAGTGCAGAACTGAGTTGAATGCCTTTCGAAAGTCGAGAAATATGGCATCAACCTGGGAGCCTGTTGTATATCATGCACAAACAGGGCCAGCTGTGTCTCGTACGACCGTTGTTTGCTAAAACCGTGCTGGTTTCTGCAGATGAGCTGCTCAGAGTCTAGAAACGTCATTATGTCTGAACACAATATATGTTCCATGATTCTACAACAAATCGATGCCAGTGAAATAGGCCGGTAATTATGTGCATGCAATTTTCTACTCTTTTTATAGATTGCTATGATCTGGTTCTTCTTCTTCCAGTCGCATGGAACTTTCCGCTGTTCCAATGATCTCTGATAGATGATGGATAAGAATGGTGCTACATTTGTAGCATAGTCAACATAGAACCTTACGCGGATACCGTCTAGGCAAGAGGCCTTCCTGGCGTCTAAGGATCTTAACTGTTTTACAATCCCATATATACTAAACACTATGCCAGCCATCTTTGCGTTTGTTCGATAATTGGAAGAAGGAGTGATGCTGCAGTCCACTACCGTAAACGAGTTTTTGCAAGCTAGGTTTAGAATTTCGGCCTTCTGTTTATCATCATCAGTTACATGACCCGTGAGAGGCACCCACATGCCTTGCTCAAACTGTGGCATCAAGCAGTCAGGCCAGCAAGATGAGTGGTCTGCCAAGCGAGTGGATTCATTCTTATTTATCGAGTAACATGAGCTCTATATTATTTTGGTCATCAGTCTGACTGATTTGATGCGGCCCGCCACGAATTCCTTCCCTGTGCTAACCTCTTCATCTCAGACTAGCACTTGCAACCTACGTCCTCAATTATTTGCTTGACGTATTCCAATCTCTGTCTTCCTCTACAGTTTTTGCCCTCTACTGCTCCCTCTAGTATCATGGAAGTCATTCCCTCATGTCTTAGCAGATGTCCTATCATCCTGTCCCTGCTCCTTATCAGTATTTTCCACATATTCCTTTCCTCTCCAATTCTGCGTAGAACCTCCTCATTCCTTACCTTATCAGTCCACCTAATTTTCAACATTCGTCTATAGCACCACATCTCAAATGCTTGGATTCTCTTCTGTTCCGGTTTTCCCACAGTCCATGTTTCACTACCATACAATGCTGTACTCCAGACGTACATCCTCAGAAATTTCTTCCTCAAATTAAGGCCGGTATTTGATATTAGTAGACTTCTCTTGGCCAGATATGCCTTTTTTGCCATAGCGAGTCTGCTTTTGATGTCCTCCTTGCTCCGTCCGTCATTGGTTATTTTACTGCCTAGGGAGCAGAATTCCTTACCTTCATTGACTTCGTGACCATCAAACCTGATGTTGAGTTTCTCGCTGTTCTCATTTCTACTACTTCTCATTACCTTCGTCTTTCTCCGATTTACTCTCAAACCATACTGTGTACTCATTAGACTGTTCATTCCGTTCAGCAGATCATTTAATTCTTCTTGACTTTCACTCAGGATAGCAATGTCATCAGCGAATCGTATCATTGATATCCTTTCACCTTGTATTTTAATTCCACTCCTGAACCTTTCTTATATTTCCATCATTGCTTCCTCGATGTACAGATTGAAGAGTAGGGGCGAAAGGCTACAGCCTTGCATTACTCCCTTCTTAATACGAGCACTTCGTTCTTGATTGTCCACTCTTATTATTCCCTCTTGGTTGTTGTACATATTGTATATGACCCGTCTCTCCCTATAGCTTACCACTACTTTTCTAAGAATCTTGAACGGCTTGCATCATTTAATACTGTCGAGCGCTTTTTCCAGGTCGACAAATCCTACGAATGTGTCTTGATTTTTCTTTAGCCTTGCTTCCATTATTAGCCGTAACGTCAGAATTGCCTCTCTCGTGCCTTTACTTTTCCTAAAGCCAAACTGATCGTCAGCTAGCACATTCTCAGTTTTCTTTTCCATTCTTCTGTATATTATTCTTGTAAGCAGCTGCGATGCATGAGCTGTTAAGCTGATTGTGCGATAATTCTCGCACTTGTCAGCTCTTGCCGTCTTCGGAATTGTGTGGATGATACTTTTCCGAAAGTCAGATGGTATGTCGCCAGACTCATAGATTCTACACACCAACGTGAATAGTCGTTTTGTTGCCACTTCCCCTAATGATTTTAGAAATTCTGATGGAATGTTATCTATCCCTTCAGCCTTATTTGACCGTAAGTCCTCCAAAGCTCTTTTAAATTCCGATTCTAATACTGGATCCCCTATCTCTTCTAAATCGACTCCTGTTTCTTCTTCTATCACATCAGACAAATCTTCACCCTATCTGCTCTCTCCTCTGCATTTAACAGTGGAATTCCCGTTTCACTCTTAATGTTACCACCGTTGCTTTTAATGTCACCAAAGGTTGTTTTGACTTTCCTGTATGCTGAGTTTGTCCTTCCGGCAATCATATCTTTTTCGATGTCTACACATTTTTCCTGCAGCCATTTCGTCTTAGATTCCCTGCACTTCCTATTTATTTCATTCCTCAGCGACTTGTATTTCTGTATTCCTGATTTTCCCGGAACATGTTTGTACTTCCTCCTTTCATCAATCAACTGAAGTATTTCTTCTGTTACCCATGGTTTCTTCGCAGCTACCTTCTTTGTACCTATGTTTTCCTCCCCTACTTCTGTGATGGCCCATTTTAGAGACGTCCATTCCTCTTCAACTGTGTTGCCTACTGCGCTATTCCGTATTGCTGTATCTATGGCGTTAGAGAACTTCAAACGTATCTCGTCATTCCTTAGAACTTCCGTATCCCACTTCTTTGCGTATTGATTCTTCCTGACTAATGTCTTGAACTTCAGCCTACTCTTCATGGCTCTGAGCACTATGGGACTCAACTGCTGTGGTCATTAGTCCCCTAGAACTTAGAACTACTTAAACCTAACTAACCTAAGGACATCACACACATCCATGCCCGAGGCAGGATTCGAACCTGCGACCGTAGCAGTCGCACGGTTCCGGACTGCGCGCCTAGAACCGCGAGACCACCGCGGCCGGCCCTACTCTTCATCACTACTATATTGTGATCTGAGTCTGTATCTGCTCCTGGGTACGCCTTACAATCCAGTATCTGATTTCGGAATCTCTGTCTGACCATGACGTAATCTAATTGAAATCTTCCCGTATCTCCCGGCCTTTTCCAAGTATACCTCCTCGTCTTGTGATTCTTGAACAGGGTATTCGCTATTACTAGCTGAAACTTGTTACAGAACTCAATTAGTCTTTCTCCTCTTTCATTCCTTGTCCCAAGCCCATATTTTCCTTTAACCTTTTCTTCTACTCTATCCTCTACAACTGCATTCCAGTCGCCCATGACTATTAGAGTTTCGTCCCCCTTTACATACTGCATTACCGTTTCAATATCCCCATACACTTTCTCTATCTGTTCATCTTCAGCTTGCGACGTCGGCATGTATACCTGAACTATCGTTGTCGGTGTTGGTCTGCTGTCGATTCTGATTAGAACAACCCGGTCACTGAAATGTTTACAGTAACAGACCATCAGCCCTACCTTCCTATTCATAACCATTTTCTGCTGCTGTTGATATTACCCGATACTCATCTGACCAGAAATCCTTGTCTTCCTTCCACTTCACTTCACTGACCCCTACTATATCTAGATTGAGCCTTTTCATTTCCTTTTTCAGATGTTCTAGTTTCCCTATCACGTTCAAGGTTCTGACATTCCACGCCCCGACTCGTAAAACATTATCCGTTCGATAAGCTCTAGTATTCACAATTAAGTTACAAATTTATCTCCTGTATGAATATTACGCAACCGAAACGGATAACGCACATCTGACTATTAGTAATTTACACAACTCTGACTGTTCACTATGCACTGGCAATACCACATTTTCTATCTTACCCAACGGCTTTGATCAACACTGAATATGAATGGCACACACATTATAAATTCTGGATATCATGACAGCATACTATTCGAAGGAAAAGGCCACCAATCTTTTTCTTTTCACTATCTTTTTTATTCCGATAAATTCTATAACCTAAACACACCATTACATTTTCTGCAAAAATTGCACATGAGAAACACCGCCGAGTGAGCATGGCTTTACATAGGTGATTCTCTATCTTATGGTCTCGTAATTATCTAACACTATAGTGCACTTTCTGGATAGGATGGGGGATCTTTTGCTATATCTCACACTTCGAGTCTCACCCCCATCACGAAAATTTCCTCCCGACCGTGCGGTACTAAAAGGAACATGCATAATCCACTGCCTCTGAACCTATCTTGCTAGTTCCCATGCAAACCACACATACTTAAATTACATAAAATACACCACACTGGCAACATGGAATACTACACAAGGAATAGTCACAACCTTATAATCACATCACTTTCAGCTTTCCCACTTCAATTAGTATTCATCCCAGTTTCACCCGACACTGCCCCACTTCGTAACTTTTCTTTCCTACTACGAACTCTGGAGCATACATGCACGTCTTCCTGTGTAATGCAAGCCAAGTGGCATTGCTGGATAGACGGCTGACTCACCGTGCTTCTCTCTCAGAGTATTATACACTCCTGGAAATTGAAATAAGAACACCGTGAATTCATTGTCGCAGGAAGGGGAAACTTTATTGACACATTCCTGGGGTCAGATACATCACATGATCACACTGACAGAACCACAGGCACATAGACACAGGCAACAGAGCATGCACAATGTCGGCACTAGTACAGTGTATATCCACCTTTCGCAGCAATGCAGGCTGCTATTCTCCCATGGAGACGATCGTAGAGATGCTGGATGTAGTCCTGTGGAACGGCTTGCCATGCCATTTCCACCTGGCGCCTCAGTTGGACCAGCGTTCGTGCTGGACGTGCAGACCGCGTGAGACGATGCTTCATCCAGTCCCAAACATGCTCAATGGGGGACAGATCCGGAGATCTTGCTGGCCAGGGTAGTTGACTTACACCTTCTAGAGCACGTTGGGTGGCACGGGATACATGCGGACGTGCATTGTCCTGTTGGAACAGCAAGTTCCCTTGCCGGTCTAGGAATGGTAGAACGATGGGTTCGATGACGGTTTAGATGTAACGTGCACTATTCAGTGTCCCCTCGACGATCACCAGAGGTGTACGGCCAGTGTAGGAGATCGCTCCCCACACCATGATGCCGGGTGTTGGCCCTGTGTGCCTCGGTCGTATGCAGTCCTGATTGTGGCGCTCACCTGCACGGCGCCAAACACGCATACGACCATCATTGGCACCGAGGCAGAAGCGACTCTCATCGCTGAAGACGACAATTCTCCATTCGTCCCTCCATTCACGCCTGTCGCGACACCACTGGAGGCGGGCTGCACGATGTTGGGGCGTGAGCGGAAGACGGCCTAGCGGTGTGCGGGACCGTAGCCCAGCCTCATGGAGACGGTTGCGAATGGTCCTCGCCGATACCCCAGGAGCAACAGTGTCCCTAATTTGCTGGGAAGTGGCGGTGCGGTCCCCTACGGCACTGCGTAGGATCCTACGGTCTTGGCGTGCATCCGTGCGTCCCTGCGTTCCGGTCCCAGGTCGACGAGCACGTGCACCTTCCGCCGACCACTGGCGACAACATCGATGTACTGTGGTGACCTCTCGCCCCACGTGTTGAGCAATTCGGCGGTACGTCCACCCGGCCTCCTGCATGCCCACTATACGCCCTCGCTCGAAGTCCGTCAACTGCACATACGGTTCACGTCCACGCTGTCGGGGCATGCTACCAGTGTTAAAGACTGCGATTGAGCTCCGTATGCGACGGCAAACTGGCTGACACTGACGGCGGCGGTGCACAAATGCTGCGCAGCTAGCGCCATTCGACGGCCAACACTGCGGTTCCTGGTGTGTCCGCTGTGCCGTGCGTGTGATCATTGCTTGTACAGCCCTCTCCCAGTGTCCGGAGCAAGTATGGTGGGTCTGACACACCGGTGTCAATGTGTTCTTTTTTCCATTTCCAGGAGTGTATATATATAATGTCCGTTTGTTCAAAATAGTGTATCTCCGGAAGTTCCGAACCTCCTGCTTTGAAATTTTGTCACAAGGTTGCTTTATAGTACAGGCGAAGTTTTAGATACCCACTTGGGGCTTTAATGAAACAAACTGGTTACACATGTATCGTTCTTAGTATTTTCCATCGCTGGCCACTACTTTCTCCCATCTTTCTGGCCGTGTACGTATCTCGCGACGTAAAAATTGTTCGTCTTTTGAAGCGATCCACGAATCGATCCAATTTGTGACTCCTTCATGAGATCGAAAGTGTTTGTCAGCCAGGCCGTACGCCATTGATCTAAACAGGTGATAGTCAGAGGGAGCAATGTCTGGAGGATACGGCGGGTGGGGCAGGACTTCCCATTTCACGTTTGCAAGCACGTTTGGCCCTCTTTTCCAACGTGGGGTCGAGCGCTGTCGTGCTGCAAAATCACTTTATCTTACCTCTTGCTGTATTGCGGCCGTTTGTCTTTTAATGCTCTGCTCAAACGCATTAATTGCTTTCGATAACGAGCACCTGTGATTGTTTCACTCGGTTTTAACACTTCGAGCTGGTCACACCAAATGCAGAGCATGATCTTGGAGCCGTGAATATTCGGTTTGGCCGTCAACGTGGAAACGTGGCCAGGATATCCCCACGATTTTTTTGCCTTTAGAGCTATCCTAATGAACTCATTTTCATCCCCGGTCACAATGCGATGCAGAAATTCCTTCCGTTTTTGCTTCTGAAGCAGCTGTTCACAAACACACAAACGCCGTTCAACGTCTCTCGGTTTCAGCTTACACGGGACCCAAGTTCCTTCTTCCTGAATCGTGCCCGTAGCTCTGAGACGTTTTGAAATGGCTTGCTGTGTCACTCCAAATAATCGTGCCAATTTTTCTCGGGTTTGACACGAGTCTACAGTCAGCAATGTCTCCAATACTGCACCCTGATAAACATCCTCTCTTCCTCGACTACGACGTTAAAATCACCGTTATTAAAGCGTTGAAACCAGTCACGACACGTTCTTTCACTAATAGCGTTCTTACCGTACGTACTTGAGAGCGTTCGATGAGACTCAGCCGCTGTTTTCTTCATATTGAAAGAAAAGAGTAACACCTTCCGCAAATGTCGAGAATTAGGCTCGTAAACTGATATTTTTCAGTCAAGAACAACTTTACGATGCAGATACAAATCGGCTAAGGTTTGAATGAGGTTACGTTGACCGAGGTTCAAGCTAACTGGCTGACATCTGCGATCTGTTTCTTTCTACCGCTACTTACCGTTGTCGCCACCTATCGGCGAACGGCGGAAGCCAAGTTGTACACCTTTTATATAAAGAAACGGGTACGCAAAACCTGTATTGATATGCAACCTTGTGTGAAAATTTAAAAGCAGTAGATCAGGAATTTACGGAGATACACTATTTTGAACAAACGAACATTAAAATTTGTATTTATGTAGATAACTTTTCAAAAAAAGGATAAAGAGTGATGCGATGGTTTCCTAAGTTCGCGTATATTATGAAGGCAAGATTGTTGTAATAGGCAAAATAGAAGTTAAAATATGGAAAAAAGCTTAAACTGAACACACTCGCTAACACGACATTTAGTTTCTTGCAGTATTAGCGCACGTGAATGCCCAGACAATGCCTCATATGCTATGTTCTGAGCTGCAGAAACTGTTTTCCGAAACCAACACGGCCAAAACACCACCTCCGATTCCACATCGTTCCTCAAGGACGTGCTGTGACCACGTGACAACGGTACAAACTTCCGTATCAAAGAGTCTGCTCTACACGTGTACTCAGGAGACACGCTCCCTGTGGCAAATATTACAAAGCAAACTTCCACCTCTCATAATACAGAAACCTTACGACGTGAATGGACGAGAAGTTCCGTACCTGACACAGAATGACAAGTACCCCCCGCCATGCACTTCACAATAGTTTCCAGAGTCCAAATGGAGAGGTATAGAGGGTGATGCACTGATAGTGACCGGGCCAAATATCTCACGAAATAAGCGTCAAACGAATAAACTACAAAGAACGAAACTCGTCTAGCTTGAAGGGAGAAACCAGATGGCGCTATGGTTGGCCCGCTAGATGGCGCTGCCATAGGTCAAACGGATATCAACTGCGTTCTTTAAATAGGAATCCCCATTTTTATTACATATTCGTGTAGTACGTAAAGAAATATGAATCTTTTGTTGGGGCCTCTTTTTTCGCTTTCTTATAGATGGCGCTGTAATAGTCACAAACGTATAAGTACGTGGTATCACGTAACATTCCGCCAGAACGGACGGTATTTGCTTCGTGATACATTACCCTGTTAAAATGGACCGTTTACCAGTTGCGTGTGCTATGTATGCTGCTCGGTATCCTGGACGACATCATCCAAGAGTCCGGACCGTTCGCCGTATAGTTAGGTTATTTAAGGAAACAGGCAGTGTTCAGCCACATGTGAAACGTCAACCACGACCTGCAACAAATGATGATGCCCAAGCAGGCATTATGGGAGGAAGGATAATTGGCCCGAATTTTATCGATGGCTATCTAAATGGTGCAATATATGCTGATTTCCTACGTAATGTTCTACCGATGTTACTACAAGATGTTTCACTGCAAGACAGAATGGCGATGTACATCCTACATGATGGATGTCCGGCACATAGCTCGCGTGCGGTTGAAGCGGTATTGAATAGCATATTTCATGACAGGTGGATTGGTCGTCGAAGCACCATACCGTGGCCCGCACGTTCACCGGATCTGACGTCCCTGGATTTGTTTCTGTGGGGAAAGTTGAAGGATATTTGCCATCGTGATCCACCGACAACGCCTGACAACCTGCGTCAGCGCATTGTCAATGCATGTGCGAACATTACGGAAGGTGAACTACTCGCTGTTGAGAGGAATGTCGTTACACGTATTGCCAAATGCATGGAGGTTGACGGACATCATTTCGAGCATTTATTGCATTAATGTGGTATTTACAGGTAATCACGCTCTAGCAGCATGCGTTCTAAGAAATTATAAGTTCACAATGGTGCATGTATCAAATTGGATCAACCGAAATAAAATGTTCGTCGTGCGGTAGCGTTCTCGCTTCCCACGCTCGGGTTCCCGGTTTAGATTCCCGGCGGGGTGATGGATTTTCTCTGCCTCGTGATGACTGGGTGTTGTGTGATGTCCTTAGGTTAGTTACGGTTAAGTAGTTCTAAGTTCTAGAGGACTGATGACCATAGATGTTAAGTCCCATAGTGCTCAGAGCCATTTGAACCATTTTTTGAAATAAAATGTTCAAACGTACCTTCGTTCTGTATCTTAATTTAAAATACCTACCTGTTACCAACAATTCGTCTGAAATTGTGAGGCATATGTATGTGACTATTACAGCGCCATCTATCACAAAGCTAAAAAAGTGGGCCAACTAAAACATTCATATTTCTTTACGTACTACACGAATATGTAATGAAACGCAGTTGATATCCGTTTGACCTATGGCAGCGCCATCTAGCGGTCCGACCATAGCGCCAACTGGTTTTCCCCTTCAAGCTAGACAAGTTTCGTCCTTTGTAGTTTTTTCGTTTGACGCTTATTTCGTGAGATATTTGGCCCGGTCACGATCAATGGACCACCTGTACTGATGTGCGTGAAAGCAAGATGCAAATCGTTCGAAATGGAAAAGGATAGCGCCAACGTATTTGACCGGCGGCAGGCAATCAAAAGCCCATTACTGCTACCTTGTTCAGAACGGTGGGCAGGGAGAGATTTTCAGATGGGAAGACGCGCCTGATGTGTTGGTGGCCCGTCTCTCCTTGTTTTATGACCTTCCGCTGACGCGCTCTATGAATAGACAGGACCCTCTTCTCCCTCCCGCCGCAGATAGCTTTGGACAGACCCGCTGGCCGCGAGGTATATATATAGCGCACCCTCTGGAGGCGTTCCTGACAGCCGCCGGAGATATGCGGGCCTCATAAAACGCTCTCACCGCCCGCTAAACTTCCACGTCTAATTCCACTCCGCGTTCCTTTAATCGCCGGGTGTGCTGCAGCTGATTCTCTCTACTGCAGTCTCATCCAGCTTTCACTCAACGGATTATTCGACGATTACGTGTAAATCTGCGCATGCACACCGCCAAGCCACTTGCAAACAGTACGTGAGTTAAGCACACCTGAGCACAAAGTGAGGTTTAAATACGAAAATAATCTCGATATTAAGCGAGCCTCTAGGATGTGGCAACAAAGCAAATACACTACTGGCCATTAAAATTGATGCACTACGAAGGTGACGTGCTACAGACGCGCAATGTAGCCAAAAGGAAGAAGATGCTGTGATATGCAAATGATTAGCGTTTCAGAGCATTCACACAACGTTGGCGCTGGTGGCGACACCTACAACGTGCTGCCATGAGGAAAGATTCCAACCGATTTCTCATACACAAACAGCAGTAGACCGGCGTTGCCTGTGTTGTGATGCCTCGTGTTAGGAGGGGAAATGGGTACCATCACGTTTCCGACTTTGATAAGGGCCGGATTGTAGCCTATTGCGGTTTATCGTATCGCGACATTGCTGCTCGCGCTGGTCGAGATCCAATGACTGTTAGCAGAATATGGAATCGGTGGGTTCGGGAGGGTAATGCGGAACGCCGTGCTGGATCCCAACGGCCTCGTATCACTAGCAGTCGAGATGACAGGCATCTTATCAGCATGGCTGTAACGGATCGTGCAGCCACGTCTCGATCCCCGAGTCAACAGACGGGGACGTTTGCAAGAGAACAACCGTCTGCACAAACAGTTCGACGACGTTTGCAGCAGCACGGACTATCAGCTCGGAGACCACGGCTGCAGTTACACTTGACATTGCATCACAGACAGGAGCGCCTACAATGGTGTACTCGACGACGAACCTGGGTGCAAAACGTCATTTTTTCGGATGAATCCAGGTTCTGTTCACAGCATCACGATGGTCGCATCCGTGTTTGGTGACATCGCGGTGAACGCACATTGAAAGCGTGTATTCGTCATCGCCATACTGGCGTATCACCTGGCGTGATGGTATAGGGTGCCATTGGTTGCACGTCTCGGTCACCTCTCGGTCGCATTGACGGCACTTTGAACAGTGGACGTTAGATTTCAGATGTGTTACGTCCCGTGGCTCTACGCTTCATTCGATCGTTGCAAAACCCTACGTTTCAGCAGGATAATGCACGACCGTATGTTGCAGGTCCTGTACGGGCCTTTCTGGATACACAAAATGTTCGACTGCTGCCCTGTCCAGAACATTCTCCAGATATCTGACCAGTTGAAAACGTGTGGTCAATGGTGGCCGAGCAACTGGCTCGTCACAATACGCCAGTCGCTACTCTCGATGAACTGTGGTATCGTGTAGAAGCTGCATGGGCAGCTGTACCTGTACACGCCATCCAGGCTCTGTTTGACTCAATGCCCAGGCGTATCAAGGCCGTTATTACGGCCAGAGGTGGTTGTTCTGGGTACTGATTTCTCAGGATCCGTGCACTCAAATTGCGTGAAAATGTAATCACATGTCAGTTCTAGTATAATATATTTGTCCAATAAATACCCATTTATCATCTGCATTTCTTCCTGGCGTAGCAATTTTAATGGTCAGTAGTGTAGGTGGAAAGCTCGGTAGCAACTTCTTTATTTCCTTTGTTTGATGTCACCCCCACAACGAATTTGTCTCCTGTGCCAACCTCTTCATCTCAGAGTAGCACTTGCAACGTACCTCCTCAGTTATTTGCTGGATGTATTCTCCAACCTCCGGCTTCCTCTACAGTTTATGCCCTCTACAGCTCCCTCTAGTAACATGGAAGTCATTCCCTCATGGCTTAACAAATGTCCTCTAAAAAAAAAAAAGGTCAAATGGCTCCTAGCACTATGGGACTTAACTTCTAAGGTCATCAGTCCCCTAGAGCTTAGAACTACTTAATCCTAAGGACATGACACGCATCCATGCCCGAGGCAGGATTCGAACCTGCGACCGTAGCGGTCGCACGGTTCCAGACTGTAGCGCCTAGAACTGCTCGGCCACCCCAGCCGGTGATGTCCTCTCATTCTGTCTCCTCATCAGTGTTTTCCACATACATCTTTCCTCTCCGATTCTGCCCAGTAGCTATTCTTTCCTTACATTATCTGTCCAACTAATCTGGAACATTCGTCTGCAGCACCACATGTCAAATGCTTCAATTCTCTTCTTTTCAAGTTTTCCCACAGCCCACGTTTCACAACCAAGGCCAATATTTGATACCAGTAGACTAGACTTAGCCAGGAATGTCCTTTTCGCTACTACTACTCTGCTTTTTATGTCCTCTCCTTCGCCGGCCGCTGTGGCCGAGCGGTTTAGGCGCTTCAGTCCGGAACCGCGCTGCTGCTGCCGTCACAGGTTCGAATGTTCTACGCCTAGTAGCAAATATTGGACAATGCGAAACCAGAACAGCTGTTAGCATGAGTGACATAAAAATAGAAATCTTAGGTGTTGCGAAACAACTCAAATCGCTTAAGAAAGGCAAGTCTTCCGGTCCAGGTGGTATACCAGTCAGGTTTCTTTCAGAGTATGCAGACACAATAGCGCCTTTCTCAGCAACCATATACAACCGCTCACTTGGCGAAAGGACTGTTCCTAAAGAATGGAAAGTAGCACAGGTCACACCAGAATTCAAGAAAGGATATAGGAGTAACCCATTAAATAACAGACCCATAACACTGACTAAAATTAGCAGTAGGATTTTGGAGCATTTACTGTACTCGAAGATTATCAATCACCTTGAAGAAAATGACTTATTGATACATAACCAACACGGATTCAGAAAATATCGTTTTTGTGCAACGCAGATAGCTCTTTATTCCCATGAAGTAATGAGTGCTGTCGACAAGGGATCTCAGATCGATTCCATATTCCTAGATTTCCAGAAGGCTTTTGATACCGTTCCTCACAAGCGACTATTAATCAAATTGCGTGCATATGGAGTACCGTCTCAGTTGTGTGACTGGCTTCGTGATTTCCTCTCAGAGACGTCACAGTTCGTAGTGATAGACGGTAAATCATAGAGTAGAACAGAAGTGATATCTGGCGTCTTGAAGGTAGTGTCATAGGCCCTCTGCTGTTCCAGATTTACATAAATGATCTAGTTGATAATCTGAGCAGCCCCCTTATATTGTTTGCAGACGACGCTGTAATTTACCGTCTAGTAAAATCATCAGACGACCAATTCCAATCACAAAATGCTCTAGAGAATTTCTGTATGGTGCGAAAAGTGCCAATTAGAACTAAACAAAGAGAAGTGAAAGGTTCATCCACATGAATACTAAAAGTAGCCGGCCGGAGTGGCCCAGCGGTTCTAGGCGCTACAGTCTGGAACCGTGCGACTGCTACGGTCGCAGGTTCGAATCCTGCCTCGGGCATGGATCTGTGTGATGTCCTTAGATTAGTTAAGTTTAAGTAGTTCCAAGTTTTAGGGGACTGATGACCTCAGGTGTTACGTCCTATAGTGCTCAGACCGATTTTGAACTAAAAGAGAGGCGCGCCTACTCAACTTGAATAATTATTCTTTAGAATGTTGTTAGGTACGCTTGAGGCTGTTGCTTGTGAAATGCAGTGAAGTGTACTGTTGTGGAGGAAATATGGGGCTCGAAATAGCCTTAGCGCACAATACCGTAAGCTGCGATGACTGCTGTCTGCGCCGCTCGCTGCTGACAAATAAGACAACTCTCGTTCTATCTGGATTGAACGTCGCCAATCAAACTGTTCCTACACCTTGATGCAATCAAGGACTCCTGTTCGCCGCTAGTCTATTGGCGTGGTACACCGGTCAGATAACCAGTCCACCGCGATGCCACTCAAAATTCGCTGGCAGGCGTTTAACCATAACTCTGCCCGTTCACACCGCACAATATGTGTGTCGGCCAACACAGTGAACAACCCTTAATCGCAAGGACTCACTATAGAACCGCCTGTTGATTTGCTCTCAACAGAGGTGCTCTCTCAGTGATTTACTGAGGAGAGACTTGTTCCTCGTTCCAAGAGCGACAACTGAACGGCGCCACTCCACGCCAGATTTGAAGGGGTGTATCTTTCGGTCTCTTCCATTATTTCTTCAGCTCAAGGCGTCAGAAATATCGTTTGCCAATCAGCACTGATCTTCTACAACGGGAGAATGACATTTTGTTTAAGGCGACCAATCTGGAAACCTGTAGCATTGGCGTTTGGCGTTTGCTGTCTCCCTGTGAAAATCTCTGAAACTGCGTGCCATGTGTAAAGAATGCGTAGGCTGGCCGCTCCCACACAATGTAGCGGAAATTGCTTTTAAGCCGAACACGGGGTCGTTCCCCCCTTTCACACAGGCCAACGCTGTCCACTCCACAGACGGTCACTGGCCGACATAGGCTGGGTCATCCTCTGAAGGGACCGGCGCCCCGTTGTGCAGTTTCTCTCCCTAACTAAAAGCTCCTGTGACCGTCGTGTCTGGAATGTATGTGTGTACGCCAGCCTCGAGTATTTCAACCACGGTGCGCTTACTTGTTAATTGCATATCATTTACATGAATTCATACAACACTGACTTTATCTTACCGAGTTTGGGTTCGAATGAAGCGTCTTGATGTGCTGAATATTATTGTGAGGGCGGAATATGTAAGCAATGAAGGTCAGGAGAGCACGACGTCTTACATGGTGACTGAGTAACGGTATCAAAGTGTTTCCACCTACAGGCTGGCTGGCTTGTATTGGTACTTCTGTGTGTTTGAGCAACGCTGTGGTGTGGAAATTTTCTCTCTCCCATTCCCTTATTATTGTGGTGTGTAACAGTGACTGCTGACAGGAACTTTCCAGAGAGAGCTCCGGGTACACTACGAGGTACTGGCGCAAGTGAAGCTGTGAGGACAGGGCGTGAGTCATGCTCGGGTAGCTCAATTGAAGAGCACTTGCCAGCGAAATGCAAAGGTCCCGAGTTCGAGTCTCGGTCCGGCACACAGTTTTAATCTGCCAGGAAGTTCCAGCACCAGATATGTTAATGGAAACTGTAGGCTTTAACATCAGTGAACAAACCCAGACGACCACTCAAAATGAGAGCTGAGCCATAGTCAGGGAGATTGCCTATACGATGTTGTGGATCAGCTGAGGTTTGGCCCTAAAGGTGCGCTGCCTACTAAGTGTTGCCCATGCATTCTACTGCGCATTACTGAGAACGAGTAACTCTTATATCGAAGTTAGTTTCAGTCCTTAATACACTGAATGTAATACATAGGTGACTGTACACACTGCGTCCGAATTCTTAACTGAGTTATGAGATGTCTTACCACAGCCCCTCATCCCAAGTGTACTATTTGTTTGGTATGTTAAACTTATTATAAGAAACCTAGTTCTTGTCGTGAAGTACCTTCATTTGGAGTATCCTAAGTTTCCAGCAGAGTCTCTTACTTCACTTTACTTTACGTGTGGCATGGGCCATATCGACCGTACGCCTGCCCTATGAGCCCCTTCCACTTCTGCCTGTCCAATGCGCTGTTTGTCCAGTTGCTGTTGCTGTCCATTTGTGTCCTCCCGAATGTTACCCGACATCTGATTCTGGGTCTCCCTCTTCCTCTAGTTCCATCTATTGTTCTGCTGAATGCCACTCTAGGTAATCTATTCTCTGTCATTCTTGCTATATGGCCTACCCAATTCAACCTTCTCCTCTTGAGCACTTCGACTATGTTACAGTGTTTGTACAGCCCTCTTAATTCATGATTTCTTCTTATTCTCCATTCCCTGTTATTTTCGTCGTATACAGGTCCAAAAATTTTCCTTAGTATTTTTCTTCCGAATTTTAACAGTTTTTCTTCATCTTTATTTCTGAATGTTAATGTTTCACATCCTTACAATATCACAGGTATAATGGTCGATTGATATAAGCGGATTTTGAAGTTACTGCTTAGTGATCTTTTTCATAGAATTTTGATGAAACTAAAAAGTGACTGGTGCGCTGTTGATAAACGTTCATCTATTTATAATTCTGTTGTTATTGTTAAAAAGACTTCTTAGGTGCTTTAAGTGGTCAACAATCTTGAAATTGAATCCATCTACAGTCAGAGGTGCATCTTTTCTGCTTTTCTTACTTATGGGCAGGTATTCTATCTTTTCTTCATTATCATGTAATCCTGTTTTCTCAGCAATTTTGTAGTAATTTTGCATCATTCTGATTAATTCTCTTTTGGAACTAGTTATTAGTGCTACATCATCGGCATAGCCAAGTCGTGTAATGTTCACATCCTGTAGCTGAATCCCTTGTGGACTGGTTTTAGAAAATTCTCTATCGATCTTCTCTAGGACAAGGTTAAATAAAATAGGTGAAATGGCATCCCCTTGTCTCAGTCCAGGGTACACCTTAAAATCTTCAGTTTCTCCTACCGGTGTCTTTATGCGAAATAAAGTTTCATCTATACACATTTTAACTAATATGATTAATTTTGATGGTATTTTAAATTCCTTCATTATACACTCCTGAAAATTGAAATAAGAACACCGTGAATTCATTGTCCCAGGAAGGGGAAACTTTATTGACACATTCCTGGGGTCAGATACATCACATGATCACACTGACAGAACCACAGGCACATAGACACAGGCAACAGAGCATGCACAATGTCGGCACTAGTACAGTGTATATCCACCTTTCGCAGCAATGCAGGCTGCTATTCTCCCATGGAGACGATCGTAGAGATGCTGGATGTAGTCCTGTGGAACGGCTTGCCATGCCATTTCCACCTGGCGCCTCAGTTGGACCAGCGTTCGTGCTGGACGTGCAGACCGCGTGAGACGACGCTTCATCCAGTCCCAAACATGCTCAATGGGGGACAGATCCAGAGATCTTGCTGGCCAAGGTAGTTGACTTACACCTTCTAGAGCACGTTGGGTGGCACGGGATACATGCGGACGTGCATTGTCCTGTTGGAACAGCAAGTTCCCTTGCCGGTCTAGGAATGGTAGAACGATGGGTTCGATGACGGTTTGGATGTACCGTGCACTATTCAGTGTCCCCTCGACGATCACCAGAGGTGTACGGCCAGTGTAGGAGATCGCTCCCCACACCATGATGCCGGGTGTTGGCCCTGTGTGCCTCGGTCGTATGCAGTCCTGATTGTGGCGCTCACCTGCACGGCGCCAAACACGCATACGACCATCATTGGCAACAAGGCAGAAGCGACTCTCATCGCTGAAGACGACGCGTCTCCATTCGTTACTCCATTCACGCCTGTCGCGACACCACAGGAGGCGGGCTGCACGATGTTGTGGCGTGAGCGGAAGACGGCCTAACGGTGTGAGGGACCGTAGCCCAGCTTCATGGAGACGGTTGCGAATGGTCCTCGCCGATACCCCAGGAGCAACAGTGTCCCTAATTTGCTGAGAAGTGGCGGTGCGGTCCCCTACGGCACTGCGTAGGATCCTACGGTCTTGGCGTGTATCCGTGCGTCGCTGCGGTCCGGTCCCAGGTCGACGGGCACGTGCACCTTCCGCCGACCACTGGCGACAACATCGATGTACTGTGGAGACCTCACGCCCCACGTGTTGAGCAATTCGGCGGTACGTCCACCCGGCCTCCCGCATGCCCACTATACGCCCTCGCTCAAAGTCCGTCAACTGCACATACGGTTCACGTCCACGCTGTCGCGGCATGCTACCAGTGTTAAAGACTGCGATGGAGCTCCGTATGCCCCGGCATACTGGCTGACACTGACGGCGGCGGTGCACAAATGCTGCGCAGCTAGCGCCATTCGACGGCCAACACCGCGGTTCCTGGTGTGTCCGCTGTGCCGTACGTGTGATCATTTTTTGTACAGCCCTCTCGCAGTGTCCGGAGCAAATATGGTGGGTCTGACACACCGGTGTCAATGTGTTCTTTTTTCCATTTCCAGGAGTGTATTTAGGAGTGCGTGTCGATGTATGCTATCGTAAGCGTTTTTAGAATCTACGAATAATATGTGAACATCTACATTGAATTCCCACGCGTTCTGAGTTACTTGTCTCAGGGTGAATGAGTGATCCAATGTGGGTCTGTTTCTGCAGAAACCGCATTGGTAGTCCCCAGTCAGTTGTTCTGTTACTGGTATCAGCCTGTTTAATAGGCAGCTCGATAAGATTTTGTAGGTGACATCCAGTAAGGCAATTCCTCTGTAGCTATCACAGTCAAGTGGGTCATTCTTCATAAATACGGGGCACTAAACTGCAGTTTTCCGATCTGCAGGCCGGCCCCATTGGCCGAGCGATTCTTGGCGCTATAGTCTGGATCCGCAAGACCGCTATGGTGGCAGGTTCGAATCCTGCCTCGTGCATGGATGTGTGTGATGTCCTTAGGTTAGTTAGGTTCAAGTAGTTCTAAGTTCTAGGGGACTGATGACCTCAGAAGTTAAGTCCCATAGTGCTCAGAGCCATTTGAACCAATCTGCACGAATTGTTTCTGTCTCCCAAATTGTTTCTATTAATGCCTGTATTTCTAATTCCAGTTGTGGGCCTCCATTCTTTAATAGCTCACCATGCATCTTGTCCTCGCCACAAGCCTCGTTATTCTTTAATTTCTTTATTGCTTGCTGTATTTCATTTACTGATGGCGTAGTAACTGTATCAGCTGTATCAATTGTATCAGGTTCTTCCAATTTAAAGTAAGAGTGTGAGTCATTGCAGTTGAGCAGTTGTGAAAAGTATGTCTTCCATCTGTTTTGTATGTCACTTTTGTTGGTCAAAATTTTCCCATACGGATCCTTTATAAACTGTTCCCTTTTATTGAATTTACCAAAGGATTTTTTTTAATTTGATACATCTGCCTTGTCCAGTGATGTTGGAAATCATCCTCTGATTCTCTGATCATATTGTTTTCTCTTGTCTTAGGGTTCTTTGTGTTTCTTGGCGGAGTTTATAGTACCTTTCCTTCAATGTCATATTGTCCCTTTCTGTAATCCATGCATTCTTCGCATTTCAGCAGGGTCTCTACCATCTGAAAAATTTCAACTTTAGCCTCACAAACTGTAGTTACTGCTGGAGGATGTCGCCACTGTTTTGTTGACTTCCTGAAAACGCTCACAGGACACAATAGCTGTAAGCGTCACGTTGTATTGGTATCAGCAGACCAGCGACCTGAAAACTGGCCTCCAAATGCCCATTGCACACAATTCCTTTCACAGAGGTAACCAGCTAACTGGTCAGTATAGGGCACCACTCAGTGACATCAGCAATTCCTGTTGGATTTGAAACCGATTTTTTAATCATTAAACCAGTCCACACCACTGTGTACCGCTGTTGATACACTGCTGGAGAAATAAACCCGAGACAGAACCGACCAGTAGTGAAGACAAGCTTGAAGAAGAAGACAACCAGCTAACTGGTTAGTATGGGGCACCACTCAGTGACATCAGCAATTCCTGTTGGAGTTGAAACCGATTTTTTAATCATTAAACCAGTCCACACCACTGTGTACCGCTGTTGATACACTGCTGGAGAAATAAACCCGAGACAGAACCGACCAGTAGTGAAGACAAGCTTGAAGAAGAAGACAACCAGCTAACTGGTTAGTATGGGGCACCACTCAGTGACATCAGCAATTCCTGTTGGAGTTGAAACCGATTTTTTAATCATTAAACCAGTCCACACCACTGTGTACCGCTGTTGATACACTGCTGGAGAAATAAACCCGAGACAGAACCGACCAGTAGTGAAGACAAGCTTGAAGAAGAAGACTGGAGTGGGTGGTACTGGTCACAACGGCATGTACAGTGAGTTAACAGAACAAGTCTGTTTCCAGACAAGGCAATGAGAGCATGTGGTCGATATCTGTGTTGTTGTGAAGACTATCACAAAAGTCGGTTTCATTGTCTCCAGTGTCACCGACTGGAATAAAAAATGGTTCAAATGGCTCTGAGCAGTATGGGACTTAACATCTGTGGTCATCAGTCCCCTAGAACCTAACTAGCCTAAGGACATCACACACGTCCATGTCCGAGGCAGGATTCGAACCTGCGACCGTAGCAGTCTCGCGGTTCCGGACTGAGCGCCTACAACCGCTCGGCCACAGCGGCCGGCCCGACTGGAATACTTTCCACAGCGTCAGCCCCAACCTCAGCTGTGCCAACATCTGAAGAAGCCCGGAAACTTCGATATTTCAACAGGAGTTAAGCAACCCATTACAGAAGATTACTATTCCAGACTTGAACATGGTCAGTCACGTTCCAACACTGATGCTCACACCTACATTATGTGATCAAAAGTATCCGGACACCTGGCTGAAAATGACTTACAAGTTCGTGGCGCCCTCCATCGCTAATGTTGAAATTCAATGTGGAGCTGGCCCACCCTTAGTCTTGATGACAGCTTCCACTCTCACAGCCATACGTTCATTCAGCTGCTGGAAGGTTTCTTTGAGAATGGCGACCCATTTTTCACAGAGATCTGCACTGAGGAGAGGTATCGATGTCGGTCGATGAGGCCTGGCGCGAAGTCGGCGTTCCAAAACATCCCAAAGGTGTTCTATAAGATTCAGGCCAGGACTCTGTGCAGGCCAGTCCATTACAGGGATGTTATTGTGGTGTAACCACTCCACCACAGTCCGTGCAATTTGAACAGGTGCTAGAACGTGTTGAAAGATGCAATCGCCATCTCCAAATTGCTCTTCAACAGTGGGAAGCACGAAGGTTCTTAAAACATCAATGTAGGCTTGTGCTGTGATAGTGCCACGCAAAACGGCAAGGGCTGGAAGCCACATCCATGAGAAACTAGATCACACCATAACACCACCGTCTGCGAATTTTACTGTTGGCACTGCACACGCTGGCAGATGATGTTCACCTTGCATTCGCTATACCCACACCCTCCCATCGGGTCGCCACATTGTGTACCGTGATTTGTCACTTCACACAACGTTTTTCACTGTTGAATCGACCCATGTTTACGCTTCTTACACCAAGCGAGACGTCGTTTGGCATTTACCAGCGTGATGTGTGGCTCATGAGCAGCCGCTCGACCATGAAATCCAAGTTTTCTCACCTCCCGCCTAACTGTCATAGTACTTGCACTGGATACTGATGTAATTTGGAATTCCTGTATGATGGTTGTAAGGTGTCAGGCAAATCCAACACCTTCCATGAAAACCCTGACATGAAAAGCTCCGAATAAATCGTGACATTAAATTAACCAAAGTAATACGAGTAACGAGTGAGCAAATGGAATACCACAGACTAACACAAGAACGCCTAAATGCATGTCGTACATTCCCACCGTGAGACCGACGCAGTTCCAAGGGGAGAAACGAGAACAGAAGCCGAGAGCAGAATCGTGTTAAGCTAGAAGGCCCTACGATAAGGGACGGACTGGACACCCACGTCGACAGCCTACCGGTAAGACTACCATCCGCACGTTTTAGCGTGAGACTTTTTCGCGTCTCTGTTAGGTCAAGGACCACCCCCCAACCCATGTTAAAAGCTAGAGCCCTCCAGAAAAACAGTATAGATCTTATGATAACACAAAAAGGGCCACTACCACCCGCAAGATTTAGCGTGAGAGTTTTTCGCGTGTCTGTTACATTAGGACCACCCACCAGCCCATGTTAAAAGATAGAGCCCTCCAGAAGAACAGTATATATCTTACGATATCGCTAAAAGGACCACACCAGCTGCAGGTTTTAGCGTGAGACTTTTTAGCGTCTGCTGTTACGTTGCAAACTTTAAAAACATTGCCCCACCACGAAAAGTATAACGTTTCTCATTGGATAGATCGAATTATTGTAGGCGGAGCTTAAGGTTAACATTGAGACCCTGATTGGTCAGATAAAAACACAGCCAGATAGTTTTTTTAAACCAACTTCGATAAATTGTAGTAAGGAGAAGTTAGGAAAGAGTTGCTTCCGAAATGGCGAGGTGAGCAGAACTGTGCTGCCCGCCGCTGCCCTGACGCTGCCTAAACACCGACAAGGTAATGAACGCACGCGATGCCGCATTTTTGAGTGCATAAGGCTTCACTCAGAACTGCAGAAGTCTCATCTGTTACACGCCCTTTTTTGCATAATACTAGTGTCGATCGTTAATTAAAGCTCATGGTGTTCATATTTGCCGCTTGAAGCAAAAATCTGAAAATCGATGATTTTTCTGTTATATAGTTATTGAGAAGCCACATCAGCCACTGTAATTTACAACAAGTTAGATAAGTAATTAAAGATAATTGAGGGTCACTGTAGACCATTTTGATAGTTTTTTCTTTTGTAAAACTTAAATTAAACCTAGATTATAGATGTGATATGGCATAGGTCATCCTTCGATCGATTGTAGAACTTGGAAACCCATTCAGGGAATATTCGTTCACATTTTTGTTGAACGCAGTTGGTTTTTACCATCCTGTATTAAAACATTTCCTTTTATCAATAGTGCAATTTATAAACGATGTTCGGTGAGTAGAATAAAATTTCCAATGGTAAACTTAACTGCTTTTTCGACGTTATTTTACCAGCTAACTAAAAATAGGATAGCCTTGAACCCTTTCCACTAAATTTAGTTAGTATTAAGATTCTTTTACAGGGGTTGCAGTGAAACTGACGCCGAGATCATTAAGTATTTGGTTATATCATCGCTAGTCTCACTGAACGCTTCTGAATTCTACATGTCATGTGTGGTCTGGCGTCTCTTTACCAGCAACAGGTCCCAGGTTCAAACTAGTCAATTCCCTAAAAAACACGCTCAGAGCGTCGTTGCATGAAAGTGGTAGGGAGACACGATATAAGACAAACAGACACCACCATGAATGTATAGAAAATGGCGACCCTGCCAGGATGGTAAAATACCATTATTGAAGGTCGACCACATGCCTAACTAGGTCAGAAAAATATCGTGCTGAAAAATTTTCGTAGTAAAAAAAATTTTTTTTAAAAGTTATACATAGCCGTAAACAATAGCTGCAGCGATAGATAGTAAAAGGATTCAAGAAAAATGGAGAATTCTAGCAGAGACAAAAGCATAATGAAGTTATGAATTTTGAAAATTGTTAGAATTAAGTTTTCTCTCCAATGCAAGCGCACAGGTGGTGGATACATCGTTGACAAGTTGGTTCTGACCCAACAAGTAAGTGAATGGATTGTCAGTCTTGGTAGTGTCAAGTCGTGTGAACAAACAGTTTATGAAACGCGTGAGATCGTATGAGCGCATGTTGACGCGAAGTAGGGCGCGCGAATTGCTATTAAAACAGAAAATAAGGGATTCATAAAGATTAGCAATGGCAGATCGAGACCTTGACCGAATTGAGGTAGAGACCCAGCATGAAAATGGACAGAGAACAGAGTACAGTACAACGGACGATGCAGTATCGCGAGAAATAGGACAGATATCGCACCATAACGAGGATAATGTACGCCAAGGCACAGAAAACCTAGGTCAGCATACGACAGAGGAGCAGGAAAGTAGAGAGACAGTCGATGAGGATTCTAACTTGCGTCTTGACTACGTAGAACCCATAGTACAAGTAATCAGAGCTCCCTCACCACGGAGTACAAGGAATGCGAGCAGAAACGTGTCACAGCACAGTTTAATGCAATCGGTTGCGAACCAACACTTGAGCGAAAACGCAGAGCGTAGGACGTCGGAAGAAAACGCAGTAGGACCCACCAATCTGGCAGAATTATTACAACAAATTACGGAAACCATGACAAGACAAAATAAAGAAATTGCGAACCAAATTAAAATTCAGAATGCAGAAATGACGAAACAAAATGCAGAAACCACGAGACAAATGCGTGCGATTAAAGAACAAAACAAAAAAATTCAGTTACACGTAAGTCATATTGAAGAAGAGGCAAAAGAATCTCGAGAAGTGATAGGAAACTTAACAACAGGTTACAATCAATTGAGAACAGACATTGACGAGGTACAGCTGGACGTACAAACATTGCGTAATGACATGCAGGACGAGATCAAAACATTATGTAACAACACCCACGGAGAAGTCAAGAAACTAGAGAAACAGATAAACGTAATTACTAGACAAGCAGCAGGTACAGCGCGTGAAATTGTTGAAAACAGTGTGTTACACAAACGTATCACAAAAGCAGCGCAAACGAAGCAACAATTTCAGAAATTGCGAACAGAGTTGTTGCAAACCATTGAAGAGCATAGTGAACAGGATCGAACAAGCACAGAATCTGCAACCACATCCGTATCTGTAAAAGCACCGGAAAAACAGGCAATTAACGAAGAAATTACGCATTTTCGATTCCAATCACAGGCGAAAGTAACATACGTGAAATCAGACAGACTGCACAGCAACAAACACGTTTCGAAATTCTTGAACATACGTCATCACAAAAACATGCGGAGCCACAAATGTATGTTTCAAGACAGTTTGGATCGTGCAAAGAAGCAGCAAGGTTAGCCAGACAAGATACCCAACCAATACGTAACAATGGAAAGATAGAAGAAAATTATTGCGTACCACTCCAACGATACTACGCAAGGGTACACGAAAGTTACAGTGGACAATATCCAATGGATCTACCACAACAGGAAAGAACGACGGGAGAAATGATCAGAAACAAAAGTGGCGAAGAATCGCGAATTTCATATGGAACTATGACGAAGTACGACGACGATCATTTCCTCGCAGTCAGAAAATTTCAACACTTTCGAAAGGAAACTCATTACATCCACGAACTTTTATTGATCAATTCCGAGTAGGATTACCAGAACACTGGACGCGAGCACACAAATTAGACTTTATATGTGCACACATGTCAGGAACAGACGCAGAAACCATACAGAATGTTGCAGCGACATGGCGATCGTACGAAGATTTCAGAGAGAAGTTTCTCTCACGATATAGGTCCAGCGAAGCACAGAACAGAGTGAAGTACGGATTATTACAGAACCCATATTTTGAAAATTCAGAAGAGAAGAGTCCCGTGAAATTTTTCGAAGTAATGGCAAACAAAAATCAATGCTTAGATGTACCATACAGTGAAGGAGAGTTGATTAAATTATGCGCGATGAAGCTACCATTGAAATACCAGCAGTCATTAGTAGGTCGCAGAGGCAATGACGTTGAAGCATTTAATGGTGTTCTAGGGGAACTAGAGTTCATATTTTCGGAAGATGACGCAAGAAAAAGACGAAGTGCACGTGAAAACGAAAGCAAAAAGCAGTGGAATCCACAAGACACAGTACGAAGAAACAATTACGAACCACGTGATACCTTCGCACCAAGAAACCAGAATAGATTTCAACAAAGAACCGGTTATGGATTTAGAAGAGAATATGGCAATAACTATAATTCACCCAGGAACGGCAACAACTATTACAGAGGGAATAACGACAACCGGAACGGGTACTGAAGAACCAATAGACCGACAAATTATCAACAAAGAAACCACTATCAACAAGCTGAAAAAGAAAAGCGAATACACATAGAAGACGTGGAGGTAAGACCACCAAACTCCAATAAACGTTCGAATTGAAAGCTAAGTGCCCATGCCAAAGCGAATGACGCACCGACCCAGGACAATTGCAGCACCTTCAACAGAGGAGTTCAAATCTTATCACGAGAAGAGAAGAAGGAAGAAACAAATCCGCAGGGACCAGATGAAAACGAAGACAAGAACATAACAATATCGTGTTGGGATGAAATTAATTGGGAGAATACTGACGAGGAAGATGAATTACCAGAGGCATGCACAACGAATGTAGGAAGAAAGGACGAAGTAATGAGTATTGCAGAGCTATTTGAGATGGAAACCAGGGAAAGCGAATTCAATGAGGATAATGCGCAGTTGACAGAAGTTGAAAATAAGTTACAAGTGGGCACACAACCGAACGTATACAATGAAGGAAGTTGTGAAGCGATAATTAGTGCATTTAGATGCGATTATTTGGAAGTAGCGACGAAGAAGGAGAAGATAGACGAGGATGAGGAAAAAGTAGAGGACGTAGAAGAAAGCGTAAATGAAGGAAGAAATAGAGAAGAGGAAATAAAAGAGAGAGAAGTAGCAGTCGAAGCTTGTCCTACAGAAAGTTCGAATTCACAAGGGAAATTCCTAAAAAGACTCATGTATGATTCAGTGGAGAATTCGTTGATGCAAGAAGAAGAAGAACAGAACCAACCCCTTCAGATTCAACCAATTGTGAAGGCCCTGGTAAAGCATATCCCTGTCAATATTGTAATTGATAGCGGAAGTGAACTGACTGCGATCTCAGAAAATGTATTCATGCAGTGTAATGCCAATGAGGAATTGTCAGTTGTGAAAACACGTAAGATTAAAGTAAGAGGTTTTTGTGAGTAGAATAAGGCTTCACTCAGAACTGCAGAAGTCTCATCTGTTACACCTTTTTTTTTGCATAATACTAGTGTCGATCGTTAATTAAAGCTCATGGTGTTCATATTTGCCACTTGAAGCAAAAATCTGAAACGCGATGATTTTTCTGTTATATAGTTATTGAGAAGCCACATCAGTCACTGTAATTTACGACAAGTTAGATAAGTAATTAAAGATAATTGAGGGTCACTGTAGACCATTTTGATAGTTTTTTTTCTTTTGTGAAACTTAAATTAAATCTAGATTATAGATGTGATATGGCATAGGTCATCCTTCGATCCACTGTAGAACATGGAAACCCATTCAGGGAATACTCATTCAAATTCTTGTTGAACGCAGTTGGTTTTTACCATCCTGTATTAAAACATTTCCTTTTATCAATAGTGCAATTTATAAACGATGTTTTGTGAGTAGAAAAAAATTTCCAATGGTAAACTTAACTGCTTTTTCGACGTTATTTTACCAGCTAACTAAAAATAGGATAGCCTTGAACCCTTTCCACTAAATTTAGTTAGTATTAAAATTCCTTTACAGGGAGTGCAGTGGAGCTGACGCCGAGATCATTAAGTATTTGGTTATATCATCGCTAGTCTCACTGAACTCTTCTGAATTCTACATGTCATGTGTGGTCTGGCGTCTCCTTACCAGCAACAGGTCCCAGGTTCAAACTAGTCAATTCCCTAAAAAACACGCTCAGAGCGTCGTTGCGCGAAAGTGGTAGGGAGACACGATATAAGACAGACAGACACCACCATGAATGTTTAGATGGTCACTATAGATGTCTGCCTACGACATTACGACCCTCTTCAACTGTCGGCGGTCTCTGTCAGTCAACAGACGAGGTCAGCCTGTACGCTTTTGTGCTGTACGTGTCCCTTCACGATTCCACTTCACTGAGACATGGGAAATACTGGACCCTGGGATGTTTAGGAGTGTGGAAATCTCGCATACAGACATATGACACAAGTGTCACCCAATCACGTGACCACGTTCGAAGTCCGTGAGTTCCGTGGAGCGCCCCATTCTGCTCTCTCACGATGTCTAATGACTACTGAGGTCGCTGATATGGAGTACCTGGCAGTAGGTCGCAGCACAATGCAACTAGTATGTAAAACGTACGTTCCTGATGGTGTCTGGATACTTTTGATCACATAGTGTACCCTGCACAATGTGCTGTGGACGTATGGTAAGCGCCCACACCTCTTGCAGTCCACTCTACATGCGCCAGTAGTTCTGAAATCGAAGAGATGGACGATGTCTGCCAGTAACACAATTACGGGGAAACGTCGGGATGACGGTCGAAAAAAGCTTGAAATTTGTATATTACAGAATTAGGATGTATACACATCAAAGAATTATTCACGAAGTTATTATGAGCGAATTCCAAAAAGTAACAATTCTGTGTCCTTTTGAAGCCAAAGCAAGACGAATTGGAAAGTTACGAGGGCTATCTGCAAAGTACATTACGTTTTGGAATTAAAAGTAAATGAATTATTGGAATTTTTTTTATTGTATACAGATGAAAGCCACACTTAAATACTAATTTTCTACATAGTTGCCATTTAAATTAAGGCACATATCGTAGTGATGAACGAGCTTCGAAATTCCTTCGTCGTGAAATTCGACAGCTTGCGCCTTCAACCACGTAATAACTGTCTTTTGGGACAGAAAAGGTGTGATTTTTGTGGATTTCCTGGAAAGAGGCACTACAATAATCTCTCAAAGATATTGCCAAACGCTGCACAACCTCAGAAGAGCAATACGAAACAAGCGCAGGGGAAAGTTGACCTCAAAGATCTTGCCGATTCACGACAACGCCAGGGCCCACACGGCAAACGCCATTCGTGAAGTTCTCGAATCTTTTAAGTGGGAGTTGTTTCCTCATACGCCGTACAGTCCCGACCTGGCACCGAGCGACTTCCACTTATTCCCAGCAACCAAGAAGTGGTTGGCTGTGCAGCGTTTTGATGACGACGCACAGCTTCAAGAAGAGGTAACCACGTGGCTGAAGGCGCAGGCGGCCGAATTTTACGACGAAGGAATTTCCGAGCTCGTCCATCGCTACGATAAGTGCCTTAATTTAAATGGCAACTATGTAGAAAAGCAGTATTGAAGTGTGGCTTTCATCTGTATATAATTTCTTAAAAAAATCCAATACTTTATTTATTTTTAACTCCAAAACGTAATGTACTTTATCGATAGCCCTCGTATAAACACAAAACACCTTCGCTACAAGTCGTTATAGATGGAAAGCCATCACCCCTATTTATACCGATCTGAGTGAAGCAGATTTGCTGGAGCGTTGTTTGGGCGGTTACACTCAAAATGTGAACGAAAGTTTGAACAGTCTCATTTGGAGATACGCTCCAAAAATAACATCGAGCCGAAGCGAACTCGTCAGCGTTGCTTCAAATTTGGCCGTACGTCTAGCCAATGTAGGCCATACTGCATTAACGCACGTGGCAAATGCCCTTCAAATCAAAATCGGCGATGAAATGAGCCTATTCTGCGAAGAGAGAGGTTCCAGAGGCGATATGCTCAGCGACGAAACGGGCTTTGAAAAGGAAAATCAGGGATTATCAGGTCAAAGTAGCAGACAGCGGCCATCCACTAACAGCTGCGATAGTTGTTACGGACCGGGCATCCATGATACGTCGTAAGCTTCAAGCTTTGTCCCTTTTTAATAAATGATAAATATTTTTCTTAAACACAAGTTTTTCAACCTGGCTGTCGTCGCCCACGCTACAATTTTCATCCGATTTCGGTGATTTTTGGTCTCGCTTGAAGCAAACTGAATTCTCTTCAGTTCACCGTAACCGATATTTTGATGTTGGTATTAAGTATTTTATTCGGCCAAAACGAGGGTTCCAAACAATGGAAATTTTTTTTCAAATATCTATAATTTCACGAAAAAATAATTGTTTTCCAAATACCTACGATGAACTAAAATTAGACTTGTAAGGATCAGGGTGATACGTTAATTTCATGTTTCAGATAAACACAATCAGAGCTATGACAACCGTCGATCTATCTCCTTTCAGAGCTGGCTCTGGAAAACAACATTTACACAGTGAAGATATTAATATTTTTCAATAAAAATACCAATAAAAACTTTAATGTATGCTTTCTTCACTGTGGCAAACCCCATTCGTCTACTACCTTCGAGCATGTAGCAACAAAAAAAAATCTCCAAATTTGAGCAATATTTTCGTCCGCCACCCTGCCATTCCACCTTAATACGAAGGCATTTCTACACTACTGGAAATTGAAATAAGAACACCGTGAATGCATTGTCCCAGGAAGGGGAAACTTTATTGACACATTCCTGGGGTCAGATACATCACATGATCACACTGACAGAACCACAGGCACATAGACACAGGCAACAGAGCATGCACAATGTCGGCACTAGTACAATGTATATCCACCTTTCGCAGCAATGCAGGCTGCTTTTCTCCCATGGAGACGATCGTAGAGATGCTGGATGTAGTCCTGTGGAACGGCTTGCCATGCCATTTCCACCTGGCGCCTCAGTTGGACCAGCGTTCGTGCTGGACGTGCAGACCGCGTGAGACGACGCTTCATCCAGTCCCATACATGCTCAATGGGGGACAGATCCGGAGATCTTGCTGGCCAGGGTAGTTGACTTACACCTTCTAGAGCACATTGGGTGGCACGGGATACATGCAGACGTGCATTGTCCTGTTGGAACAGCAAGTTCTCTTGCCGGTCTAGGAATGGTAGAACGATGGGTTCGATGACGGTTTGGATGTACCGTGCACTATTCACTGTCCCCTCGACGAGCACCAGAGGTGTACGGCCAGTGTAGGAGATCGCTCCCCACACCATGATGCCGGGTGTTGGCCCTGTGTGCCTCGGTCGTATGCAGTCCTGATTGTGGCGCTCACCTGCACGGAGCCAAACACGCATACGACCATCATTGGCACCAAGGCAGAAGCGACTCTCATCGCTGAAGACGACACGTCTCCATTCGACCCTCCATTCACGCCTGTCGCGACACCACTGGAGGCGGGCTGCACGATGTTGGGGCGTGAGCGGAAGACGGCCTAACGGTGTGAGGGACCGTAGCCCAGATTCATGGAGACGGTTGCGAATGGTCCTCGCCGATACCCCAGGAGCAACAGTGTCCCTAATTTGCTGGGAAGTGGCGGTGCGGTCTCCTACGGTACTGCGTAGGATCCTACGGTCTTTGCGTGCATCCGTGCGTCGCTGCGGTCCAGTCCCAGGTCGACGGGCACGTGCACCTTCCGCCGACCACTGGCGACAACATCGATGTACTGTGGAGACCTCACGCCCCACGTGTTGAGCAATTCGGCGGTACGTCCACCCGGCCTCCCGCATGCCCACTATACGCCCTCGCTCAAAGTCCGTCAACTGCACATACGGTTCACGTCCACGCTGTCGCGGCATGCTACCAGTGTTAAAGACTGCGATGGAGCTCCGTATGCCACGGCAAACTGGCTGACACTGACGGCGGCGGTGCACAAATGCTGCGCAGCTAGCGCCATTCGACGGCCAACACCGCGGTTCCTGGTGTGTCCGCTGTGCCGTGCGTGTGATCATTGCTTGTACAGCCCTCTCGCAGTGTCCGGAGCAAGTATGCTGGGTCTGACACACCGGTGTCAATGTGTTCTTTTTTCCATTTCCAGGAGTGTATAACGTGCGTTAGCAAGAGGAGCTACTTACGTCCAACCGAAAAACTCTAAAAAAGGATTCGTAAATTGATAGTGTATTAGATTAACAAAACACATTTTAAAAACCTACTGATGTGTAACTAGGTTACTAGGGTCCACAACCTTTTAGTACATCTTGGCAACATCAGCGTACCTTCAGTTACATGTTTTGCCATTTGCATAACCACCACAATAAAATTAAAAAATACAAATTTCGTTCATCGCTGATAGCTTTTACTTTCAACATACTTTTTATGGAGATACTGATATGTAAGTAAGCCTCTGAACATCGAAATATTGAATACGACATTCAATGTGGAAAGTGACGTCTGCTATGGAAACTTAAATTTTGGGGTTCAGTTTAACAGAAAAACCGTGGTAAAAGAAGTCATTAGAACTAATATTTTTTACAAAATTTTAACATGGAAATGAACTGACTAGATATCAATTTATTCAAAAGGTGGGCTTGAAGTAACCCACCCCTTGGTATTGCATGGCTTAATGGTGCGAGAAGTGACATATGTTTGTGGTTATTCACGAGTTCACCATTAAGTGAACCGATGAAGGTACTCAAAGTACCCTCCGCCACACACCGTCAGGTGGCTTGCGGAATATGGATGTAGATGTAGATATAGAAGTGACTACAACAGAATTACAGAGCTTTAGAACAATCTGTCAACGATCGACAGCGGGAAGGTGCCACATTAAGAATTCGATCACGTTCTCACCGACACTGCGAAGTTCACTGATAACATCACACTTACAAATTACGATCTTCTCAGCCACTGTTTGTAGGAACGTATTTTACACAAAAACTCGCTAAACAACTGGAAATAGGTACTCATTCAATACATTGAAAATAGCTCCACTACATAAACAGCAGTGATTATGTTAGGTGAAGTGTCCTTTCATGGAAGAACACTACAGCGCCATTCCAGGATGACTAAGAATCCTCCCCCTGGCGGAGTAGAACAGTGTGCTTCATGTAGTGTTAATGTAAAACTTCGACCATAGCTGCTAAGGTTCAGTGACCGTGTCAGAATTATATTACACCAAATAAGCCCTCGATCACAAATATTAAGTCAAAATTGACCAAGTTTCCACGCTACTATAAGCGTCGTCTTCAGAATTAAACTAACTGTTTTAAAACATAATAGGAATATAAGACATTAATAGACTAAAGTCTGTACCGACAGGAAAGACATGCAATACTTACAAGTCACATTCTAAAAAATCTAAGCTGTAAAGGCGCCGTCATGAAGGTTGTAAATAAGATAAGATGGCGAGCCGCTAACGGCTGCTCGTACCCCAATGAACACGGGTTGCAACAAAACTGCATCCCTTTCCAGTCATTACACACTTTAGTTTATTAATATCTTATAGACCTACTATACACCTCCACCCTGCCCTCCAATGAGCTCTCCTTGACACCACCGAAATCCGAAAGGGCGGTGGTTTCAAGTCAGTGGAATGCACGCATACAGGGCGTCTCGTTCGGGGCAGCTTAAACTAACCGATCTGTAACAGTTCGTTGTCTCACTGCGATGCCAACTGCTGCTCAAATTACTGCTCCAGATGCAGTGAGATGCGCCAGAGCCATACGCCAAATGCACTACTGGCCATTAAAATTGCTACACCACGAAGATGAGGTGCTACAGACGCGAAATTTAACCGACAGGAAGAAGAGGCAGTGATGTGCAAATGACTAGCTTTTCAGAGCATTCACACAAGGTTGGCGCCGGTGGCGACACCTACAACGTGCTGGCATGAGGAAAGTTTCCAACCGATTGCCCGCATCTCGTGGTCGTGCGGTAGCGTTCTCGCTTCCCACGCCCGGGTTCCCGGGTTCGATTCCCGGCGGGGTCAGGGATTTTATCTGCCTCGTGATGGCTGGGTGATGTGTAATGTCCTTAGGTTAGTTAGGTTTAAGTAGTTCTAAGTTCTAGGGGACTGATGACCTCAGATGTTAAGTCCCATAGTCCTCAGAGCCATTTGGACCATTTGAATCCAACCGATTTCTCATACACAAACAGCAGTTGACCGGCGTTGCTTGGTGAAACGATGTTGTGATGCCTCGTGTAAGGAGGAGAAATGCGTACCATTACGTTACCAACTTTGACAAAGGTCGGATTCTAGCCTATCGCGATTGCGGTTTATCGTATCGCGACACTGCTGCTCACGTTGATCAACATCCAATGACTGTTAGCAGAATATGGAATCGGTGGGTTCAAGAGGGTAATACGGAACGCCGTGCTGGATTCCAACGGCCTCGTATCACTAGCAGTCGAGATGACAGGCATCTTATCCACATGGCTGTAACGGATCGTGCAGCCACGTCTCGATCCCTGAGTCAACAGATGGGGGCGTTTGCAAGACAACAGTTCGACGACGTTTTCAGCAGCACGGACTATCAGCTCGGAGACCGTGGCTGCGGTTACCCTTGACGCTGCATCACAGACAGCAGCGCCTGCGATGGTGTACTCGACGACGAACCTGGGTGCACGAATGGAAAAACGTCATTTTCTCAGATGAATCCAGGTTCTGTTTACAGCATCACGATCGCATCCGTGTTTGGCGACATCGCGGTGAACGCACATTCGAAGCCTGTATTCGTCATCACCATACTGGCATATCACCCGGCGTGATGGTATGGGGATGCATCGGTTACACGTCTCGGTCACCTCTTGTTTGCATTGACGGCACTTTGAACAGTGGACGTTACATTTCAGATGTGTTACGAGCCGCGGCTCTACCCTTCATTCGATCCCTGCGAAACCCTACATTTCAGCAGGATAATGCACGACCGCATGTTGCAGGTCCTGTACGGGCCTTTCTGGATACAGAAAATGTTCGACTGCTGCCCTGACCAGCACATTCTCCACATCTCTCACCAATTGAAAACGTCTGGTCAATGGTGGCCGAGCAACTGGCTCGTCACAATACGCCAGCCACTACTCTCGATGAATGTGGTACCGTGTTGAAGCAGCATGGGCAGCTGTATTTGTACACGCCATCCAAGCTCTGTTTGACCCAATGCCGAGGCGTATGAAGGCCGTTATTACGGCCAGAGGTGGTTGTTCTGGGTACTGATTTCTCCAGGATCTATGCACCCAAAATTGCGTGAAAATGTAATCACATGTTAGTTCTAGTATAATATATTTGTCCAATGAATACCCGTTTGTCATCTGCATTTCTCCTTGGTGTAGCAAGCCCTCTGGACAGTGTCAACCGGACGTCTCGCGCCGACCGCTGTCAGGAATCACGTACAGTGCCTGCTTTCCCACCAAGCCCTTCCGCCGTGTCTTAAGAGGAACATCCAGTTTCTCGTGGCGCTGTTGGGTGACGTCGTCGAAACTCAGCGATATGCTGATAACGGCGTCTTTGACGTGTTAAAGACGTTCTTGACGAACATCAGCTCACCGCGTCCAGTTTTAAAGGCTTCTAATGGTCACGGCCGATACAGCGTGTATTTAAATCAGTGGTGACAGTCTTGTGCTACATTTGAATAGACATCACATCCCAAAACTTTCGTTTGCGTCGCTCACTTCCTTCTTGGTATTGCTTTTCCGTTACTGTGTAAGCTACCTTTTTTGTAGTAAATTTAATGTAGTTTAACTCTGTGCTGGGTGACATTTTCCTAGGAGCCGCAGTTTTCGAGTTGCTGGAGAAGAGTATAAAAAGTTTCTCTTAAACACCTCAGTACCCCCCCCCCCCCCCCCCCCCCCCGCTCGCACCATACCGATGGGGATTTTTAGTACGCTTTTCATGACACTCCCTACTACCACTGTAGAAAAAGTGCTTCAAATGGCTCTGCGCACTATGGGACTTAACTTCTGAGGTCATCAGTCGTCTAGAACATAGAAATACTTAAACCTAACTAAGCTAAGGGCATCACATACATCCATGCACGAGGCAAGATTCGAACCTGCGACCGTAGCGATTGCGCGGTTCCAGACTGTAGCGCCTAGAACCGCTCGGCCAAACAGGCCGGCTTATCACTGTACAAAAATATGCGACTGCACGATGTCTTACCCCAATTTTTGTTTCTTTCCTGGACCACAGGAAGACAGTAGAAAAGCGAATTTAGTTTACAAAGGAGTCCCTTTACAAATCGCTTGTGCGTCCCATGTTTGAATACTGATTAGGTAAACGAACTAAGACGAACAGGGGATAGAATATATACAAAGGACAGCACGAACGGTTACAGGTTTGTTTGACCCATAGGAGAGTGTCATACACGAGCAGAAGCAAAACCGAACCGGAAGTCACTTGAAGATAGGCAGATACTATCCTGAGAATACCTGTTTAGAAACCTGCAAGAACGAGTATTAAGTGATATACTACAGCCCTCTATACATGGGGAGCGGGACTAATTGCAACACGAACAGAGGAGCTGAAGAAGTCATTTGTTCCGCTCTCCGCATGCGAATGCAACGGGAAGAGACAGTAACTTCTGATAGCATGCTAAGTACCCTCTGGCATGCCCGCCAGGTTAGCCGCGCGGTCTAACGCACTGCTTTGCGGGTGGGAAGGCGTGCCGGTCCCCGGCAAGAATCCGCCCGGCGGATTAGTGTCGAGGTCCGGTGTGGATGGTTTTTAGGTGGTTTTCCATCCGCCTCGTCGAATGCCGGCTGGTTCCCGTTATCTACGTCTACATCTACATCCATACTCCGCAAGTCACCTGACAGTATGTGCCGGAGGGTACCTTCAGTACCTCTATCGGTTCTCCCTCCTATGCCAGTCTCGTATTGTTCGTGTAAAGAAGGATTGTCGGTATGCCTCTGTGTGGGCTCTGATCTCTCTGATTTTATCCTCATGCTCTCTTCGCGAGATATACGTAGGAGGGAGTAATATACTGCTCGTCTCCTCGGTGAAGGTATGTTCTCGAAACTGCAACAAAAGCCCGTACCGAGCTACTCAGCGTCTCTCCTGCAGAGTCTTCCACTGGAGTTTACCTATTATCTGCGTAACGCTTTCGCGATTACTAAATGATCCTGTAACGAAGCGCGCTGCTCTCCGTTGGTTCTTCTGTAACTCTTCTATCAACCCTATCTGGTACGGATCCCACACTGCTGAGCAGTATTCAAGCAGTGGGCGAACAAGCGTACTGTAATCTACTTCCTTTGTTTTTAGATTGCATTTCCTTAGGATTCTTCCAATGGATATCAAGTCTGGAATCTGCTTTACCGACGATTAATTTTATATGGTCATTCCATTTTAAATAACACCTAATGCGTACTCCCAGATAAATTATGGAAGTAACTGCTTCCAGTTGCTGACCTACTATTTTCTAGCGAAATGATAAGAGATCTATCTTTCTATATACACTCCTGGAAATTGAAATAAGAACACCGTGAATTCATTGTCCCAGGAAGGGGAAACTTTATTGACACATTCCTGGGGTCAGATACATCACATGATCACACTGACAGAACCACAGGCACATAGACACAGGCAACAGAGCATGCACAATATCGGCACTAGTACAGTGTATATCCACCTTTCACAGCAATGCAGGCTGCTATTCTCCCATGGAGACGATCGTAGAGATGCTGGATGTAGTCCTGTGGAACGGCTTGACATGCCATTTCCACCTGGCGCCTCAGTTGGACCAGCGTTCGTGCTGGACGTGCAGACCGCGTGAGACGACGCTTCATCCAGTCCCAAACATGCTCAATGGGGGACAGATCTGGAGATCTTGGTGGCCAGGGTAGTTCACTTACACCTTCTAGAGCACGTTGGGTGGCACGGGATACATGCGGACGTGCATTGTCCTGTTGGAACAGCAAGTTCCCTTGCCGGTCTAGGAATGGTAGAACGATGGGTTCGATGACGGTTTGGATGTACCGTGCACTATTCACTGTCCCCTCGACGATCACCAGAGGTGTACGGCCAGTGTAGGAGATCGCTCCCCACACCATGATGCCGGGTGTTGGCCCTGTGTGCTTCGGTCGTATGCAGTCCTGATTGTGGCGCTCACCTGCACGGCGCCAAACACGCATACGACCATCATTGGCACCAAGGCAGAAGCGACTCTCATCGCTGAAGACGACACGTCTCCATTCGTCCCTCCATTCACGCCTGTCGCGACGCCACTGGAGGACGGCTGCACGATGTTGGGGCGTGAGCGGAAGACGGCCTAACGGTGTGAGGGACCGTAGCCCAGCTTCATGGAGACGGTTGCGAATGGTCCTCGCCGATACCCCAGGCCAACAGTGTCCCTAATTTGCTGGGAAGTGGCGGTGCGGTCCCCTACGGCACTGCGTAGGATCCTACGGTCTTGGCGTGCATCCGTGCGTCGCTGCGGTCCGGTCCCAGGTAGACGGGCACGTGCACCTTCCGCCGACCACTGGCGACAACATCGATGTACTGTGGAGACCTCACGCCCCACGTGTTGAGCAATTCTGCGGTACGTCCACCCGGCCTCCCGCATGCCCACTATACGCCCTCGCTCAAAGTCCGTCAACTGCACATACGGTTCACGTCCACGCTGTCGCGGCATGCTACCAGTGTTAAAGACTGCGATGGAGCTCCGTATGCCACGGCAAACTGGCTGACACTGACGGCGGCGGTGCACAAATGCTGCGCAGCTAGCGCCATTCGACGGCCAACACCGCGGTTTCTGGTGTGTCCGCTGTGCCGTGCGTGTGATCATTGCTTGTACAGCCCTCTCGCAGTGTCCGGAGCAAGTATGGTGGGTCTGACACACCGGTCTCAATGTGTTCTTTTTTCCATTTCCAGGAGTGTATTCGCAGCACATTGCACTTGTCTACACTGAAATTCTATTGCCATTCCCTGCACAATGCGTAAATTCGTTGCAGATCCTCCTGCATTTCAGTACAATTTTCCTCTCGATATACTGCAGCATCATCCGCAAAAAGCGTCAGTGAACTTCCGATGTCATCGACAAGGTCATTTATGTAGATTGTAAACAGCAACGGTCCTACGACACCCCCCTGTGGCACACCTGAAATCACTCTTACTTCGGAAGACTTCTCTCCATTGAGAATGACATACTGGGTCCTGTTATCTAGGAACTCTTCAATCCAATAACACAATTGGTCTGATAATCCATATGCTCTTACTTCGTTCATTAAACGACTGTGGGGAACTGTATCGAACGCCTTGCGGAAGTCAAGAAACACGGCATCTACCTGGGAGCCCGTGTCTATGGCTCTCTGAGTCCCGTGGACGAATAGCGCGAGCTGCGTTTCACACGACCGTCTTTTTCGAAACCCATGCTGATTCCTACATAGTAGATTTCTACTCTCCAGAAAAGTCATTATAGTCGAACATAATACGCCTCAGTTACACTATGTCGGCCATTGTAGTGCAAACACTGTCTCCACGTACGTTTGCACCACAATTACTCTACCACACAAACATTGGGGCTACACTTGGGGCCGAACCGCACAATAAGCCTGGGTTCGGTGTGAGGCGGCGGTGGGGTTCGCCCGAGCGGTTCAAGGGGCTTCAGTCTGGAATCGCGCGACCGCTACAGTCGCAGGTTCGACTCCTGCCTCGGGCGTGGATGTGTGTTACGTCCTTAGGTTAGTTAGGTTGAAGTAGTTCTAAGTTCTAGGGGACTGATGACCTCAGCAGTTAAGTCGCATAGTGATCAGAGCCATTTGAACTATTTGGTGGGGTGGGTGGACTGCTGTAGCCCGTTGTGGGGTTCTGTACCACTGAGGGCTACGGCAGTGACAAAGCCTCTCCGTCGTTTCTAGGTGCCCATTTCAAAAGAATACAATTCCCTCTGCCATGCACTTCTCTGTGGTTTTGCTGATGCAGATGTTAATATATGAGCACGAGAATAATACGAGACTGGTTACGGCTCGTACAGAGGAATATTTATCTTCCAATCCGCTAATCCATATAGATAGGAAATGGGTAGACTGGTGCAAAGCACTCTCTCTCACACACACTGCCGTGGTACGGAGTACATTAATTGACTCTTACATGGACGACGAGACGGAGTCCCTCGCACACATTCAGCTACCAATCAGCGTTGAGTTCCTGGTTCTGTCCGCTGCCCCCTCCACACGCCCCCACCCCACCACCTCCCTCCTTCCCCCTTCCCCACCCTCCATACCCCCCCCCCCAACTCACCCCCTGACGGAGCCACTGTTTTATTGAATCGCGTGACCGGACCCATACACTTCCTCACTGAACTCCAATCACCCGTGCCAGAAGCGCTAGCGGTTTTTTTTCTTCTCTCTTTTTTTCACATCGCTCGTTTGCCCTCCATTGCGTGATTACAGACTTCACTGGGTCAGCGCCAGTCGCTCACATAAAAAAAAGAAGGGGGGTTCAGCTTTTTTGGCAAACAGTGTTTTTTTTTCATCCAGCACCGTATTTATTTCCATGTGTTCGGTAAAGCCCTTGCCGAGTCGGAATGAAAATATCGGGAAAACGAGACTGCTCGTGACAGAACAGATATCGGTATGGCTTACGAGGGGTCGAACGCGTATGATGCAGTTCCGTTCTCTCTCTCTCTCTCTCTCTCTCTCTCTCTCTCTCTCTCTCCCCATCTGCCCATCGTATTCCTTCATCATCTCTTCATTACTTTTTTTGTCGTTTCCATGTGGTCCATCTGTTGAACATCGCTAATTACTTCAGTGACACAAAAACCGGAGTGCGCCACAACCACTTCGTGACGTCACAGCCTTGTGGGACTTCCCCCTCATACGTACAGCTTCGGTAGCAGCTTCATACCTTTACTGTCACATATCTGACAGATATGTAACGTTCTCGTTGGTGGTTACATCCAGCCAAGTAACGCCAATCTGACAATTTTGCGGCTCGGTTGGAAAGGTTACTTAGGTTTCCAAAAAAAAAAAAAAAGTTTTTAGGCTCACCCATTTCGACTAGCAACAGGAAACAATGCCAAACAAGAAGTGCGCTGTCTCCTTACTTGCTACTCAAACCCTACTGTTTCTTTATAAATATTAGAACACATTCACTTTGTTCCTTTACCATAACTTGCTGAGATGATAGTGACCAATATCACGAGGGTGAGTCAAATGAAAACCTTTAAATTGTAATAACAAATCGAAATTTCGTGCCGTTATCCTGTAAGTTGGTAAGCGTGCTACAAACAGCGTGTAGAATAGCCTGTAGGTGCCAGCATAGTGCAGATGCACACATACTGTCGCAGTATCAGTATAAAGTTGGGCGCCCCACTTGCGACTTGTACCAGGAAAGAACAGCGTTCTGTTATTCGTTTTATGCGCAGTCAAGGTGTGAAACCTATTGAAATTCATCGACGAATGAAGGTTCAGTACCGTGATCCATGTTTGTCACGGCAGCAAGTCTACAAATGGAGTAGGAACTTGGCAAATGGTGTACCTTCAGTGGAAGATGCTCCTCGTCCAGGTCAGGCACAATGCGTGTGTGTCTAGAGGGACCACTGTCACCAGTGCATCACACACAGATCCCCTAAAAAAATCATCTGTGGTGTCCTTTTCCAACATGACAATGCAAAGCCCCACACTGCCTGTAAACAGTTGCAACAATCACAGACCTGCATTTTGAGTGTTTTCCTCGTCCACCTTACTCACCAGACCTTGCCCCAAGTGATTTCCGTATCTTTCGACCACTCAAAGACGCAATGGAAGGAAAGAAGTTCCGTTCCGGTGAAGAGGTACACCATGCGGTGCATGAGTGGTTGCGCGGATTACCAAAAGAATTTTTTTCTAAAGGAATTTATGCACTTTGCAAGCACTGGAGGACTTGCATGGAGCGTGGGGGAGATTGTTTTGAAAAGCGATACAGCTTTGTACCACTTCTGCACAATAAATAATACTTAAAAAAATATTTAAGGTTTTCATTTGACTCACCCTCGTACATCCCTGCTTCATTTGATCGTAAGTCAGTGATAGTCATCCAAGAAACATCAGATTTTGGCATATATAAGTCATTTACGAGTAATGTGTATGATTTTGCTCACAAACAGTCACGTATATGCGAGATTGTACACACACACACACACACACACACACACACACACACACACACACACACACACACAACTGAGGTGAAAAACATAAAATTTAACACTAATATTGGACTACGTAAAAGATTTTTTCGGGTTCTGTGTACAAAAGAGCTTCGCTTCGTGCACTAGGATTGTCTGCACTTCCTCATTTCAAGTCTCATATACCTCCCCAGATTTCAGTGCGGCGCATAATATTTATTTACTTAAGTTAATGTAAATTTTTATGCCGAATGGATCCCCCTTACCAAGTGAAATTTCGTGAATTCGTAGCTTAAATGACTGTAGTGTGGCCCATCCTGTTAACCTAAATCCCCACAATTACTGTTAGTTAATCAAAGTAAGAATGCATTCATTTCAAGCCCATTAGTTGTTGGATGATCACAGGTTGGTGGACAGAGACCTGGAGAAATTTTCGCTTGGTGTAGTCTGTAGAGAATGGCAGCTCTCTGTGTTAATAATTGGCAACCAACGTTGTACAATCGCAATAAACTCATGAGATGTCCAAATGACTCATTTATTAGAACATGTTAAACGTTTCGGGATTACACCCATCTTCATACATCGCTAACTTCAAATCCTTCCTAACCAACAGCCTTGACAACGCCTTAGGTTAGGAAGCAGTTGAAGTTTGTGATGTCTGAAGATGGGTGACCACGTAGTGTATCTTAAGTTCAGGGAGACAGTTTATAAAGATGGTTCAATTTACACAGCCACTGCTACAAATTACGAAACCAAAATTCTTATTTGTGTCCACAGAAGTCTAGAGTATTAGGTATCATGTTCCCAATTTTGAATTTTCATTCTTTAAATCAGATAGCAAGAAGAACATCCTGCAGTTGAGGATGGCACTGTTTAAATAAGTTTGCAACTCATTGTTTTAGGCTATAATAAATAAAACCTCAAAAGTGGTACAATTTATGCATCTCTACCCTACAACTGGCATCATAAAGACACGGGGCACATTGGCCGTTTTACTACGTAAAAAGATACATTACAGCTCTTCAGTGTAACAGTGATCATACTATTTTCGTAATGTTACATTCAACAAAAAACTGAAATTTAGATCCCTGTTATATTGATCTACATATACATTTACATGGACACTTCGCAAATCACACTTAGATTCATGGCAGAGGGTTCATGGAACCACCTTCACAATAATTCTCTATTATTCCAGTCCTATATCATCCCGTGCGAACACTAATTTATTTTATTATGATGATCGTTTTCCCTATATATGTTGGCCTCAACAAAATGTATTTTCGCATTCAGAGGAGAAACTTGAGGAATGAAATTTTGTGAAATATTCCATCGCAACGAAAAACGCCTTCCTTATAATGATGTCCACCTCAAAGCCTGCATCATGTCAGTGACACTCTTTCCCATATTTCGCGATAGAACAAAAAGTGCTGCCTTTCTTTGAACTCTTAGGATGTGCTCCGTCAGTCCTATCTGGTAAGGATCCCACACCGCGCAGCAATTCTCCAAAAGGGGACGAACAAGCGTTGTGTAGGCAGTCTCCTTAGTAGGTCTGTTACATTTTTTAACTGTCCTGCCAATAAAAGGCAGTCTTTGGTTAGCCTTCCCCAAAACATTTTCTCTGTCTTCTTTCCAATGTAAGTTGTTCGTAATTGTAATTCCTAGGTATTTAGTTGAATTTACGGCCTATGACAGGTTTGCTGTGCAACCTAAGTTTAACGGATTGCTTTTAGCATTCATGTCGATGACCCCACACGTTTCATTATTTAGGGTCAATTGCCAGTGTTCGCACCATTCAGATATCTTTTCTAAATCGTTTTGCAATTTGTTTTGATCTTCTCATGATTTTACTAGACAATAAACAAGCATCCTCTGCAAGCAACCTAAGACGTCTGCTCAGATTGTCTCCTAAATCGTTTATATAGATAGGAAACAGCAAAGGGCCTATAACACTACCTTGGGGAACGTCAGAAATCACTTCCGTTTCACTGGATGACTTTCCGTCAATTACTACGAATTTTGACCTCTCTGACAGGAAATCACTAATCCAGTCAGATAACTGACAGGCATGAACCTTGACTACAAACTGCTTGTGTGGTACAGTGCCAAATGTCTTCTGGAAACGTGTAAATAAGGAATGAATTTGAAATCTCTTCTCAATAGCACTCAACGATTCGTGTGAGTAAAGAGTTAGTTGTGTTTCACAAGAACGATGTTTTGTAAAGGCACGTTGAATGTATGTCAATAGGCCATTCTCTTCGAGGTAATTCATAATGTTCGAACACAATATATGTTCCAACGACGTTAACGATATGGGCCTGTAATTTAGTGGATTAATCCAACTACCTTTCTTTATTGGTGTGATCTGTGCAATTTCCCAGTTTTTGGGAAACCTCTGTATATGATAGTTAAGTATGGAGCTAATGCATCAGCATACTCCGAAAGGAACCTAACTGGTATACAGTCTGCACCAGAAGACTTGCTTTTGTTCAAATGTGTGTGAATTCCTAAGGGACCAAACTGCTGAGGTCATCGGTCCCTAGAGTTACGCACTATTTAAACTAACTTGTACTAAGAACAACACAGACACACACATACATACACACACACACACACACACAAACACACACACACACACACACACACACACACACACACACACACACACACACACACACACACACGTGCCCGAAGGAGGACTCGAACCTCCGGCGGGAGGACTTTTGTTAACTGATTTAAGTTGCTTCACTACTGCGAGGATATCTACTTCTAAGTTACTCATGTTGGCAGCTATTCTCGATTCGAATTATGGAGTGTTTACTTCGTCTTCTTTTGGTGAAGGAGCTTCGGAAGGCTGTGTTTAGTAACTCTAGTTTGTCAGCACTGTCGTCGATTGTCTCTCCTTTGCTATCGCGCAGAGAAGGCGCTGCTTGTGTCTTGCCGCTAACATACTTCACATACGACCAGTATCTCTTGGAATTTTCTGCCAGGTCTGGTACTGGCATTGCGGAAAACCATGGAAAATTTTAGTACCAGGTAAATATAAAACTGAAGAAAAGATAATTAGATACGACTGACTCAGAAGGAGAAAGTCATATATTTTCAAAATAGTATAGGATGTATCAAAAAGAATCATTGCATTTGTTATGTATATGTTTGTGAAACTAATGTACGTACACAGTGAATTTTATTTTTTACTGAACGGGTAACTCAAAAAGCTTTTTTCATACCTTTTGGTAGGTGTTCAATATGCCCCCTCTCCCTTGAGATATACGTCACATGTCATTGCGGTATTCAGATTGTTCCCACACTGCAGCTTCCACAGCTGCTGTTATGCGATGTCTCAGTTCGATCATTGTCGTTAGTAACGGAGCCACATAAACACAGTCTTTTATAAACCCCCACAAGAAATAATCGCATACAGTCAGGTCCGGTGACCTTGGAGGCGAGTAATGTAAGGCTGAATCATTTGATGCAGTGCGACCGATCCAACGTTCAGTAATCCCCTGATTTAAAAATTCCAGCGCTTTCAGATGTCAGTGCGACGCTGTCCCACCCTATTGGTGAATGAAGTCGTTCGAATCAGTCTCCAACTGTGGCAAAAGCAAGTTCTGAATCATATCGAGCTGTGTGCTTCCTGTAACCGTGTTCTCGGCAAAGAAAAATGGAACATACAGCAAGTGTTGACAGACGTGAAAATTACCGAACCATAGGTTTACACACGTATGGAAAAAGTGATAGAAGCAGACCTAGGGGAAGATCAGTTTGGAACACGTGAGGCAATACTGACCCTACGACTTATCTTAGAAGAAAGATTAAGGAAAGGCAAACCTACGTTTCTAGCATTTGTAGACTTAGAGAAAGCTTTTGACAATGTTGACTGGAATAGTATCTTTCAAATTTTAAAGGTGGCAGGGGTAAAATACAGGGAGCCAAAGGCTATTTACTAATTGTACAGAAACTAGAAGGCAGTTATAAGAGGGGCATGAAAGGGAAGCAGTGGTTGGAAAGGGAGTGAGACAGGGTTGTAGCCTCTCCCCGATGTTATTCAATCTGTCTATTGAGCAGGCAGTAAAGGAAACAAAAGAAAAGCTCGGAGTAGGTATTAAAATCCATGGAGAAAAAATAAAAACTTTGAGGTTCGCCGATGACATTGTAATTGTGTCTGTCAGAGACTGCAAAGGACTTGGAAGAGCAGTTGAACGGAATGGAGAGTGTCTTGAAAGGAGGGTATAAGATGAACATCAACAAAAGCAAAACGAGGATAATAGAATGTAGTAGAATTAAGTCGGGTGATGCTGAGGGAATTAGATTAGGAAATGAGACACTTATAGTAGTAAAGGAATTTTGCTATTTGGGGAGCAAAATAACTGATGATGGTTGAAGTAGAGAGGATATAAAATGTAGACTGGCAATGGCAAGGAAAGTATTTGTGAAGAAGAGAAATTTGTTAACATCGAGTATAGATTTAAGTGTCAGGAAGTCGTTTCTGAAGGTATTTGTATGAAAGTGAAACATGGACAATAAATAGTTTGGACAAGAAGAAATTAGAAGCTTTTGAAATGTGGAGCTACAGAACAATGCTGAAGATTAGATGGGTAGATCACATAACTAATGCTGAGGTGGTGTTTTTGTTGTGGTCTTCAGTCCTGAGACTGGTTTGACGCAGCTCTCCATGCTAATCTATCCTGTGCAAGCTTCTTCATCTCCCAGTACCTACTGCAACTTACATCCTTCTGAATCTGCTTAGTGTATGCATCTCTTGATCTCCCTCTACGATTTTTATCCTCCACACTGACCTCCAATGCTAAATTTGTGATCCCTTGATGCCTCAAAACATGTCCTACCAACCGATCCCTTCTTCTAGTCATGCCACAAACTTCTCTTCTCCCCAATCCTATTCAATACCTCCTCATTAGTTACGTGATCTACCCACCTAATCTTCAACATTGTTCTGTAGCACCACATTTCAAAAGCTTCTAATCTCTTCTTGTCCAAACTATTTATTGTTCATGTTTCACTTCCATATATGGCTACACTCCATACAAATACCTTCAGAAACGACTTCTTGACACTTAAATCTATACTCGATGTTAACAAATTTCTCTTCTTCAGAAATACTTTCCTTGCCATTGCCAGTCTACATTTTATATCCTCTTTACTTCGACCATCATCAGTTATTTTGCTCCCCAAATAGCAAAACTCCTTTACTACTTTAAGTGTCTCATTTCCTAATCTAATTCCCTCAGCATCACCCGTCTTAACTCCACTACATTCCATTATACTCGTTTTGCTTTTGTTGATGTTCATCCTATACGCTCTTATCAAGACACTGTCCATTCCATTCAATTGCTCTTCCAAGTCCTTTGCTGTCTCTGGCAGAATTACAATGTCATCGACTAACCTCAAAGTTTTTATCTCTTGTCCATGGATTTTAATACCTACTCCGAACTTTTCTTTTGTTTCCTATACTGCCAGCTCAATATACAGATTGAATAACATCGGGGAGAGGCTACCAACCCTGTCTCACTCCCTTCCCAACCACTGCTTTCCTTTCATGCCCCTCTTATAACTGCCTTCTAGTTTCTGTACAAATTGTAAATAGCCTTTCGCACCCTGTATTTTACCCCTCCCACCTTTAAAATTTGAAAGAGAGTATTCCAGTCAACATTGTCAAAAGCTTTCTCTAAGTCTACAAATGCTAGAAACGTAGGTTTGCCTTTCCTTAATCTTCGTTCTAAGATATGTCGTAAGGTCAGTATTGCCTCAAGTGTTGCAACATTTCTACGGAATCCAAATTGATCTTCCCTGAGGTCGGCTTCTACCAGTTTTTCCATTCCTCTGTAAAGAATAAGCGTTAGTATTTTGCAGCTGTGACTTATTACACTGACAGTTCGGTAATTTTCACATCTGTCTACACCTGCTTTATTTGGGATTGGAATTATTATATTCTTCTTGATGTCTGAAGGTATTTCACCTGTCTCGTACATCTTGACCACCAGATGGTAGAGTTTTGTCAGGACTGGCTCTCCCAATGCTGTCAGTAGTTCTAATGGAATGTTGTCTACTTCCGGGGCCTAGTTTCCACTCAGTTCTTTCAGTGCTGTGTCAGACTCTTCACGCAGTTTCGTATCTCCCATTTCATCTTCATCTACATCCTCTTCCATTTCAATAATATTGTCCTCATGTACATCGCCCTTGTATAGACCCTCTATATACTTCTTCCACCTTTCTGCTTTCCCCTCTTTGCTTAGAACTGGGTTTCCATATGAGCTCTTGATATTCATACAAGTGGCTCTCTTTTCTCCAAATGTATCTTTAATTTTCCTGTAGGCTGTATCTATCTTACCCCTAGTGAGATAAGCCTCTACATCCTTACATTTGTCCTCTAGCCATGCCTGCTTAGCCATTTTGCTCTCCCTGTCGACCTCATTTTTGAGACGTTTGTATTCCTTCTTGCCTGCTTCATTTACTGCATTTTTATATTTTCTCCTTTCATCAATTAAATTCAATATTTCTTCTGTTACCCAACGATTTCTACTAGCCCTCGTCTTTTTACCTACTTGATCCTCTGCTACCTTCACTACTTCATCCCTCAGAGCTACCCATTCTTCTCCTACTGTATTTATTTGCCCCATTCTTGTCAATTGTTCCCTTATGCTCTCCCTGAAACTCTGTACAACCTCTGGTTTAGTCAGTTTATCCAGGTCCCATCTCCTGATGAGGTATTGAATAGAATTGGGGAGAAGATGAGCTTGTGGCACAACTTGACTAGAAGAAGGGATCGGTTGGTAGGACAAGTTCTGAGGCATCAAGGGATCACCAATTTAGTATTGGAGGGCAGCGTGGAGCGTAAAAATCTTTGAGGGAGACGAAGAGATGAATACACTAAGCAGATTCAGAAGGATGTAGGCTGCAGTATGTACTGGGAGATGAAGAAGCTTGCACAGGATAGAGTAGCATGGAGAGCTGCATCAAACCAAGCTCAGAACTGAAGACAACAACAAAAACAACATCTTTTCCCGTGAAACTGCAAAAACCACATTAAATGTCGGAGAGTCCCTCTCATGTTGTACAACTTCAGGTGGTTGTTCCGTACCCCACATTCTCACATTATGACGATCAACGTTTCCAGTTAAATCGAATGTTGCCTCGTCACTGAACACTAAGCGTGGAATAAAATTGTCATCCTCCATCTTGCCGGGAACGAAATTAAAAAACTCCACACGTTGCTGTCTGTCACCTCGAAGAAGAGACTGCAGTAGCTGAATTATGTACGGTTTCGTATGTAAATGTCGACGTAACACTCGCCAGACGGACATCGGAGGCATGTTGAGCTGTCGAGCTGCACGGCGAACGGATTTCTGCGGGCTCCTCGTGAAACTATGGCGGATGCGTTGGACGCGTGTGTCAGACACTCGGGGACGGCCCGGTGATTTGCCTTTACGCAAAAAACAACCTGTTTCTCGGAACTGTTCGTGCCATCGTCTGATGCTCTGTGCTGTAGGAGGATCCACACCGTACCTAATACGAGATCCGCCCTGAACAGTTATTTCTGGACCCGCACTGCGCGAAACGTAGAACACAAAACTCTTACTGTTGTCCCGACACCATTTTTACTAGAACTGAAGTCGGCGCACGCTGCTGCTACGTAGCGGGGACCTTGTGAAACTCGAGAGTTTGCTCTCTCCAACAGAACATTGTTCACGCACATAGCTCAAATAACATAACACTTATGGCGTTTTTAAAGTCGGATAATTCTTTTTGACGCACCCTGTAGTTTTGAAACATAGCACTCCATCTCCAGGTCACGAGTGGCCTACCAGGACCATCCGACCGCCGTGTCATCCTCAGGGGAGGATGCGGATAGGAGGGGTGTGTGGTCAGCACACCGCTCTCCCGCTCGTTATGATGGTATTCCTGACCGAAGCCGCTACTACTCGATCGAGTAGCTCCTCAATTGGCACCCCGAAAAATTGCAAGAGCGCATGGCGGCCCGGATGGTCACCCATCCAAGTGCCGACCACGCCCGACAGCGCTTAACTTCGGTGATCTCACGGGAACCGGTGTAGCCACTGTGGCAAGGCCGTTGCCACTTTGAAACATAGGGAGATACGTATATCCAATGTGCTTATGGGTACGAGGAGGTTTAAAAGTCTTGTCTCCCGTGGAGATGTGAGGTGCGTGACGTGCATCGTGTGCAGCCGACGAAGCACCGTCGAAATTGCAGGACGAACGCTTCATATCGGAATTAGGAAAGGTGAATGGACGACATGGAACTGCTAAAAGTATTGTGGGAAAGTGCAGCGCATTGCATACCGAATTCCATACAAGACGCTAGTTAAACCAATTGAAGAGTAGTGTTCAAGTGGCTGGAGTCCATATCCAGGAGAGTGTGACAGAAGAGATGGAACCAGATCGCAGATGCGGTGTTAGGACAGTAACATTTCGATATATCGCGTCCGATAGTGGAACAGGAATGCTCGTGGAACTTAAACGGGAATTCTCAAAAGGAAGACGATGTACTTGTCGACAAATACTGTTGGGTAAATTCAGAGAATCTACGTCTACATCTACATATATACTCCGCTAGCCACCAATCGGTGTGTGGCGGAGGGCACAATTCGCGCCAAAGTCATATTCCCCTTACCCCTCCCCTTTGTTCCACGCGCGGATGCCGCGATGGAAAAAGGACTCTCTCAACGCCTCAGTACGAGCTCTAATTTCCCTTATCTTCGAATGGTGATCATTGCGCGGTTCGAAAGTTGGTGGTAATAATATATGCTCTACATCCTCGGCGAAGATCGTATTTCGGAATTTAGTCAGCAGTCCCTTCTGTTTAGCGCGCCGTCTATCTGTGTGTCCCACTTCAAACTTTCTATGAGATCTGTAACGCCCTCGCATTGGTTAAATGTACCAATCACGAATCTTGCCGCTCTTCTTTGGACCTTCTCAATTTCTTGAATCAGACCCAACTGGTAAGGGCCCCCATACAGACGAACAATACTCCAAGACTGGACGAACTAACGTATTGTAAGCTATTTCCTTTGTCGAAGGACTGCATGGCTTAAGGATTGTACCAATAAACAGCACTCTAGAGTTCGTCTTACCCTTTACTTGTGTAATCTGATCATTCCATTTGAGACCCAGATACTTGACGGATGTTACCGGTTCCAAAGACCGGGCATTTATTTTGTACTCGTACATTAATTGGGATTTTCGACTTGTTATACGCAGTACGTTACACTTACTAATATTGAGAGATAACTGCCAATCACCACACCACGCATTTATTTTCTGCAAATTCTCATTGATTTGTTCACAACTTTCGTATGATACGACTTTCCTGTAGACTACAGCATCATCGGATAACAGTCTAATGTCGCTGTCTATATCATCAACCAGATAGTTTACGTAAATCGAAAAGAGCAGCGGATCTACACTCCTGGAAATGAAAAAAAGAACACATTGACACCGATGTGTCAGACCCACCATACTTGCTCCGGACACTGCGAGAGGGCTGTACAAGCAATGATCACACGCACGGCACAGCGGACACACCAGGAACCGCGGTGTTGGCCGTCGAATGGCGCTAGCTGCGCACCATTTGTGCACCGCCCCCGTCAGTGTCAGCCAGTTTGCCGTGGCATACGGAGCTCCATCGCAGTCTTTAACACTGGTAGCATGCCACGACAGCGTGGACGTGAACCGTATGTGCAGTTGACGGACTTTGAGCGAGGGCGTATAGTGGGCATGCGGGAGGCCGGGTGGACGTTCTGCCGAATTGCTCAACACGTGGGGCGTGAGGTCTCCACAGTACATCGATGTTGTCGCCAGTTGTCGGCGGAAGGTACACGTGCCCGTCGACCTGGGACCGGACCGCAGCGACTCACGGATGCACGCCAAGACCGTAGGATCCTACGCAGTGCCGTAGGGGACCACACCGCCACTTCCCAGCAAATTAGGGACACTGTTGCTCCTGGAGTATCGGCGAGGACCATTCGCAACCGTCTCCATGAAGCTGGGCTACGGTCCCGCACACCGTTAGGCCGTCTTCCGCTCACGCCACAACATCGTGCAGCCCGCCTCCAGTGGTGTCGCGACAGGCGTGAATGGAGGGACGAACGGAGACGTGTCTTCAGCGATGAGAGTCGCTTCTGCCTTGGTGCCAATGATGGTCGTATCCGTGTTTGGCGCCGTGCAGGTGAGCGCCACAATCAGGACTGCATACGACCGAGGCACACAGGGCCAACACCTGGCATCATGGTGTGGGGAGCGATCTCCAACACTGGCCGTACACCTCTGGTGATTGTCGAGGGGACACTGAATAGTGCGCGGTACATCCAAACCGTCATCGAACCCATCGTTCTACCATTCCTAGACCGGCAAGGGAACTTGCTGTTCCAACAGGACAATGCACGTCCGCATGTATCCCGTGCCACCCAACGTGCTCTAGAAGGTGTAAGTCAATTACCCTGGCCAGCAAGATCTCCGGATCTGTCCCCCATTGAGCATGTTTGGGACTGGATGAAGCGTCGTCTCACACGGTCTGCACGTCCAGCACGAACGCTGGTCCAACTGAGGCGCCAGCTGGAAATGGCATGGCAAGCCGTTCCACAGGACTACATCCAGCATCTCTACGATCGTCTCCATGGGAGAATAGCAGCCTGCATTGCTGCGAAAGGTGGATATACACTATACTAGTGCCGACATTGTGCATGCTCTGTTGCCTGTGTCTATGTGCCTGTGGTTCTGTCAGTGTGATCATGTGATGTATCTGACCCCAGGAATGTGTCAATAAAGTTTCCTCTTCCTGGGACAATGAATTCACGGTGTTCTTATTTCAATTTCCAGGAGTGTATTATGCGGCCCTGGGGCACACCTGAATTTACGCTTGGGATATCCCGTAAGCGCCCACATTTTGGAGCAAGCGACAATGCGGAACTGAGTTGAACGCCTTTCGAAAGTCGGAAAATATGGCATCAACCTGGGAGGCGGAATTTAGAGCCGGCACAAAGAGGGCCAGCTGTGTCTCGCATGACCGCTGTTTCCTAAAACCGCGCTGGTTTCTGCAGATGAGCTTCTCAGAGTCTAGAAAGGTCGTTATGTCTGAACACATGATTGTATAACTCGATATCAGTGAAGGTGGTCGGTAATTATGTGCGTCCAATTTTCTACCCTTTTTATAGATTGCTGTGACCTGGTTCTTCTTCCAGTCCCATGGAACTTTCCGCTGTTCGAATGATCTCTGATAGATGATGGATAAGAGTGGTGCTATATTTATATGAAGACAGTAACAGTTCTCGAAAGAACAGAATACTGTTAATGACCGTGCAGCTTTTCCCTGGAATAAATGATGACTGACTGAAACCCTCAGCTGCCGACAGGTGGATGGGGACAGCTGAAAAATGTGTGCCCGACCGGGACTCGAACCCGGGATCTCCTGCTTACATGGCAGACGCTCTGTCCATCTGAGCCACTGAGTACACAAACGAATAGCGCAACTGCAGGGATTCATCCCTTGCACGCTTCCCGTGACACTCACATTCACAACTGTCCACAATCTTACATATGTAATGTGTATTTGTTGCATGTATTCCAAGATCAGTGTGCGACCATTATGGTGCCTCCTCCTTTTATCTCATGAAGGTATAATAGAACAAGATAAGAGAGGTTAGAATGTCGCTGAATACAGGACTGACAGGAAATAGACAATCTTTAATACTGATATAAAACATCTTCCGTCATGCACTTCGCAGTGGCTTGAGGAATATTTAGGTAGATGTGGACATAACTCGGGTGAAGTAAGATGCTTTGAGTGCTTCTCGGAGCAATACGTATTATAACTTTTTGTCAAGATGGCAATTGTAATTTCATTAATAGCTGGTTTTCTACAGCCATCACGTGATACAACATGAGGTTTGTTTCTTCAGATGAAGATGGCAACAGGCAGAACTAGTTAGTATTGAAATTAGAACACCGACCGTGACAAGATGCTGTGATCAGTAAAGTCTGAAGCACGACGGCGGCCTCACAGTCATACTTTGTCATCGACCGACGGAATCTCTTTCTTCGGCTTCCCAGAGTAGCGGCCCGTCATTTACCTCCAAGTTGGCTCACTGCGCTCCGCTCTGGGGTCCACCTTCTTCTATTGTGGAAAAATTTCCCCAGACTTGGGAGCTTTTAAGCTTTCGTCACCGGAAGTTGGAGCGCCGACAAAGAGTTGCCCCCTTAACGAGAACCGCCATTAACAGCCGAGGCCTGGAACGGGCTGCTCCTACGCGCAGAGGTGACCCTTTTCCTGCCCTCGTGGCAGAGCGAACGAGTAAAAAATTCATAAGCTCATTCCCCCTCCACCAGGCGAAGGCTCTGCGAACGAGAATTGCATGCTCCATTATTGATAGTGCTTCCCCCCTCCCCTATATTACTCCCGAGTGCGGGGTCGATCGATAATCATTTTCGATTACACACCGCTGTATGCAGGGTCTTCCGGAAATGTTTATCGTGTAGGGAAATTCGTCACGCGGTAACAGCTAGAAGCTATACGATGAGAAGCAGACAATACAACGAGTCTAGCTCTCCACCTACACTGCTCAGTGATCCGTTCTAGTGTAGATGGTCACACACTTTGTGCGGTTTCATTGAATGCTAGTCATATCTAAATACACTCTCTGGTCAAAAGTAGACTATGTGATCAAAAATATCTGGACACCACCCCCCTAAAAAAACATACGTTTTTCATATTAGGTGCATTGTGCTGCCACCTACTGCCAGGTACTCCATATGAGCGACCTCAGTAGTCATTAGACATCGAGAGAGAGCAGAATGGGGCGCTCCGCGAAACTCACGGAGTTCAAACGTGGTCAGCTGACTGGGTGTCACTTGTGTCATACGTCTGTACGCGAGATTTCCACACTCCTAAACATTCCTAGGTCCACTGTTTCCGATGTGATAGTGAAGTGGAAACGTGAAGGGACACGAACAGCACAAAAGCGTACAGGGCGACCTCGTCTGTTGACTGACAGAGACCGCCGACAGTTGAAGAGGGTCGTAATGTGTAATAGGCAGACATCTATCCAGACCATCACACAGGTATTCCAAACTGCATCAGGATCCACTGCAAGTACTATGACAGTTAGGCAGGAGGTGAGAAAACTTGGTTTTCATGGTCGAGCGGCTGCTCATAAGCCACACGTCACGTCGGTAAACGGCAAACAACGCCTCGCTTGATGTAAGGAGCGCAAACATACGACGACTAAACAGTGGAAAAACGTTGTGTGGAGTTACGAATCACGGTACACAATGTGGCGATCCGATGGCAGCGTGTGGGTATGGCGAATGCCCGGTGAACGTCATCTGCTAGCGAGTGTAGTGCCAACAGTAAAATTCGGAGGCGGAGGTGTTATGGTGTGGTCGTGTTTTCCGTGGAGTGGGCTTGCACCCCTTGTTGTTTTTTCGTGGCACTATCACAGCACAGGCCTACATCGATGTTTTAAGCACCTTCTAGCTTCCCACTGTTGAAGAGCAATTCCGAGATGGCGATTGCATCTTTCAACACGATGAGGCACCTGTTCATAATGGACGGCCTGTGGCGGAATGGTTACACAGTAACATCCCTGTAATAGAGCAGCCTGCACAGAGTCCTGACCTGAATCCTACAGAACACCTTTGGGATGTTTTGGAACGGCGACTTCGTGCCAGGCCTCACCGGCCGACATCGATACCTCTCCTCAGTGCAGCACTCCGTGAACAATGGGCTGTCGTTCCTCAAGAAACCTTCCAGCACTTGATTGAGCGTATGGCTGCGAGAGTGGAAGCTGTCATCAAGGCTAAGGGTGGGCCAACACCATACTCAATTCCAGCATTGCCGATGGAGGGCGCCACGAACTTGTAAGTCGCTTTCGGCGAGCTGTCCGGATACTTTTGATCACATAGCTTATGCCAATATACTGTCTGTCACGCGACCAGCGCCTCTCTGAGATGCACAGCCTGTTTCTGTCCCACGTGACTCTCATAACGATGAGGGCGTTAGTGAAACTAATGTTGGACCGTCATCTTCCAAATTCAGCTCTCCGAAACATGCTGGTTCCGTGTGTAACAATGAGTGTACAGAGATTCACAAAGAACACAGTGTGGCCCTAACGACCTACTGCAGCGGAAAATACTCCTCTAGCAACTGTTTTTCGAATTTTGGACAGGTCAGTTTTATCTTAGCCGCTTTTCTGAAAACTTTCATGTAATTTTAAACACAGTATGTTACATTTCAAGTTAATATTTATGAAAAGAAATATCTTTGTTCTTGATGTTATGATAGATAAATACCAGTTCTAAACGTACAGTTAAAAGTAATTTTTTCAGAAGCATTCGTAATTACGAATTATTTGGCACAATTTCTATTATCAATCACGCAATCTAGTACTGTTTACTACGTTCGTTTCTGGATTCATTTATGAAATAATAATCGAAACTAACAGAAATTCATTTGTCAAGATAACCTGTAAACCCTTTTGAATATTGTCATTTCCGCTGAGTGAGACAGTAATAAACATGCCTCAGACGTGATCAGACGTATTTTCACATTTTGCGCGAACAGTGTAATTTCGGCTCTGTTAAGGTGAAAAATCAAAAGGCTCTATGATATACTAAAATGTGGGAAAACAAATCAACGTAACAACAAAAATTATGCAACAACAATCTTCAAAATTTATTTATACCATTTCAACTGTGAGGGCCTAAAGTGTGAGAATTTCAACTTTAAGAATCAGATCCCTAGACAAGAAGAACTAGAGCGAGCTCTAAGTGAACAGATAAGTAACCCAGAAAGTTTATTCTGATCTTCGCTCTTTTCAAATCTTCATAAAAGACAAATGTGGACAATAGCTGCAAGTAGAATGGAGATGGGTAGATTAAGTTGGTGAGACATCTGAATTGCTGAATGGTAAAGCTCAGCTGTTGGTTGGCTGGTTGGTTTTTAAGGGGGGGGGGGGGAGAGGGGACCAAACAGCGAAGTCATAGGTCCAATCAAATTAGGGATGGAAGTCGTTCTACCCTTTCAAAGGAACCATCCCAGCATTTGCCTGAAGCGATTTAGGGAAATCACGGAAAACCCAAATCAGGATGGCTGGACGTGGGTTTGAACCGTCGTCCTCACGAATGCGAGTCCAGTGTGTTAACCACTGCTCCACCTCGCTCGGTGCTGAAGTGCTGGCGTCAGGGCTACAACATTGGAACTGCCTGGATAAGATGGTAAATGTGACTGTGTTCCCTAACCGCCATTGCAATGATATGCCAGGGAAAATGAAGTACATCGGTGTTAGCAGATTACTGCTGGACACTAGGTAGGGGCCGGCCGGAGTGGATGAACGGTTCTAGGCGCTTCAGTTTGGAACCGCGCGGTCGCTAGGGTCGTAGGTTCGAATCCTGCCTCGGGCATGGATGTGTGTGGTGTCCTTAGGTTAGTTAGGTTTAAGTAGTTCTAAGTTCTAGGGGACTGATGACCTCAGATGTTGAGTACCATAGTGCTCAGAGCTATTCCAACCATTTCTGAATCAGATGGGGGCGTTCAACTTGGCTGTCTGCCCAGTGCTTTTTGAGAGGAATAGGCAGTGTGTCATCACTGGGTTTCAATTCTGTCTCTTGTCTCATCATCATCATCATCATCATCATCATCATCATCATTATCACCATCATACAAGGGTTGGAACTTCAATAATGACAATTATTTATTTGCACCTTATACAAAATATGTGAATGTAGTGGCAACTATTTACTTACGCCTTACACAACATGCCAGGTGGTTGTAATTAACACTTTCCTACTTAACACGTTATGACACGGAATCTACTGTACGAGTACCGAACTGGGTAGCATTACTGTCCAGACTATGGGGTGCATGATTTCCGCGCATCGCAATTACACAGTGAAGTTCGAACTATGGCCACCAGATGCTGTTATCAGTCATCATGATCCATAGTCTTCACACACCTCACTGGTCGCAGTGCAGTAGTTGATGAAAGGAGCAGGGCATTACTGGTGAAGCCCTATTATCAAAACAACAGTAATGCTGCAGCTGCACTTCGAGAATATCGCCGGCTTAAAGGATTAAAGAAGAATCCTCTTTCTCCACCTGTTGTGCGGAGTATGATGGAGAAACTTCCTGGCAGATTAAAACTGTGTGCCGGACCGAGACTCGAACTCGGGACCTTTAACTTCCGTGGGCAAGTGCTCTACCAACTGAGCTACCGAAGCACAACTCACGCCCCGACCTCAAGCTTTGCTTCCGCCAGTACCTCGTCTCCAATTTCCAAAGTTCACCGAAGCAGTTGGCAGAGCACTTGCCCACGAAAGACAAAGGTCCCGAGTTCGAGTCTCGCTCTGGGACACAGTTTTAATCTGCCAGGAAGTTTCATATCAGCCCACACACCGCTGGAGAGTGGAAATCTCATTCTGGAAACATCCCCTAGGCAGTGGCTAAGCCACGTCTTCGCAATATCCTTTTTTTTTTCAGCGGTGCTTGTTCTGCAAGGTTCGCAGGAGAGCTTCTGTAAAGTTTGGAATGTAGGAGACGCGATACTGGCAGAAGTACAGCTGTGAGGACGGGGCGTTAGTCGTGCTCGGGTAGCTCAGTTGGTAGAGCACTTGCCCGCAAAAGACAAAGGTCCCGAGTTCGAGTCTCAGTCGGGCACACAGTTTTAATCTGCCAGGAAGTTTCATATCAGCGCACACTCCGCTGCAGAGTGAAAATCTGATGATGACAGAGAAGTTCGAATCAATTGGAGAACTGGGCATCGCTCCAGGAAGAGATCGACGACCGGTTGCTCAAAAATGGTCCAAATGGGTCTGAGCACCATGGGACTTAACATCTGAGGTCATGTCCCCCAGAACTTAGAACTACTTGAACATAACTAACCTAAGGACATCACACACATCCATGGCAGGATTCGAACCTGCGGCCTCAGGACTGAAGCGCCTAGAACCGCTCGGTCACGACCGGTTCCACCACAGGTGGTCGATGATATCTGATTCGGCGTAAAGCAAAGGGCCGGCACACCAGTCGGGACAAGAGAGATGGCTGTGAGGCGGCGTCAGCCAATCGCACGCTGCCCGAACCTCCCTCCAGGACGACAACGCGACGACAGTGGCCTCTGTGTGAAGAGGACGTAAACGCCGCTCCCGACTATCGCGACACGTACCTACAGCAGCTTCAAGACTAGCATCTAGGATACAAGAGTCAAAGCTCATTACATCGCTTGCATTACAATTGTTGTACTGAAGAATTCTGCTTATTGCACATGTAGGCCTCTGCTTGCGACACATCTGTGTACGAGGGTGAGTCAAACGAAAACCTTAAATTTGTAATAACAAATCTAAATTTGCGCCGTTATCCTGTAAGTTGGTAAGCGTGCTACAAACAGCATGCAGAATGGCCTGTAGGTGGCAGCATAGTGCAGAAGCACAGATACAGTCGCACTATCAGTATAAAGATGGCCGTCCCACTTGCAACTTGCACTGGGGAAGAACAGCGTTCTGTTATTCAGTGGCCGAGCGGTTCTTGGCGCTTCAGCCTGTAACCGCGCGACCGCTACGGTCGCAGGTTTGAATGCTGCCTCGTGCATGGATGTATGTGATGTCCTTAGGTTAGTTAGGTTTAAGTAGTTCTAAGTTCTAGAGGACTGATGAGCTCAGAAGTCAATTCCCATGCTGCTCAGAGCCATTTGTTATTCGGTTTTAGCGTAGTGAAGCTGTGATACCCATTGAAATTCATCGTGGAATGAAGGTTCAGCACGGTGATGCATGTTTGTCATAGCAGCAAGTCTACGAATGGAGTAGGAAGTTCGCAAATGGTGTGACATCAGTGGAAGATGCTCCTCGTCCAGGTCAGGCACAACGAGTTGTGACTCCACAGAACATTGCAGCAGTTGAAGCCATAGTGAAGGAAAACCGTCGAGTGACACTGAATGACACTGCAGCATGTTTACAGATTAGTCACAGGACAGCACACCACATTGTGTACGGTGTGATCCAGTTTCACAAAGTGTCTGCAAGATGGATGCCACGGCAGCTGACTCCTGAAATGAGAAAACGACGTGTCGATGCTTGTGAAGAACTTCTCCGGCGCTTTGAACGAGAAGATGACAGATTCCTTGCAAGAATCGTTACCGGGGACGGAACCTGGGTTCACTTCCACCAACCGCAAACGAAGGCAGCGAGGAAGGAGCAAGGAATGGCGCCATTCCTCATCACCAAAACCAAAGATGTTTCGAACAGAACCATCAGCAGGGAAGGTTATGGTGACACTCTTTTTGGCACGAAAGGGGCGTCATTTTGGAGCATTACGTGCCTAGAGGGACCACTGTCAAAGTGCATCATACACGGATCTCCTAAAAAATCATCTGCGGCCTGCAATCAAATCGAAGCGACGTGGATTGCTGTCAGCAGGTGTCCTTCTGCAACATGACAATGCAAAGCCCCACACTGCCTGTAAACACTTGCAACAATCACAGACCTGCATTTTGAGTGTCTTCCTCATCCACCTTACTCACCAGACCTTGCCCCAAGCGATTTCCATATCTTTTGACCACTCAAAGACGCAATGGGAGGAAAGAAGTTCCGTTCTGATGAAGAGGTACGCCACGCGGTGCACGAGTGGTTGCGCGGACTACCAAAAAAAATTTTTTCTAATGGAATTTATGCACTTTGTAAGCGCTGGAGGACTTACATTGAGCGTGGGGGGAGATTATGTTGAAAAGTGATACAGCTTTGTACCACTTCTGCACAATGAATAATATTTAAAAAAATATTTAGATTTTCATTTGACTCACCCTCGTAATTGAGAATTACTTTTCATAATAAAAGTCATTAATGCGAGTTACTTGAATTGTTGTCTAGCAATCCGAGAAAGCAGGTTCCTAGACACTCCATATTCGATGACTAGGCAGGATTTAACGAAGTCGCTGTAGCTATGGCAGAGAACGGTGCTCGCAATTCACGATCTACATCTACATATATACTCCGCTACCCACCAAGCGGTGTGTGGCGGAGGGCACAATTCGTGCCAAAGTCATTCCCCCCCCCTCTATTCCACTAGCGGATCGCGCGAGGGAAAAACGACTGCCCGAACGCCTCAGTACGAGCTCTAATTTCCCTTATCCTTGAATGGTGATCATTGCGCAATTTGGAAGCTAATGGTAATAATATATGCTCTACATCCTCGGTGAAGAGCGTATTTCGGAATTTAGTGAGCAGCCCTTTCCGCTTAGCGCGCCGTCTATCTGCAAGTGTGTCCCACTTCAAACTTTCTACGAGACCTGTAACGCTCTCGCGATGTCTAAATATACCAGCCACGAATCTTGCCCCTCTTCTTTGGACCTTCTCAATCTCTTGAATCAGACCCAACTGGTAAGAGTTCCACACAGACGAAATATACTCCAAGACTGGACGAACTAACGTATTGTAAGCCATTTCCTTTGTCGAAGGACTGGATTCTGCCAATAAACCGCAATCCAGAGTTCACCTTACCCGATACGTGTGTAATCTGATCATTCCATTTGAGATCATTTCGAAAAGTCACACCCAGATACTTGACGGATGTTACCCCATCCAAAGACTGCGCATTTATTTTGTACTCGTACACTAATGGGGATTTTCGCCTTGTTATACGCAGAAGGTTACACTTAGAAAAATTGAGAGAAAACTGCCAGTCATTACACCACGCATTTACTCTCTGCAAATCCCCATTGATCGTCAGGCAATGTGCGCGTGCTGTGTCACGATAGTCGAATATGCCGTGGTCCACTGTACGGATGGTACTTCGAACCTTTCTCAAATGGCATCCGTACAAGAGCCGTATCGTACAGCAGCCTGCACCACACGACGCACATCGGCGTGTTGACTTCGCCCTCCACTTTCTCGCAAGTGTTGAAGTTGACAAGGGCTGCCCCTGGACCGTCCTGTGGACAGACGGAGCTCATATTTCTCTGCCGGGTGTGGTGAACACACAGAATTGCTCCGTGTGCGGATCTTCACCTCCAGTCACTGCCAATGAAGTTCCTCTGTATGGTGAACACCATATGGTATGCCATCGCGGCCATGTTCATCACTGGCCCATTCTTTTTTGAACTGGTTGGCGCTCAAGGTTCAAAGACGCGCAGTGTGACTGGGCAGCGTTACTGCGATATGCTTCGCCAGCACGTCATACCCACCCTACTCCCGGTGATTCCTGGTTATGGGGTTACCTTGTAAGGTGTCAGGCAAATCCAACACCTTCCATGAAAACCTTGACATGATAAGCAAACCCAGTAGTATGTCACATAGCTCCGAATAAATCGTGACATTAAATTAACCAAAGTAATACGAGTAACGAGTGAGCAAATGGAATACCACAGACTAACACAAGAATGCCTAAATGCATGTCATACCTTCCCACTGTGAGACAGACGCAGTTACGAGGGGAGAAACGAGAACAGAAGCCGAGAGCAGAACCTTGTTAAGTTAAAAGGCCCTACTATAAGGGACGGACACCCACGTCTCTAGCTAACCGTTAGGACCACCCCCAGCCCATGTTAAAAGATAGAGCCCTCCAGAAGAACAGTATAGATCTTACGATAACGCTAAAAGGACCACACCAGCTGCACGTTTTAGCGTGAGACTTTTTCACGTCTCTGTTACGTTGCAAACATTAAAAACATTGCCCCACCACGAAAAGTAAAACTTTTCTCATTGGATAGACAGAATTTTTGTAGGCGGAGCTTAAGGTTAACATTGAGACCCTGATTGGTCAGATGAAACACAGCCAAATAGTTTTTTTTTAAACCAACTTCGGTAAATTGTAGTAAGGAGAAGTTAGGAAAGAGTTGCTTCCGAGACGGCGAGCTGGGTGGAGCTGTGCTGCTCGCCGCCCCCTGACGCTGCCTAACCAACCACAAGGTAATGAACGCACGCGGTGCCGCATTTTTGAGCGCATAAGGCTTCACTCAGAACTGCAGAAGTCTCATCTGTTACACCCCTTTTTTTGCGTAATACTAGTGTCGATCGTTAATTAAAACTCATGGTGTTCACATTTGTCACTTGAAGACCATATCTGAAACGCGATGATTTTTCTTTTATATAGTTATTGAGAAGCCACATCAGCCACTGTAATTTACGACAAGTTAGATAAGTAATTAAATATAATTGAGGGTCACTGTAGACCATTTTGGTAGTTTTCTCTTTTGTGAAACTTAATTTAAACCTAGATTATAGATGTGATATGGCATAGGTCATCCTTCGATCCATTGCAGAACTTGGAAACCCATTCAGGGAATATTCGTTCACATTTTTGTTGAACGCAGTTGGTTTTTACCATCCTGTATTAAAACATTTCCTTTTATAAATAGTGCAATTTATAAACAATGCATTGTGAGTAGAATAAAATTTCCAATGGTAAACTTAACTGCTTTTTCGACATTATTTTACCAGCTAACTAAAAATAGGAAAGCCTTGAACGCCTTCCACTAAATTTAGATAGTATTAAGATCCTTTTACAGGGAGTGAAATGGAGCTGACGCTGAAACCATTAAGTATTTGGTCATATCATCGCTAGTCTCACTGAACTCTTCTGAATTCTACATGTCATGTGTGGCCTGGCGTCTCCCTACCAGCAACAGGTCCCAGGTTCAAACTAGTCAATTCCCTAAGAAACACGCTCAGAGCGTCGTTGCGCGAAAGTGGTAGGGAGACACGATATAGAACAAACAGACGCCACCCAGAATGTTAGAACCTGAAGGACAGGCTACGCCGCGATGCAGAGCGCCTCTCTTGCAGAGTCTCGCCACTCGAGTTTGCTAAACATCTCCGTAACGCTATCACGCTTACCAAATAACCCTGTGACGAAACGCGCCGCTCTTCTTTGGATCTTCTCTATTTCTTCTGTCAACCCGACCTCGTACAAATCCCACACTAATGAGCAATACTGAAGCATAGGTCGAGCGAGTGTTTTGTAAGCCGCCTCCTTTCTTTATGAACTACAATTTCTTAGGACTCTCCCAATGAATCTCAAACTGCTACCTGCCTTAACAACAATTAATTTTATATGATCATTCCACATCAAATCGTTCCGTACGCATACTCCCAGATATTTTACAAAAGTAACTGCTACCAGTGTTTGTTCCGCTATCATATAATCGTACAATAAAGGATCCTTCTTTCTATGTATTCGCAATACATTACATTTGTCTATGTTACGGGCATTTGCCACTCCCTGCACCAAGTGCCTATCCGCTGCAGATCTTCCTGCATTTCGCTACAATGTTCTAATGCTGCAACTTCTCTGTATACTACAGCATCATCCGCGAAAAGCCGCTTGGAACTTCCGACACTATCCACTAGGTCATTGACATATATTGTGAAAAGCAATAGTCCCATAACACTCCCCTGTGGCACGCCAGAGGTTACTTTAACGTCTGTAGACGTCTCTCCATTGAGAACCACATGCTGTGTTCTGTTTGCTAAAAAGTCTTCAATCCGGCCACACAGCTGCTCTGATATTCCGTAGGCTCTTACTTTGTTTATCAGGCGACAGTGCGGAACTGTATCGAACGCCTTCCGGAAGTCGAGGAAAATGGCATCTACCTGGGAGCCTGTATCTAATATTTTCTGGGTCTCATGAACAAATAAAGCGAGTTGGGTCTCACACGATCGCTGTTTCCGGAATCCATCTTGATTCCTACAGAGTAGATTCTGGGTTTCCAGAAGGTATGCGGACATTTGCCACGCCGGACGTTTTACACGATGTTATCTGCTCGGGATGGTTGGCTCCCTTGTCTCCCCCTCCTCCTGATCACTTACTGACCCTTTCCGCTGCTTTACTTAACACAGAACCAGAATATCTTTGCATTTTCCGCCACATATCTAGAGAGAGTTTCGTTGTGGAAACTATTAAATGCATCTCCCATTGAAATGCGCGCCAAATTTCGAACCTCAGTAAAACTTCGCCAATCTTGGAGATTTTGAGTTCGTCTAAGTTATACTTGCCTTCTTCGTTGCTCCTGCAGCAGCTTTCTGTCGTGTTTTGTGTACCATGGGGTATTAATTCCGTCTCTTATTAATTTATTCAGTATGAATCTCTCAAGTGGTGTTGGTACTATTTATTTGAACTTAAGCCACATATGGTCTTCACTTACATAGTTTGGAAGGATTGGAGACTGTTTCTTAGTAAGACGTCGACCGAATTTTTGGTTGCTTTTAAAAGTAGATATATTTCGCGTTTAGTTTTTGTGAATATCTTTGTTACGGAATTGAGCTTCGCTACGACTGTGTGTTCACTGATCCCTGTATCCGTCGCGATGCTCAGGATTATTTGTTCAAATGTTTCAAATGGCTCTGAGGACTATGGGACTCAACATCTGAGGTCATCAGTCGCGTAGAAGTTAGAAATACTTAAACCTAACTAACCTAAGGACATCACACACATCCATGCCCGAGGCAGGATTCGAACCTGCGACCGTACCTGTCGCGCGGTTCCTGGCTGTAGCGGCTAGAACAGCTCGGCTACTCCGGCCGGCACAGGTGAAGTCTGCTTTCATAACCATTTACAATTTGAATGGCCTCGTGAACTAGTTGTTCAAAATAATTTTAAAAAAGCATTTAGAACAACTATGGAAGTTGTTTTCTATCTACAATAGGGTCTGAAAATGTATTTCTGTCAACGTACGGAGGGTAGATTGAAGTCATTGCCAACTATAATTGTATGAGCAGGGTATCTATTTGCGATGACACTCAAGTTTTCTTTGAACTGTTCAGCAACTGTTTCATCTGAGACAGGAGGTCGGTAAAAAGAGCCAGTTATTAATTTATTCCATTTGTCGAGTATAACATCTGCCCTCACTACGTGACACGAAGTATCTGCTTCAGTGTCGCTTGTGAGCTGGAACACACATTAAATTATTTTTCCTTAAGTTGTGCTTCTTTTTTCTGTTGTAGTGCAGATCACTACAATTACGGCTTTTCCCTCCAAAACCTACGATACTTTCTCCGTGATCCTGTAAATACCAGAGCTAAACAATGTAGAACAACGTACGTTACAAGCATAGCATTCTGTATTACTTCATTTCCTTATTTCTAACATTCTAAAACTGTTTGTCGACTTTAGATGACATGTCGATCGTAGATGATCTTATCTCTATTTAGTGAACATATTTTCAGTCGTGGTTTGAACATTGACCCGCTACACTTTTTTAACTAATGTTTCGCCGCAAGGGATATCGCATTTTAGAGAGTAAATTAATATGGAGTATGTTGTTCTTCTTTTCAACATTCACATACCCAGTTCTTCTTTCCTTGTTGTCTTTTGGGCATGCAGTTGTAGTAATTAAAGTAGGCACAAATGCAGCGAACAAAAAGAAATGATTAGCGTACATTCGCATTCTGTTTACGTCGATCCTTTCTTGTTGCTCCCATGGCGATGGACTGTTTCTATCGCAATTCTATCGCAATCAGTAAGCGTGAAAGGAAGCTACCGTACAGACAGAGGGATCTATATTTACACTTGGCAGGACTAATTACATACTGACATAATCGTCGGTATTGCTTTCGTTTCCCTAAAGTTATAAATATTTCGATTTCGGGAAAGAAGCTCTGTATTTGGCCAAGATTGGAAGAAGAAGGTCCCTTACGTACTGGTTGTATGCAGTTAGATGTGGAGACGGCGCTTTGAAAGCGGACAGAAGAGAAACGAGGAAGGGCGTCCCTTACCAGAGGGGTCGCTACCTAGAGAAGGGGCAAGTGTGGCAAATGTCCGGCGTGGCAAATGTCCCGCATTCTTCCCGAAATGACATGATACGCGAACAAAAAAACATGTTCTAAAATTCTACAAGAGATCGATGTCAGACAGTTTTGCGCATTTCCTCGACGAGTCTTCTTGAAAACTGGAACTATCTGTGCTCTTTTCCAATCATTCGGAACCTTCCGTCCCTCTAGAGCAGGGGCGGGCAAACGTTGCACGCGCATCGTGAGTGCACAGCACTGCACGTGTGCTGCTCGTGTGCAATCGTCGAATGGGGCAGTGGCGACAACCGGCAGGTTGCGGCGGTGTAGTGCCAGGCTGAGCCGCGGACGTTGAAGCGAAGCGACCACTGCATATTGAACGTTGTATTTCAAGAACCGGAAAATGCAGAGTGAATCAAGGAAACGGAGAAGCGGAGATTTGCTGTCTTTCAAAAAGGAATGGCAGAATCATTTCTTCTTTGTGCAAAAACGTGAAAATTCGACATGTTTAATATGTGGCAGTATTCTCGCTGGTCGACGGAAGTTTAGTGTTGAACGCCATTATAATAAATTTCACAATTTACTGTCGGATTCTGAGCGGATGGGGAAGTTGACTGAGCTTAAGAAGGGCGATCTGACGATACTCGATGAATCTGACGTTAGCTGCTGTTGTCACGAGAGATCAGCAACTTTCTTTCGTCATGTCTCTTTTGTGGTTGGCAGGAGAGCCAACACCGTGTTACTAGAGGAGGCCGAAAGGCACGCGATTTAGCTCACGCAGGCTGGCGTGAGGTCTGGAACTGGGCAAGGAAATTAGAATTTAGAAACAGCGGACGTAGCTGGTGGAATACTTAACTTTAATCCATTAGTGACGAACGTCGCTCTGGACGGTACATAGTTAACAATATCAATTGTTACTGATACTGGCGCCTTGCTAGGTCGTAGCAAATAATGTAGCTGAAGGCTATGCTAACTATCGTCTCGGCAAATGAGAGCGTAAGTAGACTGTGAAGCATCGCTAGCAAAGTCGGCTGTACAAATGGGGCGAGTGCTAGGGAGTCTCTCTAGACCTGCCGTGTGGCGGCGCTCGGTCTGAAATCACTGATAGTGGCGACACGCGGGTCCGACGTATACTACCGGACCGCGGCCGATTTAAAGCCTACCACCTAGCAAGTGTGGTGTCTGGCGGTGACACCACAGTCTCTCATCTAACTGATTTACCATTTTATGGAGGACTGTTTTCACTTTTTCAGGACGACAACAATGAAAGCTCAGCGGTATGTGCAAGTCATAACATTGCGCTTGATATAGCGAGAGCTGGAAAACCATTTGCTGAAGGTGAGTTTATAAAGGAGTGCATCAATGACGCTGCTGATTTACTTACCTCACCAAAAATCTTCGTTACCCGAACTACTGCAATACAGCGAGCGCCACTACTGCCAGCTAAATAAAAGATTCAAACTGCGGAAGTCACTAAGTACTGATAGGCACAGTTAGCAAATGAAAGATTTTAATAGAGAACAAACAATGTATTTACCTTAATAGTCATAATATATATAGCAGTTCATGACACCAATTCTCACAAATTTCAAAACTCCGCCATCTCTCTCCCCACGTCCACCACTGCTGGCGGCTCACCTCCAACTGCACAACGCTACGCGCTGTTCGCGTCCATCTGCCCAACACTACAATGGCGAGTACTACAACAATGCCAACCAGCCACAGCCAGTGATTTTCATACAGAGCGCTACGTGGCGGCGGCGTTACCAATAAAAAAACCTAAACAGCCTACCTACAACATGAATGCATTGAAGACAAGTCTGGAAGGATAAAATGAACTAATTAGTGAAATGACTTCCAGACATTAAACGAAAATAAACTCCACCTGTGACAATTACGTAAAACGTATCGTAGGTAATAGATACTCCTTCAAACCATGATTTCTTTCAAGCACTGCTACTAAAGTTATTCCTTCATTCAATACAGCAAGCTAGGAAACAAAATCCATTTCAGAGGAAGGAGCGGAGAGACGGTATGGTGGGGAGACGAGGAAAGCTGGTGGCCAACCTGCCCCTGTGTGCACGCAGAAAAAGTGTTAACCGCACGCGTGCAGAATTCCTGCCCGCCGCTGCTCTAGAGACTTGCGGTACACGGCTGTTTAGAAGGGGGGCAAGTTCTTTCGCTTAGGCCGGTATTACACTATCAAATTTCTTTGTCAAATATCTTTGTCCAATATCTTTGTCAAAGGTATTTGATGGTGTAATAGTGAACTTTGTCAAATGTCGTCCAATATTTGATCAAATCTAGGGCCTCGATGTAGATCTGATCAAAGAGGTCGCTTGTCTTCTGTTCACTGCAATGTGACATGTTACCACACGGAGCGCTAGGATCGCTGCAGCATTCTGTCGTCTGTAGTGTTTTAAACTTTTAATAAACATTGCAGGTAAATACAATTGATGTGTGCCGATAACTACAAAATTAATAGAGATGTATGAAGCTGATGAGGCGCTTTACAACGTGAGGCACCCTGAATACAAAAATAGATTACGAAGGTTGGAGACCTAACCTAACCTAACCTAACCCAACCCTCTCCTGTAGCAAGGAATCGGAGTGTTGTAGTGAGCTTGTCTTCTGAAGATGTAGCAGTTCTTAAGTGAATATTGTGCTTTGTGATATGAGGATACACTTCACTGAGCACATACAGAAAGGTATGCTCATCCATTCTTAAGTAATTGATGTACGACTTGATGTCTTCCATTGTAAGCTCACGTAACAAGTTTTGTTGAATGCTTTTATCGTGTCATTGTAAAGCCCACGGCTTCACCCAGATTAGATTAGTTTTTCGTTCCATAGATCCGTGCTGAGGAGATCCTCGTGGATGTGGAACATGTCAATGTTTTTTAAAGCTGAAATAATAATACTAATAGTATGAATAAATACATCATTTGTTTCTATTAAAAGTTTCGTCAGTGAGGTAGGAGTAGCTGGCCACTAGTAAGTATTTCAGGCTCCTTTTAAACTGGTCTTTATTTCTAACAAAATTTTTTATGTTTGCTGGCAAATTATTGAGGATGAGTGTTCCTGAGTAGTGGACCCCTTTTTGAACTAAAGTAAGTGCTTTTAAGTCCTTGTGCAGATCATTTTTCTTCCTGGTAGCCTATTGTATGTATGAACTGAGCTGTTTGTTGGAAAAAAGAGATACATTACTTAGGACAAATTTCATTAAGGAGTAAATATACTGAGAGGCAGTAGTTAGTATACCCAGTTCTTTGAAGAGGTTTCTGCAGGACGTCCGTGAATTTACTCCACAAATAATACGTATTACCTCCTTTTGGACTCTGAAAACGTTTGTTTGACTTGAAGATTTCCCCCAAAATATTATACCATAGGACATTATGTAATGAAAGTAGGCAAAGTATGCAAGCTTTTTCATTTTTATGTTGCCTATGTCTGCTAACACTCGAACTGCAAATAATGATTTCTTAAGACGTTTTTGCAGTTCTGTGGTGTGCTCCGCCCAACTGAATTTATTATCAAGTTGTAATCCTAGGAATTTAAGACTGTCAAACTCGCATGTATGGTTCCTTTTTTTCCCCCACTTCTTTTCCGCATGTGCACACAACGCAATTGCAGTACGTTCAACTGCTGCGGTTAATAACAAGTTGTTGTCAGCCATCTTGAACTTTGACGAAAAATTTGATGACAGTGTAATACCCCTTCTAGCACTGCGTCAAAGATCTTTGTCAAATATATTTGACGGAATATTCGATCACATCTTTGATCAAATCTTTGACGAAGAAATTTGATAGTGTAATACCGGCCGTACTCTGTGTAGAGTCGAATTGGTATCGCGTTAGTATAGCCAGTGGCGGAGGTGCCAGATTCACACTCTAGGCCTTGCGGCCCTCGCCTGCTCACGCACGCAGCTCGCTAGACACACACACACGCACGAGCACGCACACAAACACAGACACACAGAGAGCGGGCGGAATGCGCCGCCAGCCTTCAAATGGGGCCCCACGCCACGCTCCCTGCCGAGAGCCGTCGCGTGCCCCGCGGCGCCAGATTCCGGTAATGGCGGCCTGTGACGTCACAGGGTGGCGCGCCGTTGAATGGAGCCGCCGCCGCCGCTGCTACAGAAGGGCAGGCGGGCCCCGCCGCTGCTCGGCTGCAGCTGCGTGCAGAGCCTTTGTGCGCGCAGGCACAGGCACAGGCAGGCAAAGGCAAAGGCAGGCAGGCAGGCAGCCGGGCGACCTCTGACCTTTGGCTGGCGGCGGCGCTCCGTCTGACAGCGGGCGCTGCTGCTGATTCTGCTGCATCTGCAGCTGCGCGTGGCTCCGTGGGCTGTCAACACACGGGGACGGCGGTAAGCGCTGGGGCAACCGGTGTTCCCTTACCCTGGCTCTTCTTTTACTCACGTTTCACCTGCCCGTTAAAACCTCTCAAAATAACCGGTTTCTGTGTTAACGGATTTTCGGATTCCCTTATTGCTGCTTCCGCGCGGCATTAGCCGAGCGGTCTGAGGCGCTACAGTCTTGCACTGTGCGGATGGTCCCGGCGGAGGTTCGAGTCCTTCCTCGGCCATGGGTGTGTGAGTGTTTGTCCTTAGGATAATTTAGGTTAAGTAGAGGATAAGCTTAGCGACTGATGATCTTAGCAGTTAAGACCCATAAGATTTCACACAGAGTTGAACATTTACTGCTTGCAGTAATAAACATAAATTGCGAACAAACATTTAAAACTCTGATAGAGGTGAACGGGTATGAGATCACAATCGCTAATGCGTTCAGGCTGCGGCATTAACCTGCATCATTCGGCAAAGATTGCAAAGGTGAATCAGACGGACGCGCTGACTGCGAGGACGAAAAGTCAAAAGCCAAATCTTTTTTTATTCCAGTCTTTAATCACAATATCAATTCTTTTGACGATGACCGGTTTCAGTCCGTAACGACCATCCTCAGAGCTGCAATACACAAATACACTACCGGCCATTAATAATGTCGTGTCACGAGAGCCTCCCGTCGGGTAGACCGTTCGCCGGGTGCAAGTCTTTCGATTTGACGCCACTTTAGCGACTTGTCCGTCGATGGGGATCAAATAATGATGATTGGGACAACACAACACCCAGTCACTGAGTGGAGAAAATCTCCGACCCAGCCGGGAATCCAACCCAGCCCCTTGGCTTGACATTCTGTTGCCCTGACCACTCACCTACCGGGGCCGGACAACTGACCATTAAAATTGCTACACAAACGAGAAATGCAGATTATAAACGGGCATTCATTGGACACATACTAGAACTGACATGTGATTACATTTTCACGCAATTTGGGTGCATAGATCCTGAGAAATCAGTAGCCAGAACAACCCTCAGGGAAGATCAGTTTGGATTCCTTAGAACTGTTGGAAAACGTGTGGCAATACTGACCCTACGACTTATCTTAGAAGCTAGATAAAGGAAGGGCAAACCTACGTTTCTGGCATTTGTACAACTAGAGAAAGCTTTTGACAATGTTGACTGGAATACTCTATTTCAAATTCTGAAGGTGGCAAGGGTAAAATACAGAGAGCTAATGACTCTTTACAGCGTGTACCGAAACCAGATGTCAGTTATAAGAGTCGAGGGGCATGACAGGAAAGCAGTGGTTGGGAAGGGAGTGAGACAGGGTTGCAGCCTACACCCGGTGTTATGCAATCTGTATACTGAGCAAGCAGTAAAGGAAACAAAAGAAAAATTCGGAGTAGGAATTAAAATCCATGGAGAAGGATTAAAAACTTTCAGGTTCGCCGATGACATTGTAATTCTGTCAGAAACAACAAAGGACCTGGAAGAGCAGCTGAACGGAATGGGCAATGTCTTGAAGGGATTATAAAGATGAGCATCAATGAAAGCAAAACGCTGATAATGGAATGTAGTCCAATTAAATCGGGTGATGCTGAGCGAATTAGATTTTTTTTAATAGGAAATGAAACACTTAAAGTAGTAAAGGAGTTTTGACGATGGTCAAAGTAGAGAGGATATAAAATGTAGACTGGCAATGGCAAGGAAATCGTTTCTGGAGAAGCGAAATTTGTTAACATCAAGTATAGATTTGTCAGGAAGTCGTTTCTGAAACTATTTGTATGGACTGTAGCAATGTATGGAAGTGAAACGTGGACAATAAATAGTTTGGACAAGAAGATAACAGAAGCTTTCGAAATGTGGTGGTACAGAAGAATGCTGAAGATTAGATGGGTAGATCACATAACTAATGAAAAGGTATTGAATGGAATTGGGGAGAAGAGGAGTTTGTGGCGCAACGTGACAATAAGAAGGGATCGGTTGGTAGGACATATTATGAGGCATCAAGGGATCACCGATTTAATATTGGAGGGCAGCGTGGAGGGTAAAAATGGTAGAGGGAGACCAGGAGATGAATACACTAAGCAGATTCAGAAGGATGTAGGTTGCAGCAGGTACTGGGAGATGAAGAAGCTTGCACAGGATAGAGTAGCATGGAGAGCTGCATCAAACCAGTCTCTGGACTGAAGACCACAACAACAACAACGTGCGATATTGAGCCACTGCATTCGACAACAGAACAGACCATCCCTAAGGCAGCGCATTGCAATGTCGTAGCTCTTGTGCCCCATGAGGTACCACTTAGATTCTGTATCGTGTTATTTCGTGATCTCACCTTTGCTGCGGTGGTTCCTGCAAGAGAGGCTTCTATCAAGAGTCACTGCTAAATGTTTTGGAGAGTCTTGGTGGTGAAGGACCGGACCATTACAGGTGACTTCAGTCTTCGTTGAATTCGATATCAGTCTCCACTTTTTGAAGTATTGCTCTATTGTGATTAGATCTGCGGATATAATACGATCCTCGAGTCTGCTGTCCTGAACTTAGCTAAGCATACTGTTAAGACCTTGTGCTTACCATGTCACGCTGGTCCCGGCGGACGTTAGAGACCTCCCTCGGGCATGGGTCTGTGTGTTTGTCCTTAGCATAATTTAGGTTAAGTAGTGTATAAGCTTCAGGTTCTGATGACCTTAGCAGTTAAGTCCCATATGACTTCACACACGTTTGAACGTTTAGCATGTCACACTGACCTTGTAATTATTATTATTAGCTTGTCTAAATCGTCTTTTGTCTAAATTTTGCGACAGTTATCTGATGATGATGAAATACGTCATAAAGAAAGCTTTTATCGATCAACGCGTTACCATGGAATTACTACATGCCAGGTCTGGGTCTACATCTACATCTAAATCTAGATGCTTACTCTGCAATTCACACTTAAGTGCCTGGCAGAGGGTTCATCGAACTATTTTCATATTACTTCTCTATCATTCCACTCTCGAATGGCGCGTGGGAAAAAAGAACACTTAAATCTTTCCGTACGAGCTCTGATTTCTCTTATTTTATTATGATGATCATTTCTCCCTACGTACGTGGCTGTAATCAGAATATTTACGCATTCGGAAGAGAAAGTTTGTGATTGAAATTTCGTAAATAGATCTCGCCGCAAAGAAGACTGCCTTTGCTTCAGTGACTGCCCCCCCCCCCCCCCAACTCGCGTATCATATCAGTAACACTCTCACCCCTATTACGCGATAACACGAAACGGGCTGGCGTTTTTTGTACTTTTTCGATGTCTTCCGTCAATCCTACCTGCTAAGGATCCCATACCGCGCAGCAATATTCCAGCAGAGAACGGACAAGTATAATGTAGTCTGTCTCTTTAGTGGGTTTGTCGCATCTTCTAAGTGTTCTGCCAACAAAGCGCAGTTTTTGTTTCGCCTTCCCCACAATATTTTCTATGTGGTCTCTCCAATTTAAGTTGCTCGTAATTGTAATTCCAAGGTATTTTGTCGGATTGATAGCCCTTAGATTTGTGCGATTTATCGTATACCCGAAATTTATCGGATTTCTTTTAGTACCCATGTGGATGACTGGCACATTTCTTTGTTTACTGCTAATTGCCACTATTTGCACCATTCATAAATTCTCTCTAGATCATTTTGTAATTGAAATTGATCGTCTGATGATTTTACTAGACGGTAAATTACAGCATGGTCTGCAAAGAATCTAAGGGGGCTGCTCAGATTATCACCTAGATCATTTACGTAAATCAGGAACAGCAGAGGGCCTATCACACTACCTTGCGGAACGCCAGATATTACTTCTGTTCTACTCGATGATTTACCGTCTATCACTACGAACTGTGACGTCTCTGAGAGGAAATCACGAATCCAGTCACACAACTGAGACGGTACTCCATATGAACGCAATTTGATTAATAGTTGCTTGTGAGGAACGGTATCAAAAGCCTTCTGGAAATCAAGGAATATGGAATCAATCTGAGATACCTTGTCGACACCACTCATTATTTAATGGGAATAAAGAGCTAACTGCGTTGCACAAGAACGATATTATCTTAATCAGTGTTGGTTATGTATCAATAAGTAATTTTCTTCAAGGTGATTGATAATCTTCGAGTATAGTATATGCTCCAAAATCCTACTGCTAATTGTAGTCAGTGTTATGGGTCTGTAATTCAATGGGTTACTCCTATTTCCTTTCTTGAATATTGGTGTCACCTGTGCTACTTTCCAGTCTTTAGGGACACATCTTTCGTCAAGTGAGCGGTTGTATATGATTGCTAAGAAATGGGCTATTGTGTCTGCATACTCTGAAAGTAACCTGATTTGTATACCAACTGGACCTGAACACTTGCCTTTCTTAAGGGTTTTGAGTTGTTTCGCAACACCTAAGATATATACTTTTATGTCACTCATGCTGACAGCTGTTCTGCTTTCAAATTCTGGAATGTCTACTTCGTCTTCTGCCGTGAAGGAATTGCGGAAAACTGTATTAACTCCGCTTTAGTGGCACCATCAACGGTAACATTTCCATCGCTATTGCGCAGTGACGGTATTGTCTGTTTTTTGCCACTGGTGTACTTTACATACAAGCAGAATGTCTTTGGGTTTTCTACTATACTTTGAGACAATATTTCGCTTACCTTACAACTGGAAGACTTCCATTACCCAAATGGATTCAATCTTTCCACAACCTGTTATACAGTACCCACCTCGTCGGCCAACCTAGAGAGCCTGTATACAGAGAGAGAGGCCATAGGTGAAGTTGTCCGTGGTTGGTTGATTAGCTTGGGCAGAAAAATGGCGCCAAACGTCTCTCGCGCTTCCTATGTTCGCCGAGCTTTTGAGTTCAAGTTCAGAGGACTTTTGGAAACGATTAAAAGGTATTTGATTATTGAGAGAGTTGTTATCGGTTGTGCATGCATGTTCGATTTAGTTGTACATCGTTTTTAGTACGTAATTAGCGTTTGCGATCTTAAATACGAGTTGAAATAATGAAGCGTTTTGTGATAGGTAGGCCTACATGTTTGAAGTAAACACGTTAGTAATAGTACAGTATTGTTTTTGACATCTGTAATTCGTTCTGCAAGCGTTCATAAACGATGCCAGGTTGTGCTGCATTTGGTTGTTCCAACAGAGGCGAAGGTGGATTTCGCATGTTAGCATTACCACGCAATGAAGAAAAACGAAAGCAGTGGGTAGTCGCAGTCAACAGGGCTGACATAAATCAAACAGGAGCCTTGTGGAAACCAACCAAGTACTCTTATCTATGCGAAGGAAGTCGTTTTTGCTCTTTACTAAATATAAAACAACTTGCAACATACATAGTTAAATTTGAAAAAAGACCTGTAAATTGGCTGTGTGAAAATTATTATAACACATTATTCTTATAAACATAGAATTAAAATGGGATTGTGTATCTAATGTGTAGGAATTTTGATTTCTAGCCCATTGTTATTAATCACAGGTAATCTGATTGTAGTTTTATAACTATTTCATTAATGCTGTTAGGGCAGGAAGATTCCCAGATTTCTGTCTTCATTTTGTAGTGGTTGCTGGAACATTATTCGTAGTAAATAATTGTAGGTACTCTTGAAGACAGTTTTTAATAGGCTTACTTACTGTGGGGTAGAAGGGATACGGTAGTTTTCTTGTTATATTTGGTCATTATTACAGTACCCCACATTTAACATTACCTTATTTTTGTAATCTTTCTCGTTTATCTACGAGAGGTATATATATATATATATATATATATATATATATATATATATATATATATATATATATATATATATGCAAAAAGTTTGAAGACGTGACAAGAAGTACTAACACGTCTCACGCTTTTTTGCATGCCACAAGTAAACAACTGCTTACGACTTTCATTCATCTGACGTAATCATTAGCATTATGCACTTCCGATACAAAACCAATGCTATACACTATATTTTGTTTATTTACTTTACTTTAATTGCAATATGTCTAGTAAACGAACTTTAAAGGCCATAAATGCAAGTAACGAATAATTTTTACAGCCAATGTATCAAATTTTCATGTGCTGTACGTAGTAGGCTACTGTGAGTATACTACAGGTGTAAAGAAAGGCACTTAACGAATGATTTCGCCATGTTGTCTTGTGCTTTTGCTTCGGTGAGTGTGTACTCCACTTCTGGCCATTAGAAAGTCCCTCCCGCAGTTTGGCAGAAAAATGGCCGCCGTATCGGGCGGTTGGCCACTCTCTCTCTGTACAGGTTCTCTAGGCCAACCGAGTAACTAGTGACATCTGTTATAAATTTTGTAAGTAGGCTGTTTACGTTTTTTTTTATTGGTAACGCCATATAGCGCTCCGTATGAAAATCACTGGCTGTGCTGTGTGCAGTCTGTGGCTGGTTGGCATTGTTGCAATACTCGCCATTGTAGCGTTGGGCAGTTGGCTGTTAACAGCGCGTAGCGTTGGGCAGTTGGAAGTGAGCCGCCAGCAGTGGTGGATGTGGGGAGAAATGGTTCAAATGGCTCTGAGCACTATGGGACTCAACTGCTGTGGTCATCAGTCCCTAGAACGTAGAACTACTTAAACCTAATTAACCTAAGGACATCACACACATCCATGCCCGAGGCAGGATTCGAACCTGCGACCGTAGCAGTCGCACGGTTCCGGACTGCGCGCCTAGAACCGCGAGACCACCGCGGCCGGCGGATGTGGGGAGAGAGATGGCGGAATTTTGAAATTTGTAAGAATGGATGTCATGAGCTGCTATATATATTATGACTACTAAGGTAAGTACATTGTTTGTTCTCTATCAAAATCTTTCATTTGTTAAACATGCCTATCAGTAGTTAGTGCCTTCAGTAGTTTGAATCTTTTATTTAGTTGGCAGTAGTGGCGCTCGCTGTATTGCAGTAGTTCGAGTAACGAAGATTTTTGGTGAGGTAAGTGATTTGTGAAAGGTATAGGTTAATGTTAGTGAGGGCCATACTTTTGTAGGGATTGTTGAAAGTCAGATTGCGTTGCGCTAAAAATATTGTGTGTCAGTTTAAGGACAGTCAAGTATAATTTTTCTAAGGGGACGTTTCATAATTTGAAAAACTGCCTACGTGTAGAAAATAATAAGGGAACAGAGCTCTGTGAATCAGTCCTCGTGTGGTTGTCTGAATCGAAATACAATACATATTATTTCTTCGTTATTATAGTTATAGCCCAGTTATACAAAATAATCCTTCAGCCGCCATCACAAAATTTGTTTTGATAGAATTTTCGACGTCCTCTGGAGACACGGAGGTAATGCAGGAAATGTGGGAAGGGATTTGAGCGCAGGGGAATTCTCCCCTTCACTCGCAACAAAACACCGTTACGCACATTCCTCTCACCATCCAGATTCCTGAGCGATGAGTCCAACTCTGCGCACACTGCCGCTGTTTCTACTCTGTGAGGGGGGCCATTGATCACACTTGCGCTGCTATTACCGCTATGTGGACGAGGTTATTTTGCTAGTTCAACGAGATCAAAGCGATGTTAATGACACAGCGGAGAGAATGAGTGCTGTTCACCCAAAAATTGGCACGAAAATAAAGGAGCGATCAGCTACCTGCACATTACGTTTACAGTACATGAGAGGTGGGTAAACAGCGTTTTAGCGTGTACAGAAAACCGACCCGTGCAGACATTATTATTGTTTTTGGCATCCCGAAAGAATGAAGATAGCATATTTCCGATCTTTGATTACAAGGTTATGAAAAGCGCTATTAAGCGAGCATGAGAGGAATAAAGAACCTACTATCATAAAGCGAGTTCCAGTAACCAACGGTTATCCAGTCTCAACAGCAACTAAGTTACTACAGAAAATTACGACAACAGCGTAAAATCAATGCCATCATGCCAACACGTCAACAGAAAGACGAGAAAGTCGTATACGTGCCTGTCAGTTATGAAGAGCGTATGTCAGAAGTTATTGCAGTACGAATTTGCGCATAGGGTTTAAGACTAATAACATAATGCGCTTCAGAATGAGTCACCCTCTTAATAGAAAAGCCTCGAAATACGCGGCAGCAGGTGTATATAAACTAAAATGTGCAAACAGGCCGGATGTTTGAGTGTGCTTCAAAGACGACGCTTCAATTCACAGTAATACACTACTGGCCACTAAAATTGCTACACCAACAAGAAATGTTGATGATAAACGTGTATTCATTGGACTAATATATTACACTAGGACCAACATGTGGTTATATTTTCACGGAATTTGGCTTCATAGATCCTGAGAAATCAGTACCCACAACAACCACATCTGACCGTAATAACGGCCTTGACACGCCTGGGCATTGAGTCAAACAGGACTGGGATGGCGTGTACAGGTACAGCTGCCCATGCAGCTTCAACACGATACCACAGTTCATTAAGAGTAGTGACTGGCGTATTGTGACGAGCCAGCTGCTCGGCCACCATTGACCAGACGTTTTCAATTGGTGAGAGATCTGGAGAATGTGCTGCCCAGGGCAGCAGTCGAACATTTTCTGTATCCAGAAAGGCCCGTACAGGACCTGCAACATGCGGTCGTGCATTACCCTACTGAAATGTATGGTTTCGCAGGGATCGAATGAAGGGTAGAGCCACGGGACGTAACAGATCTGAAATGTAACGTGCACTGTTCAAAGTGCCGTCAATGCGAACAAGAGGTGACCGAGACGTGTAACCAATGGCACCCCGTACCATCACGACGGGCGATACCCCATTATGGGGTTGACGAATACACGCTTCCAATGTGCGTTGACCGCTATGGCGCTAAAGACGTGATGCGACCAACACGATGCTGTGAACAGAACCTGCATTCATCCGAAAAAATGACGTTTTGCCATTCGTGTACCCATAGCAGGCGCTCCGGTCTGTGACGCAGCGTCAAGGGTAAGCGTAGCCACGGTCTCCTAGCTGATAGACCGTGCTGCTGCAAACGTCGTCGAACTGTTTGTGTAGATGGTTGTTGTCTTGCAAAAGTCCTCATCTGTTGACTCAGGGATCGAGACGTGGCTGCACGATCCGTTACAGCCGTGCGGATAAGATGCCTGTTACCTCGACTGCTAGCGATACAAGGCCGTTGGGATCCAGCACGGCGTTCCGTATTACCCTCCTGAACCCACCGATTCCATATTCTGTTAACAGTCATTGGATCTCGACCAACGCGAGCAGCAATGACGAGAAACCGCAATCGCGATAGGCTAAAATCCGACTTTTATCAAAGTCCGAAACGTGATGGTACGCATTTCTCCTCCTTACACGAGACATCACAACATCGTTTCACCGGGCAACGCCGGCCAACTGGTGTTTGTGTATGAGAAATCGGTTGGAAACTTTCCTCATGTCAGCAAGTTGTAGGTGTCGCCATCGGCACCAACCTTGTGTGAATGCTCTGAAAAGTTAATCATTTGCACATTACAGCATCTTCTTCCTGTCGTTTAAATTTTGAGTGTGTAGCACGTCATCTTCGTGGTGTAGTACTTTTAATGGATAGTAGTTGAAATCAAAGTCTGGTGAGCATCTTTCAACAACGAAGCATGCTATTGCAACCATTGCTACGCATTTGATAGTGCTGTACAATGAACATAAGGGATACCACCTGGCAATGTTGTACAAAAACTGAGATTTTCTACACGTCACTGACAACAGCCTGGCAACACATTAAATCGTCAGAACGATTTTATTAACTGGGTGCTTTTTAGAAACTTTGAAGGCTTCCTCGGATCGTCCACCCCGCTATGTGAATGTGTATGTGTTCTCTGCTTCTGAAGAATGACAAAGTTTAGCAGTCTTTTCATCGTGTTTGCCTGCGATTCAACAATTACAACAGACATATTTACGCAACTTACTTTGATTTTAACTGTTTGAAGTTGCTGATTAACAGTACTTTCTCTCAAGGGTGGATTAAGGGGGAACTGCGGACGCCAGACATTAGCAGGGCTTAACAATCTGCCACAGCAGCACACTTTACAATTCTCAAAATGTAAGCATATACAGGGTGTTACAAAAAGGTACAGCCAAACTTTCAGGAAACATTCCTCACACACAAATAAAGAAAAGATGTTATGTCGACATGTGTCCGGAAACGCTTACTTTCCATGTTAGAGCTCATTTTGTTACTTCTCTTCAAATCACATTAATCATGGAATGGAAACACACAGCAACAGAACGTACCAGCGTGACTTCAAACACTTTGTTACAGGAAATGTTCAAAATGTCCTCCGTTAGCGAGGATACGTGCATCCACCCTCCGTCGCACGGAATCCCTGATGCTCCGATGCAGCAATGGAGAATGGCGTATTGTATCACAGCAGTCCACAACACGAGCACGAAGAGTCTCTACATTTTGTACCGGGGTTGCGTATACGAGAACTTTCAAATGCCCCCATAAATGAAAGTCAAGAGGGTTGAGGTCAGGAGAGCGTGGAGGCCATGGAATTGGTCCGCCTCTACCATTCCGCCGGTCACCGAATCTGTTGTTGACAAGGGTACGAACACTTCGACTAAAATGTGCAGAAGCTCCATCGTGCATGTTGTGTCGTACTTGTAACGGCACATGTTCTAGCAGCACAGGAAGAGTATCCCGTATGAAATCGTGATAACGTTTTCCATTGAACGTAGATGGAAGAACATGGGGCCCAAACGAGACATCACCAACAATGCCTGCCCAAACGTTCACAGAAAATCTGTGTTGATGACGTGATTGCACAATTGCGTGCGGATTCTCGTCAGCCCACACATGTTGATTGTGAAAATTTACAATCTGATCGCCTTGCAATGAAACCTCATCCCTAAAGAGAACATTTGCACTGAAATGAGGATTGACACATTGTCGGATGAACCATTCGCAGAAGTGTACCCGTGGAGGCCAATCAGCTGCTGATAGTTCCTGCACACGCTGTACACGGTACGGAAACAACTGGTTCTCCCGTAGCACTCTCCATACAGTGACGTGCTCAACGTTACCTTGTACAGCAGCAACTTCTCTGTCGCCGACATTAGGGTTATCGTCAACTGCACGAAGAATTGCCTCGTCCATTGCAGGTGTTCTCGTCGTTCTAGGTCTTCCCCAGTCGCGAGTCATAGGCTGGAATGTTCCGTGCTCCCCAAGACGCCAATCAATTGGTTCGAACGTCTTCCTGTCGGGACACCTCCATTCTGGAAATCTGTCTCGATACAATCGTACCGCGCCACGGCTATTGCCCCGTGCTAATCCATACATCAAATGGGCATCTGCCAACTCCGCATTATGAAACATTGCACTGACTGCAAAACCACGCTCGTGATGAACACTAACCTGTTGATGCTACGTACTGATGTGCTCGATGCTAGTACTGTAGAGCAATGAGTCGCATGTCAACACAAGCACCGAAGTCAACATTACCTTCCTTCAGTTGGGCCAACTGGCGGTGAATCGAGGAAGTACAGTACGTACTGACGAAACTAAAATGAGCTCTAATATGGAAATTAAGCGTTTCCGGACACACGTCCACATAACATGTTTTCTATATTTGTGTGTGAGGAATGTTTCCTGAAAGTTTGGCCGTACCTTTTTGTAACACCCTGTATATACTGAAGAGGCAAAGAAACTACTACATCGGCCTAATATCGTGTAGAGCCCTGCGAGGATGCTGAAATGCCTCACCCCGACGTGGCATGGACTCTAGTAATATCTGAAGTAGTTCTGGAGGGAATTGACACCACAAATCTTGCAGGGGTGTCCATAAATCCATAACACTACTAGAGGGTGGACATCTCTTCTCAACTGCGCGTTGCAAGGCATCCCAGATATGTGAGACCTTAATTTTTGCCGGCGAATTGAATGTTCATATAGCTTACGGGTTTTCTGCCGGGTGACGTCGTCAACCATCGCCGATATTTCGACAGGAGTACACCCTGCCATTGTCAAGGCACAACTGCAAGGAGGAGGCAATGTGCAAGGGAATTTAATACCTCGGTTCACGAAGGAGGAACAAGGATATACCGCACTCAGAACAAGTAACCGCAGAGTCAACACACAGCCAAAAGTAACCAACAATAACAATGACTAACTGAAAACCTCACCTGCCGACAGGTGTTGTTGATATACCTCGATGTGGGCAACTTAAAATGTGTGCCCCTACCGGGACTCGAACCCTGGATCTCCTGCTCGCATGGCAGACCCTCTGTCCATTTGAGCCACCGGGGACACAGAAGAACAGCGCCCGTGAGAGTCACATTCCCAACTCTCCACAATTCTACAAATAGATTGTACCTTATAGACATTTGCCCAACCATTCATCATTACTCGCGCACGCTTTGGCGATTCCCGTAAGAGTTTGGGCAACTTGTGCGTATTCGCACAGACGAAGTTCAATGGCTGGGTAGCCTTTAAGTATATATATATATATATATATATATATATATATATATATATATAAGAAAACAATAATTTGTTCTCTAAAGAACAGTTACTGTTGATGACAGTAGCACAGTAGGACAGCAGGAGATCCCGGGTTCGAGTCCCGGTCGGGGCACACACTTTCAGCTGTCCACATCGAGATATATCAACAACACCTGTCGGCATCTGAGGTTTTCAGTTGTTCATCATTTAATAACACTAGTGTTATAAAGCAAGCTGTTGAAATCAAACTATCAAGCAACCTTATAAACAGAGATTGTAGATTTTGTTTAAATACTACTTGGAATCCGGCTCTGTCTATCAAAAAACAGAAGGACAGAATCAGGGCTACCTCGCCTGTTGATTAATAGTCACCATCGATATTTCTGATGTTGGTTTTCTTTGGGTGTGTGTTGACTCTGCGGTTACTTGTTCTGTGTGCGGTATCTTCCTTGTTTTTCCTCTGTGAACCGAGGTATTAAATTCCCTTGCACCCTGCTTCTGCCTTACAGTTGCGCCCTGTGAACGGCAGGGTGTGGTCCTGCCGAAATGTCGGCGGTGGTCGACAACTTCACCCGGCAGCAAACCCATAAGTTATTTGAACATCCCAGATATACTCAATAATGATCTTTTCTGGGGAGTTTGGCAGCCAGCGGAAGTGTTTAAACTGAGAAGAGTGTTCCGGAAGCCACTCTGCAGCAATTCTGGACGTGTGTGTTCTCGGATTGTCCTGCTGGAATTGTCCGTCCGTCGGAATGCACAGTGGACATGAACGGATGCAGGGGATCAGACAGGATGCTTACGTACGTGTCAGCTGTCAGAGTCGTATCTAGACGTATCAGGGGTCCCACACAACTGACTCGCTCCATACCCTAAGAGCCTCCACCAGCTTGAACAGTCCCGTGCTGTCATGCAGGGTCCAAAGACTCATGAGGTCGTCTCCGTAGGCGTACACTTCCATCCTCCCGATACAATTTGAAACGAGACTATTCCAACAAGGCAGCGCGTTTCCAGTCGTCAAAACTCCAACGTGGGTGCTGATGGGCTCTGGCAAAACGTAAAGGTTTGTGTCATCCAGTCATCAAGGCTGCACGAGTGGGTCCTCAGCTTTGAAACCCCGTAACAAATGTTTCGTTGAATGGTTCGCACACTGACACTTGTTGGCTCACAATTGACATGTGCAGCAATACGCGGAAAAGCCCCACTTCTGCCACGTTGAACGCTTCTCTTCAGTCGTCGTTGGTCACATTCTTGAAGGATCTTCTATTGGCCGCAGCGAAGTCAGACATACAAAAGGTCTTCTACAGGATTCAGGTCAGGACGCTGTGCAAGTCAGTCCATTACAGGGATGTAATTGCTGTGTAACCACTCCGTCACAGGCCGTACATTACGAACAGGTGCTCGATCGTGTTGAAAGATGCAATCTCCATCCCCCAATTGTTCTTCAAGAGTGGCAAGCAAGAAGCTGCTTAAAACGTCATTGTCGGCCTGTGGTGCGTTAGTGCCACGCAAAACAACAAGGGGTGCAAGCCGCCTCCATGGAAAACACGACCACACCATAACACCGCCGCCTCCGAATTTTGCTGTTGGCACTACACACGCTGGCAGATGACGTTCACCGGGCATTCGCTATACCCACGTTCTACCACCGGATTGCCACACTATGTACCATGATTGGGCACTCCGTAGAACGTTTTCCGACTGTTCAATCGTCCAATGTTTACACTCCTTACATCAAGCGAGGCGTCTTTTGGCACTTACCGGCGTGATGTGTGGCTTATGAGCAGCCGCTCGATCATGAAATCTAAGTTTTCTCACCTCCCACCTAACTGTCATAGTACTTGCAGTGGATGCTGATGTAGTCTGCAGCTGTTGTGTGACAGTCAGGATAGATGTCTGCCTATTACACATTGACCCTCTTCAACTGTCGGCAGTCTCGACCATCAAATCCATGTTTTCTCACCTCCCACCTAACTGTCATAGTACTTGCAGTGGATCCTGGAATTCCTGTGCGATGGTCTGGATAGATGTCTGCCTATTACACGTTACGACCCTCTTCAACTGTCGGCAGTCCCTGTCAGTCAACAGAAGAGGTCGGCCTGTACGCTTTTGTGCTGTACGTGTCCCTTCACGTTTCACATCGAAAACAGTGGACCTAGGGATGAGTAGGAGTGTGGAAACCTCAGGTAGAGACGTATGACACAAGTGTCACCCAATCAGCTGACCACATTCGAAGTCCGTGAGTTCCTCGGAGCGCCCCATTCTGCTCTCTCACGATGTCCGATGACTACTGAGGTCGCTGATAAGGGGTTCCTGGCAGTAGGTGGCAGCACAATGCACCTAATAAGAAAAACGTATGTTTTTGGGGCTATCCGGATACTTTTGATAACTTAGTTTACCTGGGCTACAACGGGATTCCAGCTAGCCTTTTGTGCCAATATTTGCGACTGGACAGTAGTAACGTCTGTACCAGGCCTATTGCAAATTGTGTTCTCTTTTGGTTACAATATATGTATTTTCAAATTAACGTTTCACTAGGTCTTTCACTGGCTATAGGTTTACCTGTCCCTTTTTATAAGGGGCAGTCAAGTGAAAGCAAGACAGATGGAAAAAAGGAAGCAAGTTGTTTATGATTTAAAAAATAATCACCCTAACTCTTAATAGAGTTATACCATTGAGAGACATGACAGTCAGTGCCCTGTAGCATTCTCAACCATGATTGTACCCAGGCGCGCACCTCTTCACCCGAAGCAAATCGGCGGCAACGAATGTCTTCCTTCAGAGTTCCAAATGTATTAAAATCTTACGTTGATAGATCGGGACTGTATGCAGAATGTTTAAGGGGCTCGCAGTTCTGCGAGGGCCCGAAACTTATTCACTTTCCAGAAGACGGCGCCACAATTAAAGCACAGTGTTACTTGGACATTTTGGGAAAACTGGAGTGCGTCATCAATTCTAAACGCCCAGCAATATTGACGGAGAGCGTGATTTTCTGCAGGATAACGCCCGCCCACATGTTACCAGCGTTGTATCGACTAGGCTGCAAAAGTTTCGCTGGGAAGCGCTCACACATCCTCCATACAGTCCCCATGTGTTCCCATGGGACTTCCATAATTTTTGGAGCCTGAAAAATTCATTCGTGAGCCCAATTTGCGTCGGACGAATTGTACGCCTCAGTACCATCATGGTTACGCAGGCCACCACGAGCATTTTTCCATGAAGGCATTGAACGTTTTGCGTCACAGTGAGATAAATGTATTTATAATTATGGCGATAAATTTGGATTCCATAGAGATGTTGGAACACGCGAGGTAATACTGACCGTACGACTTATCTTAGAACGTAAATTAAGCAAAGGTAAACCTACGTTTCTAGCTTTTGTAGACATAGACAAAGCTTTTGGCAATGTTGAATGGAATACACTCTATAAAATTGTGAAGGTGACAAGGGTAACATACAGGGAGCGAGACGCTATTTACAATTTGTACAGAAACCAGATGGCAGTTATAAGAGTGGCTTGGCACGGAAAGGAAGCAGTGGTTGGGAAGGGAGTGAGGAAGGGATGTAGGCTATCCCCGATGTTATTCAGTCTGTATATTGAGAAAGGAGTAAAGGACACAAAAGGAAAATTTGGAGTAGGAATTAAAATCCATGGAGAGTAAATAAAAATTTTGAGGTTTGCCGATGCCATTGTAATTCTGTCAGAGACAGCAAAGGACCTGGAACAGCAACCGTACGGAATGGACAGTTCCTGAAGATGAACATCAACAAGAGTAAAACGAGGATAATGGAACGTAGTCGAGATAAATGAGATGATGCTGAGAGAATCACATTAGCAAATGAGACAGTTAAAGTAGTGGGTACGTTTTGCTACTTGGGAAGCAAAATAACACGATCGCGGAAGTAGGAAGGATATAAAATGTAGACTGGCGATAGCAAGGAGACGTTTGTGAAGAAACATCGAGTATAGGTTCACATATGAGGAAGTCTTTTCTGAAAGTATTTGTATGGAACTGAACCAAGGACGATAAATAGTTTAGACAAGAAGGGGATAGGAGCTTTCGAAATGTGGTGCTAAAAAGAATGCTGAAGATTAGGTGGGTAGATCACGTGACCTGAGGAGGTATTGAATGGAATTGGGGAGAAGAGGAATTTGTGGCCCAACTTGACTAGGAGAAGGGATCGGTTGGTAGGACATGTTCTGAGTCATCAAGGGATCACCAATTTAGTATTGGAGGGCAGCGTGGAGGGTAAAAATCGTATTGGGAGACCAAGAGGTGAATACACTAAGCAGATTCAGAAGGATGTAGGTTGCAGTAGGTACCGGGAGATGTAGAAGCTTGCACAGGATGGAGTAGCATGGAGAGCTGCATCAAACCAGTCTCAGGACTAAAGACCACAATGACAAACAGCAGCTACTAATTGATCCTAAATCGTATGCTGTTTATTATTCAGGAGACATTTGGCGGAGTGTAACCAAAACAACTGCCACCGTATTTCTCGCGCGCTGCTTCGATGCTACGTAGCCTGTTGACAAACTTCGGTGTCTCTGTGGAGTGAGGAAGAGTTAAGTGTGAAAAGGTAGCGGAAAAGTAGGCGCGAAGCCCCCTGCTTGCTGGCTTCGCGGCTCCAGTGCGTTGTCCGGTTTATTTTCGCTCTCCCGTCACCTCTCCAGAGGCGGCTCCGACCTACCACACTGCACAGGCTGGGCTGTCTACTTTAGAAGAGATTCTGGTCGTATGTGAAGTATGTTAGCGGCAAGAAACAGTCAATGCCTTCTCTGTGCGATAGCAATGGAGATACTATGGAAGACAGTGCTGCCAAAGCACAGTTACTGAACGCAGCCTTCCGAAATGCCTTCACAAAAGAAAACGACGTAATTGTTGCAGAATTCGAATCGAGAACAGCTGCCAACATGAGTAAAGCAGAAGTAAATATCCTCGGAATAGTGAAGCAACTCAAATCACTTAATAAAAAAATGTTCAAACGTGAGTGAAATCTTGTGCTAAGGTCATCAGTCCCTAAGCTTACACACTACTTAACCTAAATTATCCTAAGGACAAACACACATACCCATGCCCGAGGGAGGACTCGAACCTCCGCCGGGACCAGCAGCACAGTCCATGACTGCAGCGCCTCAGACTGCTCGGCTAATCCCGCGCGGCCTCACTTAATAAAAGCCAGTCTTCTGGTCCACACTGTATACCAGTTAGGTTCCTTTTGGAGTATGCTGATGCATGAGCTCCATACTTAACAATCATATACAACCGCTCGCTCGACGAAAGATTCGTACCCAATGACTGGAAAGTTGCACAGGTTCTAACAATACCACCACTTGCAAAGTAGGTTAGAAATCAGATTAATACTGTTGCACACGCAGCATACGTTCGCTTCATCGGGCAACAACAAAGTTGTTGGTTGTGGATGGTATCGTCAGAATGGAAATAATGAAGTTACTGTAAAAAAAGTCATTAACTTTGGCACTCATCTTAAATGGATTCCCATGCAGATTTCGTCAAAGTTCTTATGGCTCATCTTGTTGATTTTAGGGTGATTCCACTTTGACTGCTAGAAGGTCGAGATCTGTATTTTAGCAATATTTGAAGACCGCAAAGATGCGTTTTCAGGAAATTCTTAGTGATCAAACAATCGCAGATCATAACAATGGTAAGGTAGAAATAATTTTTTGACTTGGTCTTCACGATCCACATTTTTATTAAACTTCTTGTACATTCGCATATACTACTTAATTGTCACATCATCAAGACAACAGTTTTGTATCAATCTTCATATATTTAATTTCCACTTTAACAAAACACAAGACTTGACTGTTCTTTTACAAAGCGAAATAACAACTTAACTTCTGCAATTCGCGCCAAAACGGTTCCAAGTAAGTCAAGGATTATGACAGTCTCACAGAAATGAATACACACGAGAACCATATCACTGTAATATATCGGTACTTCGGAGTACCTAAACATAAATAAAACCAAATGTGAATATTGTCACAAAAATATGCCTGTTACTTCGCAGAAAAGTAGTACGACATTACTGGTATCGAGAACTGGCGTTGAAGTGCCGTAACGGTCACGTAAATAAAGAACCATTACAAGGTCACACCAATATTCAAAAAATGTACCAGGACTAATCCACTAAATTACAGGCCATATCGTTAACGTCGGTATGCAGCAGGATTTTAGAACATACATTGTGTTCGAACATTACGAATTACCTCGAATGAAAGGGTCTATTGATACACAGTTAACATGGGCTTAGAAAAGATCGTTCCTGTGAAACACAATTAGCTCTTTATTCACATGAAGTGTTGACTGCTATTGACAAGGGATTTCAGATCGATTCCGTATTTCTGGATTTCCGGAAGGCCTTTGACACTATACCACAAAAGCGGCTCGTAGCAAAATTGCGTGCTTATGGAATATCGTCTCAGTTATGTGACTGGATTTCCGATTTCCTGTCACAGAGGTTCGTAGTAATTGACGGAAAGTCATCGAGTAAAACAGAAGTGATTTCAGGCTTTCCCCAAGCTAATGTTATAGGCCCTTTGCTGTTCCTTATCTATATAAACGATTTGGATGACAATCTGAGCAGCCATCTTCGGTTGTTTGTAAATGACGCTGTCGTTTATCGACTAATAAAGTCATCAGAAGATCAAAACAAAATGCAAAACGATTTAGAAAAAAATATCTGAATGGTCCCAAAAGTGGCAGTTGACCGTGAATAAGGAAAAGTGTGAGGTCATCAAGATGAGTGCTAAAAGGAACTCGTTAAACTTCGGTTACGCGATAAATCAGTGTAATCTAAAAGCCGCAAATTCAACCAAATACCTAGGTATTACAATTACGAACAACTTACATTGGAAGGAACACACAGAAAATGTTGTGGGGAAGGCTAACCAAAGACTGCGTTTTATTGGCAGGACACTTAGAAAATGTAACAGACCTACTAAGGAGACAGCCTACACTACGCTTGTCCGTCCTCTTTTAGAATACTGTTGCGCGGTGGGGGATCATAACCAGGTAGGACTGACGGAGTACATCGAAATTTCAGAGGTTTTGAATAAATCTGTTGCACACAAATATTGGCCTTCATAGAATCCACATGGCATGTTTCAGTATTCAACTACTGAGCATTTATGGCGAGCAGTTTATTTTTTAGAAGTCCACAAGAAGGACCGAATGTAGTAACTAAAATTAGTGGTGAAATTAATGACTGTGAAAACGTTGTTTAATATGGGTCGGGTTTGGACAGATTTCTGGCTGCTGTGTGTGTGAAATGTGTGTATGAATGGTGAACTGGAAGGAAATACCCAATAGTTTAAATATGGACTGAATAGTACCTTTTTTTGTTGTTGTTGTTGCGGTCTTCAGTCCTGAGAATGGTTTGATTCAGCTCTCCATGCTACTCTACCCTGTGCAAGCTTCTCCATCTCCCAGTACCTACTGCAACCTACATACTTCTGAATCTGTTTAGCGTATCATCTCTTGGTCTCCCTCTACCATTTTTACCCTCCACGCTGCCCTCCAATACTAAATTGGTGATCCCTTGAGGCCTCAGAACATGTCCTACCAACCGATCCCTTCTTCTGGTCAAGTTGTGCCACAAACTTCTCTTCTCCCCAATCCTATTCAATACCTCCTCATTAGTTACGTGATCTACCCATCTAATCTTCAGCATTCTTCTGTAGCACCACATTTCGAAATCTTCAATTCTCTTCTTGTCTACACTATTTATCGTCCACGTTTCACTTCCATACATGGCTACACTCCATACAAATACTTTCAGAAACGGCTTCCTGACATTTAAATCCATACTCGATGTTAACAAATTTCTTTTCTTCAGAAACCCTTTCCTTCCCATTGCCAATCTACGTTTTATATCCCCCCTACTTAGAACGTCATCGATTATTTTGCTCCCTAAATAGCAAAACTCTTTTACTACTTAAAGCGTCTCATTTCCTAATCTAATTTCCTCAGAATCACACGACTTAATTCGACTACATTCCATTATTCTCGTTTTGCTTTTGTTAATGTTCATCTTATATCCTCCTTTCAAGACACTGTCCATTCCGTTCAACTGCTCTTCCAAGTCCTTAGCTGCCTCTGCCAGAATTACAATGTCATTGGCGAACCTCAAAGTTTTTATTTCTTCTCCATGGATTTTAATTCCTACTCCGGATTTTTCTTTTGTTTCCTTCAATGCTTGCTCAATATACAGATTGAATAACATCGGGGAGAGGCTACAACCCGGTCTCACTCCCTTCCCAACCACTGCTTCCCTTTCATGTCCCTCGACTCTTGTCTGTATAAATTGTAAATAGCCTTTCGCTCCCTGTATTTTGCCCGTTCTACCTTCAGAACTTGAAGAAGAGTATTCCAGTCAACATTGTCAAAAGCTTTCTCCAAGTCTACAAATGCTAGAAAAGTAGGTTTGCCTTTCCTTAATGTAGCTTCTAAGATAAGTCGTAGGGTCAGTATTACCTCACGTGTTCCAGTATTTTTACGGAATCCAAACTGATCTTCCCTAAGGTCGGCTTCTACTAGTTTTTCCATTCGTCTGTAAAGAATTCGCGTTAGTATTTTGCAGCAGTGACTTATTAAACTGAGAGTTCGGTAATTTTCATATCTGCCAGCACCTGCTTTCTTTGGGATTGGAATTATTATATTATTATTGAAGTCTGAGGGTATTTCTCCTGTCTCAAACATCTTGCTCACAAGGTGGTAGAGTTTTGTCAGGACTGGCTCTCCCAAGGCTGTTAGTACTTCCAATGGAATGTTGTCTACTCCCGGGGCCGTTGTTTCGACTCAGGTCTTTCAGTGCTCTGTCAAACTCTTCACGCAGTATCGTATCTCCCATTTCATCTTCATCTGCATCCTCTTCCATTTCCATAATATTGTCCTCAAGTACATGGCCCTTGTATAGAACTCTATATACTCCTTCCACCTTTCTGCTTTCCGTTCTTTGCTTAGAACTGGGTTTCCATCTGAGCTCTTGATATTCATACAAGTGGTTTTCTTTTCTCCAAAGGTCTCTTTAATTTTCCTGCAGGCAGTGAGATCAGCCTCTACATCCTTACAGTTGTCCTCTAGCCATGTCTGCTTAGCCATTTTGCACTTCCTGTCGATTTCAGTTTTGAGACGTTCGTATTCCTTTCTTCGGTTATCAAGGACAAAATAAACATTATTGCGTGGAAATTTTGGACATTATTTTCCAGAAGCCAATCCATTTTCTTATTGCCGATAAAATTGAATGACTATTTCTACAGAACTTTCTTTCATAACTATAGTTGCGCGGGCTCAGTAATTGTAGATATTAGACGGTGTTTTTATCAACAGTGGTTTTACATCGTCTTGTAAGTATCTACGTTGCCGAGTGAAGGGACACTGAGCAGACGCCGTTCTGAGGTAGGGGAATTTTAATTTGTAGCCTGCAGAGTGACAGCGACGGATAGACCGACCCGCCGCAAACCCGCGTATTATACTTTGGATGCAAGAGACTACTGAAAAATAAGTGGGTCGATATTAAAAACTGTTTCGTATAAAAAAAAGTGTTGCGCCCCTTCCCTGAAGGGGGAACGACGGGGTGACTGTCCATAAAACTCGAAATTTTTTTTCAACACAGAATTCGAATGTACAGGGTGATCAAAAAGTCAGTATGAATTTGAAAACGTAATAAACCACGGAATAATGTAGATAGAGAGATAAAAATTGACACACATGCTTGGAATGACATAGGGTTTTATCAGAACAAAAAAAACAAAGTTCACAAAATGTACGACAGATGGCGCTGGACAGCAAAACGTCAGTGACTGTGCATGATAATCGTGTATAAAAGGAGCTGTAGTGGGAGAGAGAATCAGATGCGCCAGCAGTCGCAGCATGTTGGCGTTACCTGAAAAGGCGCTTTTAGTGAAACTGTATTATCAGAATGGCGAATGTGCTAGTTCAGCGTTACGATCCTATCGCCATAGGAAGGCGAACAGAACGGGTGAAGGTCCGTTGACAAATGCAGCTGTGGCGAGAATCATTTCGAAGTTCGAAGCCACGGGTTGTTCAGACGATAGACCTTGTAGTGGCCGAACGAGCACAAGGCGTAATGCAGCTGAGACAGTTCAGGAAGAAATGGAGACTGTAGCGGGTTCGTCTATGGACGGGGAAGTCAGCGCTCGTGCAGTCGCACGTCGCACCGGCATTCCATACACTACTGTCTGGTTGGCACTGAGGCGTACCCTCCGATGCTATCCGCACAAAATCCATCGGCATCGTGAAGTGTTACCTGCCGATTTAGTGAAGCGGAGGGCATTTGCGGTGTGGGCGTTTCAAAAGATGGTGGAAGATGACGATTGGTTGAATAACGTGTTGTGGACCGACGAAGCTCATTTCACGCTCCGAGGGTCTGTCAACGCCCACAACTGCAGAATTTGGGCTATCGAAAATCCTAGAACTGTCGTGGAAACACCATTGCACGACGAGAAAGTCACGGTATGGGTTGGATTTACCACATCTACCGTTATCGGGTCTTTTTTCTTCGAGGAAATGTGTGATTCTGGTTTTGTAACTGCTACCGTGACGGGTGAGAGGTACGCCGATATGTTACAGAATCGCATCATCCCCAGCCTGGCCGATAAACAGCTGCTGGAACGTACGATGTTTATGCAGTATGGCGCTCCCCGCATATTGCTAGACGCGTGAAAGATCTCTTGCGCGCGTCGTTTGGTGATGATCGTGTGCTCAGCCGCCACTTTCGTCACGCTTGGCCTCCCAGGTCCCCAGACCTCAGTCCGTGCGATTATTGGCTTTGGGGTTACCTGAAGTCGCAAGTGTATCGTGATCGACCGACATCTCTAGGAATGCTGGAAGACAACATCCGACGCCAACGCCTCACCGTAACTCTGGACATGCTTTACAGTGCTGTTCACAACATTATTCCTCAACTACAGCTATTGTTAAGGAATGATGGTGGACATATTGAGCATTTCCTGTAAAGAACACCATCTTTGCTACGTCTTACTTTGTTATGCTAATTATTGCTATTCTGATCAGATGAAGCGCCATCTGTCGGACATTTTTTCAGCTTTTGTATTTTTTTTTATTCTCATAAAACCCCATGTCATTCCAAGCATGTGTGTCAATTTGTGCCTCTCTATCTACATTATGCCGTGATTTATTCAGTTTTCAAATGTATACTGACTTTTTGATCACCCGGTACTTTGCCATGATCTACAGAAACAATTAGGTACCATGTGATAGGTTGTACATCGCATATATCAATATATAAAGGAGACTGACACATTGAAGAATTATTCCGCACAATCTTTCGCGCCAACTCCGAACAGTAACTATTCCGTGAGCGTTCGAACTAGAGCGCGGTAACACAAAACGCCATTGCCACAGGTCGTTATTGATGCCGCCATCCCTGTTTATACCGATCTGAGTTAACCTGATTATCTGGAACTTTGTTTAGGCGGTTTTACTCAAAATGTGAACGAAAGTTTCAGTAGTCTCATATGCACATACGCTCGAAAAATAACGTCCAGCCGAAGCAAAATTGTTAACATTGATTCAAATTTGGCCGTACGTCTATTCACTGTACGCCATAGGGCTTTAACGCAAGTGGCAAATGCCCTTCAAATGAAATGCGCCTCGTCTGTGAAGACAGAGACAGCAGCGACGATTTGCTGAGCGGCGAAAAGGGCTTTGAAGACGAAGATGAGGGCTTATCAGGTCAAAGTAGCAGAAAGCGGTCACCCGCAGCCGGGTGAGATAGTTACTATGGACCGGGCACCGATGATATCCCGTAAGTTCCAAGCTTTGTTCCTTCTTTTTTTATGACAAACACTCGTCAAACTTGAAACGCGTTTCTTCCATAACTGTGTTTCGGCATGGTTGTCGACGACCATACTACAATTTTCATCAGATTTTATTGATTTTTGGTCTCCCTTGAAGCAATCTGAAGACTCTTTATTCATCGTAGCTGCTTTTTTTAATTGTTGATATTATGTATTTTTTTCAAACATCTATAATTACGTCAAATTTTTTTTGCAAATACCTACGATTAATTACATCTACATCTACGTGGTTAATCTGCAATTCACACTTAACTGCCTGGCAGAGGGTTCATGGAACCATTTTCATACTACTTCTCTACCATTCCACTCTCGAATGACGCGTGGGAAAAAGGAACACCTAAATCTTTCCGTTTGAGCTGTGATTTCTCTTATTTATTTTATTATAATGATCATTTCTCCCTACCTAAGTGGGTGTCAACAAAATATTTACGCATTCGGAAGAGAAAGTTGGTAATTGAAGTTTCGTTAAGAGATCTCGCCGCAATGAAAACTGCCTTTGTTTCAGTGACTGCCCCCCAACTCGGGTATCATATCAGTGACACTCTCACCCCTATTGCGCGATAACACGAAACGAGCTGCCCTTCTTTGCACTTTTTCGATGTCCTCCGTCAATCCCACCTGGTAAGGATTCTACTTCGCACAGCAATATTCCAGCAGAGGACGGACAAGTGTAATGTAGGCTGTCTCTTTAGTGGGTTTGTCGCATCTTCTAAGTGTTCTGCCAACAAAGTGCACTCTTTGTTTCGCCTTCCCCACAATATTATCTATGTGGTATTTCCAACTCAAGATGCTCGTAATTGTAATTCCTAGGTGTTTAGTCAAATTGACAGACCATAGATTTGTGCGATTTATCGTATACCCGAAATTTATCGGATTTCTTTTAGTACCCATGTGGATGACCTCACTCTTTCTTTGTTTAGTGCTGATTGCCACTTTTCGCACCATACAGAAATTCTCTCTAGATCATTTTGTAATTCGAATTGATCGTCTGATGATTTTACTAGACGGTAAATTACAGCGTCATCTGCAAACAATCTAAGGGGGCTGCTCAGATTATCACCTAGATCATTTATGTAAATCAGGAACAGCAGAGGGCATATGACACTACCATGCCGAACGCCAGATATCACTTCTGTTCTACTCAACATCTCTGAGAGCAAATCACGAATCCAGTCACACAACTGAGACGGTTCTCCATATGCACGCAATCTGATTAATAGTTGCTTGTGAGAAACGGTATCAAAAGCCTTCTGGAAATCCAGGAATATGTAATCGATCTTAGATCCCTTGTGGACAGCACTCATTATTTCATGGGAATTAAGAGCTAGCTGCGTTGCACAAGAACGATATTTTCTGAATCCATGTTGGTTCTGTATCAATAAGTCATTTTCTACAAGGTGATTCATAATGTTCGAGTACAGGATATGCTCCAAAATCCTACTACATATGTCTGTTATTTAATGGGTTACTCCCATTTCCTTTCTTGAATATTGGTGTGACCTGTGCTACTTTCCAGTCTTTAGGAACAGACCTTTCGTCAAGTGAGCAGTTGTATATGATTGCTAGGAAAGGCGCTATTGTGTCTGCATACTCTGAAAGGAACCTGACTGGTATTCCACATGGACCGGAAGACTTGCCTTTCTTAAGCGATTTGTTTCGCAACACCTAAGAAATCTAGTTTTATGTCACTCATGCTGATAGCTCTTCTTGTTCCGATTTATGAAATATTTACTTCGTCCTCTTTTTTTGAAGGAATTACGGAAAACTGTATTAACTCCGCTTTAGTGGCACCATCAACGGTAACATTTCCATCGCTATTGCGCAGTGACGGTATTGTCTGTTTTTTGCCACTGGTGCACTTTACATATTACTAGAATCTCTTTGGGTTTTCTACCATATTCTGAGACAATGTTTCGCTACGGTGGCAGGTTCGAATCCTACCTCGCGCATGGATGTGTGTGATGTCCTCACGTTAGTTAGGTTTAAGTAGTTCTAAGTTCTAGGGGACTGATGACCTCAGAAGTTAAGTCCCATAGTTGTGGAAACTATTAAAAGCATTATGCATTGACGTCCGCACTAAATTTCGAGCTTCCGTGAAACTTAGCCAGTCTTGGGGATTTTGCGTTCTTCTGAATTTGGCATGTTTTTTTTCGTTGCTTCTGCAACAGTGTTCTGACGTGTTTTGTGTATCAGTCCCGTCTCTTATTAACTTATGCGGTATGACTCTATCTACTGGTGTCGATAGTGTATCTTTGAATTTGAGCCATATCTGGTCTACACTTACATAATTAGCTTGGAAGGAATGGAGACTTTCTCTTAGGAAGACATCAAGCGAATTTTTGGTTCAAATGGCTCTGAGCACTATGCGAATAACTTCTGAGGTCATCAGTCGCCTATAACTTAGAACTACTTAAACCTAACTAACCTAAGGACATCACACACATCCATGCCCGAGGCAGGATTCGAACCTGCGACCGTAGCGGTCACGCGGTTCCACAATGAAGAGCCTAGAACCGCACGGCCACACCGGCCGGCAAGCGAATTTTTATCTGCTGTTTTAAATAGATGTATTTTGCGTTAATTTTTAGTGGTTTTGGTTGATATGGTTTTAAGCCTCGCTGCAATAACCTTGTGTTCACTAATCCCTGTATCCGTCATGAGTCTCTCTATTAGATCAGGATTATTTGTATATATCACGTGTGTTTTCGCAACCATTTACAATTCGTGTGAACTGGTGAACTAATTGTCCAAAGTAATTCTCAGAGAAAGCATTTAGTACAATTTCGGAAGTTAAATCGAAGGTAGATTGAAGCCTCCACCAACTATAACTGTACGAGGGGGGTACCTATTTGTAATGAGATTAAAGTTTTCTTTTAAAACTTTTGTAAGGAACAGGTTGATGTGTTACGTTTATCTTTCAGATAACCACAGTCGGAGTTACAGCGAAAACCGTTGATCTACCTCCATTCAGAGCTGCCTTGGGGAAATCCCAATTACACAGTGAAGAGGTTAATATTTTTCAATAAAAAATACCAATAAAAACTTAACGTGTTAACAGATGAACTGTCTTCCTGTCCCTTCCTATTGTCAGTGACTTCCATATATTCCTTAGCAGAACCTCCTCTCTCCTTGCCTTATCATTTCGCCCAATTTTCAACAATCTTCCATGCCACTACATCTCAAACGCTTCGGTTCTCTTCTCTACCAGTTTTCCCACTGTCCATGACTCATTACCGTACAACGCTGTGTTCGCAAACAAACGCAGAAAATCCCTTCGACCAGATTCCAATTCAGCGAATCGAATCACCTGCAATCACATTGAAACAAGTGGAGTAATTTATATCAGTTTCGTTAAACGACAAAACGCGATACCGCTAATGAAAACGTTAATGGTAATCTCGTATTCTAGGTTACGAGATCGTTTACAGCCTACATCGAAATGAGGAAATATATTGGAACGAATCCAATTGCAATGGAATGGTGGTCCTGTTACGCTGTCCGTCAAACCTTAACGTGAGTAGCTATCTGCAATGATAACGATCGCATTCCGTTTGCATTAAATGCTCTAAACACGATAAATTAGAGCTCATCATTTGTATTGTGTATCTAGGTTAGTTGCCCAGAAAATGACAATATTATATGCATTGTCCCACATTCCAGATTCCGCGTTCGCTTGTCCTAAAATTTCAAGCCCAACTATTTACATTACCTACCTTTCTGTTTCTTTGCATCTTTCAAAGAAATATACAATAAAATAATGTTCCAGCCTTACCACCTGCAGTGAAGACAAAACTAATTACGTGGGAAAACTAGGAACATAAACTATTTTCTTACTATGACGAAAGGATATCTGCGGCTGTTGGGACAGTGTGATATTAGTTGGCTGTTTTGCTACATTCCTGAAACTATTTTAAAGTAGCTAATATATATTCGCACCTTACAACCAATTTCCTCAGCTTCATGGCGATCTGTCTATCATTTCGTAATGCTGATTGTGTTATGGCGAAATTTCGAAATGAAATAACCCACCGTACGATATTTGATCCAGAACATGAGAACATATTTTACCACACTCTTAGGTATATCGACACATTTTCAATGACGCGTTCTACGATCCTGAGCTACTTTATGCCCTCCCTATAAAATTTTTAATATTGCAAGTTTCGTTGATTGTTGTTGACTGTCACTGGCAACACACTCTTTAACTAAAGAGATAGTGGTGTGCAAGTAAGGTCCTGAACTTGAAAATATTGAACATGACCTTCACTGGGGAAAGTGACCAATGCTACTGAAAGTTAATTTTTTGGATTGAGCGTAACTCAAAAATTCAATACATTTATGAAATCAGATAGAAGAATTCATTACAAACAATAAATAATTTTTCAGTATTTTAAAATATAAAGTAACTGACTAGAGTAACATATATTCAAAAGGTATTGTGAGGATTGTTAATATAACTTCATTTTACTGAAAACACCGTAAGATTATTTATTTCAAACAGCAGTCAGAAACAAAAAAGTACGCGAAGTACAGAGATGTTACGTCAATTGTCTTTTTTTAATCTTATTTCTTTTAACTGAGATTTTCCTCTATGCAACGGTTTTTCTCCAACAAAACTAATACCCGAAATTTTTTATTTCTGTTGATAATCATCTTAATTTATCCCCTCAGGATGTCCCTCCAAGTGTTTCGATCTTGTGTATCTTCTTCCTTTGCACCAAGTCTTCTAATTTTTGACCGTACATTTTGGAGCCATATGACCATAGTACGACCTCTTCCCTTCTTTCCCTCCGGTTCCCATTGCACGATCATTTTCGGTATTCTGGCTTCTTCCATTCTTCTTACATGCCGTGCCACAGTAACTTGCTTCTATCCATCACATCATTTATTCTTTCTCTTACTTCTATTTTCTTTATTATTTCGTTACTTATTTTCTCTTTTCTAGAAATTCTTGCTGATCTTTTCCAGAAGTCAATTCCTACTGCACCTACTTTCTTTTTATTTATGTGTTTCAGATTAGTCGTCCAAGTCTCCAGTTCATACGTAAATATGCTCTCTACTATCGATTTATATAATTCCTTTGCTTCAGTTTATTACATTTCTGCTCCGTAAAATTGAGTTGACCATTCCAATCATCTTCCTTCCACTGAAAATTCTTTTATTAATTTTCGATCCGAATCTAAAATTAATGCAAAAATGTTTAAAATAGCAAGTTTCGTTAACTGTTGTTGACTTTTACCTGCAACATACCTATTAATTAAAGAGATAGTGATGTGCCAGTGGGGTCTGGAACTTGAAAATATTTGAACATGACCTTCATTGGGGAAAGTTCAAATGGGTTCAAATGGCTCTGAGCACTATGGGAGGTCATCAGTCCCCTAGAACTCAGAACTACTTAAACCTAACTAACCTAAGGACATCACACGTATCCATGCCCGAGGCAGGATTCGAACCTGCGACCGTAGCGGTCGCTCGGTTACAGACTGAAGCGCCTAGAACCGCTCGGCCACAGCGGCCGGCTTGGGGAAAGTGACCATTGATACTGAGACTTAAATTTTTGGGTTAAGCGTAACTGAAAAATTCAAAACTTTTATAGAGTCTGATAGAAGAATTAAATTGCCATACTTTCGAAAGATATTCCTGAGATAGGTGCAGTCACTTGTCCCGTTTCAGAGCAAACCTCTCAGCCTGCAAAATCTGGGCAGACACAGAGGGAGGGATTATTGGAAGATGGGAGCTGCAGTGTTAGGTGCATCATGGGACACCTTAGAGACATGGCTGGCAAGGAGGGGAAGAAAGCGAACGTGCACTCTGTTTGCGCACCAGGTGGAGTCATTCCAGATCGGGTCCTTCCAGGTGCCATGGAGAGCAAAGGGTGCAGCCAACTGCAGGTTGTAGCTCACATTGGGACCAATAATGTGTGTCACTTTGGACCAGAAGAGGTTGTCTCTGGTTTAGAGCGGCTTTCATAAGTGGTAAAGGCTGACAGTGTTGCTTGTGAGAGGAAAGCAGAGCTGACCGTTCGGAGCATAGTCGACAGGACCGATTGCCGACCTCTGGTACGGAGTCGAAGGGAGGGTCTGAACGAAATGAAATGATCGTACGGCATTGTTGGCCGGGAGGCCCCCTTGGGGGGGGGGGGGGGGGGGGGAGTTTGGCCGCCGTATTGCAAGTTCTTTTTAGCTGACGTTACTTCGGCGATTTGCGAGTTAATGATGATGAAAATGATGATAAAGGACAAACATACAACACCCAGTCCCCTGCCGGGAATCGAACTCGGGTCCCCTGTGATAGGCGGTAACGCTACCGCTACGCTACAGAGGCGGACGAGTGTTTGAATCAGAGGCTCAAATGGTAGTGTGACTGTGCAGGTTGCAAATTCCTCGACCTGTGCCGTAGGAAGATGGCATTTCTAGTTCCATTATATTGAAGTCTTTTACACATAGGAAGCGGGTACAAAGGTAGCAGGGTGGTTTTTTTAGGTTAGAGGGTCTTGGAGAAACACAAAAAGGGCTTCAGTCTCAAAAGGTGCAGATCGAACAGAGAAAAAACATCGATACATCACAAGACCGTTTAGACCACAGCATAGCTGTACCGTCAGGCTCAACAAACTCCATTCGGAGAAAGGTTTGAAAAAGCCTTATGCACAGACAGTGCATTATAAAGTTTTGTCTATGAAATAATGGCAAGACATAACCTTGTAAGGTGGCAGGATAAATGATCGGATTTGCACCTTACATGTGACCTTCACACATCGTAACAAGAAGGTGAAGATGACACCTAATGTAAATCGACAGTTATGAGAACATTTGCCTGTCAATATGTAATGCAAAAAGGGCGACAGCCAATCGACAGTATTTAACACACCATTCCTATACAATGCATGTCTTGAGTGGAGGTGGAACATGGAACATGAGTCACTTTTAGTTTTCAAAAGCCAGCCCCACAATGGCATAGCGAAGCTGCACTGTGGGAGCTGCGACGGAAAGGGATGGCCTCATAATTCTTGCAGTTACCCTAGAATCCTTGCCATGGGCTCACTAAACCAGTTGAACCATCGGTATAATACTTGTGTACTGTCGTAACTGTGTTGGGAAGCCACCAGAGCTCCGTGTGCTGATAGAAAGCACTGATGCTCAAATCGTTATAGACACTGAAAGCTGACTAAAGATGGAGGTAAGTTCAGGCGAAATTCTTGCGAAGGTCCTAATAATATTCAGAAAGGATAAACTAAATACGGATGTTAGTTTGCTTTGTAACAAAACTGAAGTAAATAGTTCTTTTGAGATTGGGTAGAGGCCATTCCTGGCAACCGGAATAAAATAATATGAGTAATTGAAAGGTTAAAAGAAAACGTCGGCCTAGTTTCAAACACGTACCTGGCTCATACAAATAGCGTTGGCGTCACTTCAATTTACCCTCAGTTGTTGTTGTTGTTGTTGTTGTTGTGGTCTTCAGTCCTGAGACTGGTTTGATGCAGCTCTCCATGCTACTCTATCCTGTGCAAGTTTCATCATCTCCAAGTATCTTCTGCAACCTACATCCTTCTGAATCTGCTTAGTGTATTCATCTCTTGGTCTCCCTCTACGATTTTTACTCTCCACGCTGTCCTCCAATACTAAATTGGTGATCCCTTGATGCCTCAGAATATGTCCTACCAACCGATCCTTTCTTCTAGTCAAGTTGTGCCACAAATTTCTCTTCTCTCCAATCCTATTCAATACCTCCTCATTAGTTATGTGATCTACCCATCTAATTTTCAGCATTCTTCTGTAGCACCACATTTTGGAAGCTTCTATTCTCTTCTTGTCCAAACTATTTATCGTCCATATTTCACTTCCATACATGGCTACACTCCATACAAATACTTTCAGAAACGACTTCCTGACACTTAAACATATACCCGATGTTAACAAATTTGTGTTCTTCAGAAACACTTTCCTTGCCATTGCCAGTCTACGTTTTATATCCTCTCTACTTCGATCATTACCAGTTATTATTTTGCTCCCCAAATAGCAAAACTCATTTACTACTTTAAGCGTTTCATTTCCTAATCTAATTCGACTACATTGCATTATTCTCGTTTTGCTTTTGTTGATGTTCATCTTATATCCTCCTTTCAAGACACTATCCATTCCGTTCAGCTGCTCTTTCAGGTCCTTTGCTGTCTGTGACAGAATTACAATGTCATTGGCGAACCTCAAAGCGTTTATTTCTTCTCCACGGTTTGTAAGTCTTACTCCACATTTTTCTTCTGTTTCCTTTACTGCTTACTCAATATACACATTGAAAAATATGTGAGGCTACAACCCTCAGTATATTGGCAAAAGTATATGTTTAAATCTGTAGGTAGTGGTGTAATTGTTAGCATACCTGCCAAGTAAGTAAGCATACCTGGGTTGAATTCCCCAGATACGCCACAAATTGTAATTCATTTCTTGAGCTTCCATCATTATTGCCGATAACATTGAGTCTCAATTGTCTCGAGGAAAATTTAATTATACGAGAGTGAGGTAAATGAAAAACCTTAAATTTGTAATAAATCGAAATTTCGCGCCGTTAGCCTATAAGTTGGTAAGTGTTCTACAAACATCGTGCATAATGGCCTGTAGGTGGCAGCTTAGTGAAGATGCACACATACCGTCGCAGTATCAGTATAAAGATGGTCGCCCCACTTGCGACTTGCACCAGGGAAGAACAGCGTCCTGTTATTCGGTTTTTGCACAGTGAAGGTGTGAAACCTACTGAAATTGATCGTCGAATGAAGGTTCCGTACGGATAATGCATGTTTGTCACAGCAGCAAGTCTACGAATGGAGTAGGAAGTTCGCAAATGGTGTGACTCCAGTGGGAGATGCTCCTCGTCCAGGTGAGGCACAACGAGTTGTGACTCCACAGAACATTGAAGGCATAGTGAAGGCAAACCGCCGAGTGACACTGAATGACACTGCAGCATGCATCCTCATGAAGAGGAAAGAAGTTCGTTCTGATGAAGAGGTACGCCATGCGGTGCGTCAGTGGTTGCGCGTTCTACCAAAAGAATTTTTAATGAAGGAATTTATGCACTTTGTAAGCGCTGGAGGGCTTGCATTGAGCGTGGTGCGGGAGATTATGTTGAAAAGTGATACAGCTTTGTAGTACTTTTAAAAAAAATATTTCAGGTTTTCATTTGACTCACCCTCATATGAGATTTATATTCAAAAATAGTTCACAAGAAAATGAAAGAAAAAACAGTTTAAATTCTAATTGCTTATCAGATTTGGAAGGTAAAGAATTTTTGTTCCACCACCGCCGAAATGGATCCTTTTTTACAAATACTTTCAAAATTGGCAATATCGTAAAACCTAATCAACACCATGAAAGCAACCACTTCAACATTAAGTCATACATTGCTACTTACCAAATGTAACTAACATAATTATTGAATGTTTCTTTAAACTTGGCAGGAGATCTACATCTATTTCCAATCTTGAAGAAATGGTTTGTATGTGGCGCATTCACCTCTACCCACACAGGCAATACAGTGAGAGTGAATGTGCGTTGTATGGCACAAGTTCTTCAGAATAGTGAAACCAATTTTGTAAGATGATTGCACTAAAGAAAGAAATACTTTGCCATATGGTTACTATGCAATTTTTTAGAATCTACCCTGGTAAATCACAAACTACAGACTGTTCAATGCACTAATTTTTAGTTCACATCTGTAGCTCAGTTTTCAGTATGTCTGGTTGCCATGCTAAAGACCCACTTTCAGTCTCCAGGACTGCCAGCGAGTTGTCGTTTGTGGAAGAGCTGGAACACCAGACACACAGCCTGGTGGAGCCAGATGGGGACCTGCTTGAGCGAGTAGTGGGAACGCTAGGTTTACTGAAGCGACAATGGCCTCGGGTATGTCGTGCTGACCCTCATTCTCCCATACCGTATTCAGATGATAGTTTTGCCCGATGGATGATATGGCGACAGTTCGGACTGGTTCATCTATGGCCTCGGGTATTGTTCACCAGTATGTGATCCTTACACGGTAGGATTGATGAAAAAGAGAAAGGAGATTCAACGAAGAGCGGCGTGTTTCATCACAAGATCGTTTAGTCCACAGCAGAGCTTTACCACGAGGCTCAACAAACTCCATTGGCAGAAAGGTTTGAAATGGCCTTGTGCGCAGACAGTGCATTATGAATTTTTGTCTATGAAATAATGGCAAGACATAACCTTGTAAGGTGACAGAATAAACGGTCATATTTGCACCTTACGTGAGACCTTAGCACATCCCAACGGTAAGGTGAATCTACAGTTATGAGAACATTTGCCTATCAGTATGTAGTGCAAAGAGAGATGACTGCCAATCGACGGTAATTAACACACCATTCCTATACAATGCATGTCTTGAGTGGAAGGTGGAACAGGGAACATGAGTCACTTTTAGTTTTGAAAAGCCAGCCCCACAATGGCATAGCGGAGCTGTACTGCGGGAGCAGCGATGGAAACCACTTAAAGGGGCGACCCCATAATCGTTGTGATGACCTTAGAATCCTTGCCATCGGTTCGCTATACCTGTTAAAACAGTATTTACGCCGGAGGCCGTAAATCATGTGCGTATTTTACGTGCATAAGTGCGGTCGTTTTGAATCTCTGGATCTCAGCAACAGATAATGAGATTGAAAAAAGTTTCGAAGTTCTCGGAGAATATCATGTTAACAACATATGAAAAATAGTTCGACAATTTGCTATACGTAGAAATAACAGAAGTGGCTCCCCCCCCCCCCCCCTCCCCACCCCTCGCCGCTAACCAAGCCCTCGATTTTTACTTTCGGTACCCAAAATTGTGGTTTTTCGGATGATAATGGATACAGATTTTCGAAAACGAGAGCCGCGAGGTCTGGGGCGCCTTGCCACGGTCCGCGCGGCACCCCTCCCCCCCCCCCCCCCCCGGCGGAGGTTCGAGTCCTTAGCGTAAGTTGGATTAAGTAGTGTGTAAGCTAAGGGACTGATAACCTCCGCAGTTTGGTCCCATGAGACCTTATCACAAATTTAAAAAAATAAATAAATCGAAAACGGGAAAATGGTGTTCTTCGTTCGATGTCTCTAGAATGTACAGTTAACGTCTGATCCATTTGCTATGGTTAATCAGTGAGATAATAGCAGCCAACATTAAGAAATCTGCTAAGAACATGTTTTTTTTCCGGTTTCCTGTAGCCCTATAGGTATCGTAACTTTGAGCTTCTTGATCTCAGTAATGGGTAATGATATCGAGAAAGGTTTCGAAATTTCCGGAGAATGTCATCTTAAGGACATAGGTTTGGACGATCTGCAGTAATTAGAAATTATACTAGTGACCATCCCCAAAACTTGTACTTTGCCTATCCAAAAATCATGGTTTTTCGGGGATTTGTCATGAACCGCTCATGAACAAATGGTAATTTTATAACCGACTGAGGCCAACCTAGACCACACCTAACGCAAAAAAAAAAAAAAATTAACCAATTTGGACATGAAGTTCAAATTTTGTGCCTCTTGTGCAGGATATTTACAGTATTATCGTTCTTCCGATGGGTTGTCAAATAGTCGCAAGGTAAAGAGGTACGGAAAACACTTCTTTCTTTAAGTTTGCGGTCAGTAGAACTCCAGATATGAGCCTATGAAAACTTGGAACGTAGGATTCCACAGCCAACCAGCTGCACATAACTGGTAGGTACACTGATCTAGCTTTCGGCACCTACTATGGCTGTCTTCATCAGAATTAAATTAGGCTAAATCCCATATAGTAAGGCATAGAAAATTAGCTACGACGAAAAAATCATTAACCAAGATGAAAATTTCCCATGACGCACAAAGGTTACTTACGTAAAATTACATTGCTAACAGGCAGTAGTCAGAATTTGACGCAGCTATGCTCGAGTCAAAAGTGAAATACAACGTTATAGCCTTTGGCACCTGTTCCTAGCTGGGGACTTGAGACTGACAGACCCAGTGGCTTACGCTGTTGTCACGAAAATAATACTAGTTGCGTCGGACGCTGTGGCCGAGCGGTTTAGGCGCTTCAGTGCGGAACAGCGCTGCTGCTGCATGGTCGCAGGTTCGAATCCTGCCTCGGGCGTGCATGTCTGTGACGTTCTTCGGTTCGTTAGGTTTAAGTAGTTCTAAGTCTAGGGGACTGATGGCCTCAGATGTTAAGTGCCATAGTTGTCAGAGCCATTTGAACCATCACCATCAACAACAACATTACCACACAGTGCTAATATTAGATTACTAAATCTGACAACACGATTGATTTAGTAACTGCTGAATGCTCGGTGGTATGTGGCACGAGTGGTAAATACTACTTTCGTATTGGGGGCGCGGTGTGTAGACGTATACTTTGACATCAGCACACAGCCACCAATCGTCGCGAGGCAACACAGCATGTGCTTGTCGCATGGCAAGAAATTGTTGAAATTACAATGAAATGAGCACCCTTAGCTGCTTACAGGCGTTGACATCCGTCAACGGGAACAGGTGAAAATGTGTGCCCCCGACCGGGACTCGAACCCGGGATCTCCTGCTTACATGGCAGACGCTCTGTTCATCTGAACCACCGAGGACACAGAGGATAGCGTGACCGCAGGGATTCATCTCTGGCACGCCTACCGCGAAACCAACAGTCTCAACGTATTGTCCCGCACTACATTCGTACTGCCCCCCCCCCCTCCCTCCCCAGTATATTCATTACTCGAGGCGCGTAGCCGATTCCCGTAAGAGTTCGGACACTGTTTGTGCAGCAGAAGAAGATGATCAAGTGGCCGAAAGAACAGATACCATCTCAGTATATACATAGTTAACGCTCACCGGCGAGTTGAGCATCTTCTTCTTCTGTGCGGATGCACAAACAGCGCCCCAACTCTTACGGGAATCGGCAGTAAAGCCGTGAGTAATGAGTGTAATGGGCGGGGACACTACGAATGTAGTGCGGGACAGTAAGTTGGGAATGTGGGTCTCACGGGAAGCGTGCAAGGGATAAGTCCCTGCAGTCTCACTGTCCTCTGTGCCCTCGGTGGCTCAGCTGGACAGAGCGCCTGTATGTAAGCAGGAGATCCCGGGTTCGAGTCCCGGTCGAGGCACACATTTTCATCTCTCTCCGTTGACGTATGTCATCGTCTGTAAGCAGCTGAAGGTGTTCATTTCATTTTAATTTCATTGTAACGAGCTGCTTGGTCACTGATGGTATCTGTTATTTCGGACATGTCCGAAAGAACAGATACCATCTTAGTAAATAAATAAAAAAAATGTTGGCTCTGTCACTCGGACGCAGCTTCCATGCTGCAACGAAAACAAGCGTGTGTTTGTATGCGGTCGCACCTCCTACTGCTGTTGATGTTGATGGTGGACATGATTTCCGAATGCAATGAAAATATAATTATGTAATACCCATCATCAGGCGCAGATCTCAGCGAAGTGCCATAAATACCGGTATTACACTGATGCTTCAGTAACACGAATTCTTTACAGACGAATGATAAAAGTGGTAGAAGTCGACCTCCGGGGAAGATCAGTTTGGATTCCCTAGAAATGTTAGAATACGTGAGGCAATACCGACCCTACGACATATCTTAGAAGATATATTAAGGAAAGGCAAACCTACGGTTTTACCATTTGTAGACTTAGAGGAAGATTTTGACAGTGCTGATTGGAATACTCTCTTTCAAATTCTGAAGGTGGCAAGGGCAAAAATACAGGGACCGAAAGGCTATTTACTATTTGTACAGAAACCAGATGGCAGTTATAAGAGTCGAGGAGCATGAAAGGGAAGCAGTGGTTGGGAAGGGAGAGAGACAGGGTTGTAGCCTCTCCCCGATGTTATTTAATCTATACTTTGAGCAAACAATAAAGGAAACAGAAGAAAAATTAGGAGTAGGAATTAAAATCCACGGAGAAGAAATAAAAACTTTGAGGTCCGCCGATGACATTGTTATCCTGTCAGAGACAGCAAAGGACCTGCAAGAGCAGCTGAACTGAATGGACAGTATCTTGAAAGGAGAATATTAGATGCAAATCAACAAAAGCAAAACGAGGATGATGTTATGTAGTCGAATTAAATCGGGTGATCCAGAATGAGATTTTCACTCTGCAGCGGAGTGTGCGCTGATATGAAACTTCCTGGCAGATTAAAACTGTGTGCCCGACCGAGACTCGAACTCGGGACCTATGTTTGGGAGGTGGAGACGAAATACTGGCAGAAGCAAAGCTGTGAGGACGCGACGTCAGTCGTTCTTGGGTAGCTCAGATGGTAGAGCACTTGCCCGTGATAGGCAAAGGTCACGAGTTCGAGTCTCGGTGCGGCACACAGTTTTAATCTGCCAGGAAGTTTCAAATCGGGTGATGCTGCGGGAATTAGATTAGGAAATGAGACACTTAAAGCAGTAAAGGAGTTTTGCTATTTGCGGAACAAAGTAACTGATGATGGTCGAAGTAGAGAGGATATAAAATGTAGTCTGGCGATGGCAAGGGAAGCATTTCTGAAGAAGAGAAATTTGTTAATACCCAGTATTGATTTAAGTGTCAGGAAATCGTTTCTGAAAGTATTTGTATGGAGTGCAGCCATGTACGGAAGTGAAACGTGGACGATAAATATTTTAGACAAAAAGAGAATAGAAGCTTTCGAAATCTGGTGCTACAGAAGAATGCTGACAATTAGATGGTTAGATCACATAACTAATGAGGAGGTATTGAGTAGAATTGGAGAGAAGAGAAACTTGAGTAGGAGAAGGGATGGGTTGGTAGGGCATATTCTGAGGCATCAAGGGATCACCAATTTAGTACTGGAAGGCAGCGTGGAGGGTAAAACTCGTAGAGGGAGACCAAGAGATGAATACACTAAGTAGATTCAGAAGGATGTAGGTTGCAGTAGGTACTGGGAGATGAAGAAGCTTGCACAGGATAGAGTAGCACGGAGAACTGCATCAAAACAGTCTCTGGAATGAAGACCACAACAACAACAACAAGAACAACTGATTCTTCAAGATGCAACGTTTCCCGCTTACGGCAGTCAAAACATTGTGTTATTCCTGCAGTGCACCTCTGCTAAATACAGGTCAGTTGCTACGAGACCAGGACAGATACATCGATTGTTTTCAGACTGATCTGGTGCTCCGCCGGTAGTGACGCTGACGTCGACGGGACGTCCGCTATTGCCCTGGCTTCGCTGCACCTTCTCGGCTGCGCCCGACTGCAGTGCAGAATTCCCTATCTGCTGCGAGACTCCGTTCATGTCAGGTGAACACGCGAGCCACTGAAGGAATGGGTTTGCTCGACCCAGCTAGCGCGGACGTGACCTTCGGCAGACAACTGACGCCTCTTTTACGTGTCATGGTGGCTGGCTAACGTTCATGGCCTCATTACAAAGGCAACTCTGTCGTTAAGACATGTACGAGGGAAATTCAATAACTAAAGAGACAAACTGGTCAGGGGAAAAAATTGATAGTAGGGCGCGTTTGGTACTTTTATGGCATTAAGTAGGCAGCATGTCATTCTCAAAAAATGGCTCTGAGCACTATGGGACTCAACTGCTGTGGTCATCAGTCCCCTAGAACTTAGAACTACTTAAACATAACTAACCTAAGGACATCACACACATCCATGCCCGAGGCAGGATTCGAACCTGTGACCGTAGCAGTTGCACGGTTCCGGACTGCGCGCCTAGAACCGCGAGACCACCGCGGCTGGCTGTCATTCTCAATGGAGAGAAGTCTTCAGAAAGTAAGAGTGATTTCAGATGTGCCGCAGGGGTGTCGTAGGACCGTTGCTGTTCACAATACACATAGATGACCTGGTGGATGAGATCGGAAGTTCACTGAGGCTTCTTGCGGATGATGCTGTGGTCTATCGAGAGATCGTAACAATGGAAAATTTTACTGAAACGCATGGTGCAGGGAATGGCAATTGAATCTCAATGTAGACAAGTGTAATGTGCTGCAAATACATAGAAAGAAAGATCCTTTATGATTTAGCTACAACATAGCATGTCAGCAACTGGAAGTACTTAATTCCATAAATTATCTGGCAGTAGGCATTAGGAATGATTTAAATTGGATTGGCCATATAAAATTAATCGTCTGTAAAGCAGTTGCCAGACTGAGATTCATTGGAAGAAACCTAAGGAAATGCAATCCGAAAACAAAGGAAGTAGGTTACAGTACACTTGTTCGCCCACAGCTTGAATACTGCTTACCGGTGTGGGATGCGTACCAGATAGGGTTGACAGAAGGGATAGAGAAGATCCAACGGAGAGCAGCGCGCTTCGTTACAGGATCATTTAGTAATCGCGAAAGCGTTACGGAGATGACAGATACACTGCAGTGGAAGACTCTGCAGGAGAGACGCTCAGTAGCTCGGTACGGGCTTTTGTTGAAGTTTCGAGAACATACCTTCACCGAAGAGTTAAGCAGTATATTGCTCCCTCCTACGTATTTCTCGCGAAGAGGCCATGAGGATAAAATCCGAGAGATCAGAGCCCACCCAGAGGCATACTGACAATCCTTCTTCCCACGAACAATACGAGACTGGAATAGAAGGGAGAACCGATAGAGGTACTCAAGGTACCCTCCGCCACACACCGTGAGGTCGCTTGCGGAGTATCGATGTAGATGTAGATCACTGGGATGAGCCCTGATCAGCTGATGTTCTTTTGTTTATAACCTTCGCTTGAAACGTCCACATCAGTTGAACAACGTTCTTTTATTCGTTTTGTACTTGCTGAAGGCGAGAAACCAGTAAATATATACTGTAGAAAGTAAATATTATGGTGAAGGTTGTATGAACCATGCAAATTGTTACAAGTGGGTAGGGCAGTTCAAAAATGGTCGCGACTCCGTCACAGACGAACGCCGTTCTGGCCGACCAGTCTAATTGATGACATTATTCGTGCGGACCGCCATGTGACTGTGAAAATGATACTTCAAAATGTTCAAATGGCTCTGAGCACTATGGGACTTAACATCTGAGGTCATCAGTCGCCTAGATTTAGAACTACTTAGACCTAACTAACCTAAGGACATCACATACATACATGCCCGAGGCAGGATTCGAACCTGCGACCGTAGCGGTCGTGCGGTTCCAGACTGAAGCGCCTAGAACCGCTCGGTCACACCGGCCGGCCGGAAATGTTACTTTACGAGGTTCAAGTTAGTACTGGTGCAGTTCATAACATTATCTGTAACAAACTGAGGTACCGCAAAGCGTGCAAGATGGATATCAAAGAAGTTGACTCGGCTACACAAGGTAACAAGGTTGAGAGTGTGCACAGAGCTAAAGGAACGTTATGAAACAGAAGGTGAGCACTTCCTCAAAAAAATTTTAACTTGTGATGAAACATGGGTTCGCTATTATTGGCCAGAATCCAAAAGACAAACCATCGAGTAGAAGCACACCAACTCACCTGTCAAGAAGAAATTCAAAACCCAAGCATCGGCAGGAAAAGTCATGTGGACGGTGTTGTGGGATGGTGGTGGTGGTTAATGTTTAACGTCCTGTCGACAACGAGGTCATTAGAGACGGAGCTCAAGCTCGGGATAGGGAAGGATTTGGAAGGAAATCGGCCGTGCCCTTTCAAAGGAACCATCCCGGCATTTGCCTGAAACGATTTAGGGAAATCACGGAAAACCTAAATCAGGATGGCTGGAGACGGGATTGAACCGTCGACCTCCCGAATGCGAGTCCAGTGTGCTAACCACTGCGCCACCTCGCTCGGTGTGTTGTGGGATGCTGGAGGTCCAGTTTTTTTGTGATTATCTCTAAGAGCAGCGTACAATGAAGAGCCAGCACTACTCGGAATTGCTTTTAAACGTGGTGAACCCAGCCAAAAGAGAGAGACGTCGTGGATCTCAGAGGAGAGGTGTGATTGTCCAGCTAGACAACGCACGTCCTCACACTGCTCAACTAACCCGGAAAACCATCGACAAAATGGGCTGGGAAGTACAGCCTCATCCCCCTTACAGCTCTCATTTAGCACCTAGTGACTTATATTTGTTTGGTGCACTGAAGGAGGCATTGCGTTGGAAGAGGTTCCAGGACAACGTGGGCATGAAAAAGATTCTTGGAAATTGGTTCAAACATCAAGATAAAGAGTTCTTTGCAGCCGGAACAAAAAAAGCTTGTAGTCCATTGGAACAAGTACGTAAATGTTCAAGGGGATTATGCTCAAAAACAGAAAAAGTATTGTTTTGTAAAAATAAACGCTTTTTCTCCGGACTAATTTGCCTCTTTAATTATTGATTGACTCTGGCGTACCTACATCTATACGCAGCTAGATGTGGTCATTCCGGCTAGCGTAAGTCTGGGAGGGTGGGACCATTAGCTGAGATGGACAGTATTGGTGCAGTTATTTTATTGAGAGCTTGACAAATGTGGTGGCATTAAACCAATCTGCAATGGCCACCAAATTCGCTAGTTGCAGACAGAAGTCTGGATGGTCCATCCATCCCAGACAATCGGTAGAGATGGACCAGCGTTATCTGCGAGAGATGGACCACTTGGTTTACTGTCAGAGAGACGAAGCACTAACAAATTTAGCCTATCGCTAAAGATGGCCGCAGTCCCAACAAATGGCGGAGCAGAATCTCACACACAGGCCAACCAACCACTTCAAAGCTCATCAAAATATCTAGTGTTCCAAAACACATCAAAAGAACAGAGTTATCTGCTGGAGTCAAATTCCTTCACTTACATAACTACGGACTCGGCTCCTACGGAACTTAAAATTTCCAAGATTAGCTCTTAAGAACTGATTACTCCTGTGCCAATTCACACAAAACTTTTGCAAGAAGTATCACCCGCTGCTTCTACTGATAAAACCGTGAATTTTGAGAGGAAGGCAGCAACTCCGTCCAAGGGGCTAAACTCTACTGAAAATACTGAAACTGTAAAGGAAAAGAGGGATATGAAAAGAAAGGAAATAGAAAAAAGTAACAAGAAGATCACGAAAGTGAAAGGGAAGTACTAGTGAGCGGGGAAACAGACTGAAGAGGCTACAAAAGAAAAAAAAAATCTGCAAACAGCTAACTGTCTCCATCAGACGCAGAAAGCTGTAATACTGAAGACGTAGTAGAAGATCACGAAAATAACTTTCATGACTGGGATGAACATGAAGGTGTTGGGAATGGTAAAATGTATTGCGAAAATAATAAAAATGACGGTTGGACGTGATGACTGGGTGTTGTGTGATGTCCTTAGGTTAGTTAGATTTAAGTAGTTCTAAGTTCTAGAGGACGGATGACCATAGATGTTAAGTCCCACAGTTCTCACAACCATTTGAACCATTTTGACGGTTGGATTCAGCATGTTTCCTATTCACGATGGTCACGAAAATGCCGTTCAACAGTTGGTAATAATTGTGTGTGGTGAGAGAAAGACAGGCTAATGCTTAAACAAAACCAACAACTCATTAGAAAATCCAAAGTTGAATCAAGATTTATAATAAACTGACGAAATATTTAATAGGGTAATGCTGTAAAAATTATGTGTGCATTGCTACAGATTTCAAATATAGCCCTTTTTATGCGATCCCTCCCCGTACATTGATCCATCTCACCCATACACCTATGCTGAAGAAAAAAAAGTGGTCCAACTGTCCCGGATTTACCGTATGTGAGGCCTCTCCTTCCAACGTCCTATGTCGGAATTATAATTGCAAATACAGCGTGTATCAAAAAGAGTCATTCGATTTGGCTCGTCTATATTTCTGAAACTAATAAACATATACAATGAATTTTGTTTTTTGATGAACAGGAATCTCAAAAAGTTTTTTTTTTTCATACCTTTTCGAAGGTGTTCAATACGTCCCCTGGAGATGCAGAGCACATGTTAATGCGGTATTCAGATTGTTCCCACACTGCAGCAAGCTTGTCTTGAGTATCAATTCCCACATCTGCTGTTATGCGTTGTCTCAGTTCACTCATTGTTGTTGGCAACGGAGGCCCATGAACAGAGTCTTTAATTAACCGCCTTCAAGAAATAATCAAATACAGTCAGGTCCGGTGACCTTAAAGGCCAATAATCTAAAGCTGAATCATTTGGCCCAGTGCGATCGATCCATCGCCCAGTAATCCTCTGATTTAAAAATTCCCGCACTTTCACATGCGAGGTTGGTGGTGCCCATCCTGTTGGTAAATTGAATCGTTCGAATCAGTCTCCAACTGTGAGGAGGGAAAGATCTCAAGCATATAGATATATGTGCTTCCTGTAAAAGCATTCTCGGCAAAGAAAAATCGACCGTACACTTTTCCCCTGAAACTGCTCAAAACACATTACATTTTGAAAAGACCGTCTCACGTCGTAGAACTTCATATGGTTGTTCCGTACCCCATATTCTCGCACTGAAATCGATTGTTGCCTCTTCACTAAACACTAAGCGTGGAAGCAAAGTGTCATTCTATATCTTTGAAAAGTTTTTTTGGATTCCTCTCATGTTAATTTCTTAAATCTGTTGTCATTTACGGCATACATTCCACTTTTAAATTTTCTGTGGTGTTTCTGACTATCTGGGAGGAGACTGAGCAGTGAAACGTGTTACTTTTACATATAAACTGTGTTTTAAAGTGTAGTAGTGTGACAGATCGTTCGCAGTTACAGGTTCGAATCCTGCCTCGGGCTTGGATGTGTGTGATGTCCTTAGGTTAGTTAGGTTTAAGTAGCTCTAAGTTCTAGGGGACTGATGACGTCGGAAGTTAAGTCCCATAGTGCTTACAGCCATTCGAAGCAATTTGAACAGACATTGTTGTTTGTCATCTTCGCGAAGATCTCGCAGTAGCTGAATTTTGTACGGTTTCGTGTGCAAACGTCGACGAAACACACGCCAGACGGACATCAGGGGTCATGTTGAGCTGTCGAGCTGCACGGCGAACGGATTTCTGCGGTCTCCTTGTGAGACTGTGGCGGATGCGTTCGACGTCTGTGTCAGGCAATCGGGGACAGACCGGCGATTTGCCTTTACGCAAACAACCTGTTTCTCAGAATTGTTCGTGCCATCGTCTAATGCTCTGTGGTGTTGGAGGATCCACACCGTACCTGATACGAAATTCACGCTGAACAGTTATTACTGTCCCGCACTGCGAAAAACGTAGAAAAAAAGAACACTTTATGAAGATGGTATCTGTTTTTTGGGACATACACTATCTCCTTATAGTTAAGGCTAAACAGCCATTGACGTTCTTGTTCGGTGGGGATCCACACGGATTGCCCGGACCCTTACGGGACTCGGTAAGATTGTCTGCCGCGAGTAATGAGTATAATGGGCTGGGGCACTACGAATGTAGTTTGTGGACATTACATCTACATCTACATTTATACTCCGCAAGCCACCCAACGGTGTGTGGCGGAGGGCACTTTACGTGCCACTGTCATTACCTCCCTTTCCTGTTCCAGTCGCGTATGGTTCGCGGGAAGAGCGACTGTCGGAAAGCCTCCGTGCGCGCTCGAATCTCTCTAATTTTACATTCGTGATCTCCTCGGGAGAAGTAGGGGGAAGCAATATATTCGATACCTCATCCAGAAACGCACCCTCTCGAAACCTGGCGAGCAAGCTACACCGCGATGCAGAGCGCCTCTCTTGCAGAGTCTGCCACTTGAGTTTGCTAAACATCTCGATAACGCTATCACGGTTACCAAATAACCCTGTGACGAAACGCGCGACTCTTCTTTGGATTTTCTCCATCTTCTCTGTCAATCCGACCTGGTACGGATCCCACACTGATGAGCAATACTCAAGAATAGGCCGAACGAGTGTTTTGTAATCTGCCTCCTTTGTTGATGGCCGACATTTTCTAAGGACTCTCCCAATGAATCTCAATCTGGTACCCGCCTTACCAACAATTAATTTTATATTATCATTCCACTTCAAATCGTTTCGCACACATACTCCCAGATATTTTACAGAAGTAACTGCTACCAGTGTTTGCTCCGCTATGATATAATCACACAATAAAGGATCCTTCTTTCTATGTATTCCCAATACATTATGTTTGTCTATGTTAAGGGTCAGTTACCACTCCCTGAACCAAGTGCCTATCCGCTTCAGATCTTCCTGCATTTCGCTGCAATTTTCTAATGCTGCAACTTCTCTGTATACTACAGCATCATCTGCGAAAAGCCGCACCGAACTTCCGACACTATCTACTAGGTCGTTTATATATACTGTGAAAAGCAATGGTTCCATAACACTCCCTTGTGGCACGCCAGAGGTTACTTTAACGACTGTAGACGTCTCTCCATTGAGAACAACATGCTGTGTTATGTTTGCTAAAAACTCTTCAATCCAGCCACACAGCTGGTCTGATATTCCGTAGGCTCTTACTCTGTTTATCAGTCGACAGTGCGGAACTGTATCGAACGCCTTCCGGAAGTCAAGGAAAATGGCATCTACCTGGGAGCCTGTATCTAATATTTTCTGGGTCTCACGAACAAATAAAGCGAGTTGGGTCTCACACGATCGCTGTTTCCGGAATTCATGTTGATTCCTACAGAGTAGGTTCTGGGTTTCCAGAAATGACATGATACGCGAGCAGAAAACATGTTCTAAAATTCTACAACAGATCGACGTCAGAGATATAGGTCTATAGTTTTGCGCATATACTCGACGACCCTTCTTGAAGACTGGGACTACCTGTGCTCTTTTCCAATCATTTGGAACCTTCCGTTCCTCCAGAGACTTACGGTACACGGCTGTTAGAAGGGGGGCAAGTTCTTTCGCGTAGTCTGTGTAATTTCTTCAATTACGTGCTTGACACTGCCTGCTTCCTACGTTGCACACGAAAGTCTGCGGAGGTCACCCTGTAGCATCCGTTCCCCTTCTGCAACGACAACGCATGAGCGTCTGTGGTGAAAAAGGGCGACCACGAATACACACGTCAAGCGAATCCCACATATCCTCGATGGGGTTTACGTCGGAACTCTCCGCCGGCCATGTCCAGCCCTCGCAAAACATCCCTGCCGACGGCCGCCAGCATTAGAAGGAAATCTTATGGGACTTAACTGCTAAGGTCATCAGTCCCTAAGCTTACACAGTACTTAAATTAAATTATCCTCAGAACAAACACACACAGCCATGTCCGAGGGAGGCCTCGAACCTCCGCCGGGACCAGCCGCACAGTCCCTGACTGCAGCGCCTCAGACCGCTCGGCTAATCCCGCGCAGGCAGGGGGCTGCCACCGTATGCAGCAGTCATCACATGGTCCAGCAGGATCTGTTCCGTGCACAGCCTGGCGGTAAGGCGACTACGGACAACGACAAGATTCATATGTCAGTCAGCACTGAAGCCTCACCACAATATCACAGAACGTTGGCCGAATCTGCTGGACTTCCTGGACGGACATTTGGCAGGTACCGCTCACCCCGGCGTCTCCAAACGCGAACAGGGCCATCATTTTGCGTCTGGACTCGTCCGTGAATAACACGTTTCGACAGTGTCGAAGTTGCCAGTTGACGTGGGAACGGCAGAACTGAAGGCTACCTGCCAGATTTTGTCGTGTCAGGTGGGATACTTGGACAGCACGTCTATGCCCGTGAAATCCTTTCTCATAACCACTTCATTACAGTCTGCTCGCAAACAGCGGCTCCAGTGGCTGTGGCTGTGGCGGTATCCGTATGACGCATTAACCCACAGACACCCGATGTCGGTCTTCATATGGGATTGTAACGTGTCGGTGCGTCGGCGATCTTGTTCAGCTCGCCTAGCGTACTGTATATAAATTTCGAAGTATACAGGGTGGTCCATTGATAGTGACCGGGCCAAATATCTCACGAAATAAGCATCAAACGAAAAAACTACAAAGAACGAAACCCGTCTAACTTGAAGGGGGAAACCAGATGACGCTATGCTTGGCCCGCTAGATGGCGCTGCCATAGGTCAATCGGATATCAACTGCGTTCTTTTTAAATAGGAACCCCCAATTTTATTACATATTCGTGTAGTACGAAAGAAACATGAATGTTTTATTTGGACCACTTTTTCGCTTTGTGATGGCGCTGTAATAGTCACGAAGATATCACGTAACATCCGGCCAGTGCGGACGGTATTTGCTTCGTGATCCATTACCCGTCTTGAAATGGACCGTTTACCAATTGCGTAAAAGGTCGATACGTGTTAATGTGTGGCCATTGTGATCAAAATGCCCAATGGGCGTGTGCTGTGTATGCTGCTCGGTATCCTGGACGACATCATCCAAGTGTCCGGACCGTTCGGCGGATAGTTACGTTATTTAAGGAAACAGGAAGTGTTCAGCCACATGTGAAACGTCAACCACGACCTACAACAAATGACGATTCCAAAGTAGGTCTTTCAGCTGCTGTTGCGGCTAATCCGCACATCAGTAGCAGACAAATTGCGCGAGAATCGGTAATCTCAAAAACGTCGGTGTTGAGAATGCTGCATCAACATCGACTGCACCATTACCATATTTGTATGCACCAGGAATTGCATGGCGACGACTCTGAACGTCGTGTACAGTTCTGCCACTGGGCACAAGTTAAATTACGGGACGATAAATATTTTTGCACACGCTCTATTGAGCGACAATGCGTCAATCACCAACAGAGGTAACGTAAAACGGCATAAGAAAATCCCCGATGGCTGCGACAAGTGGAACATCAACGGCCTTAGCGGGTTAATGTATGGTGCGGCATTATGGGAGGAAGGATAATTGGCTCCCATTTTATCGATGGCAATCTAAATGGTCCATCGTATGCTGATTTCATGCGTAATGTTGTACCGATGTTACCAGAAGATGTTTCACTGCATGACAGAATGGCGATGTACTTTCAGCATGATGGATGTCCGGCACATAGCTCGCGTGCGGTTGAAGCGGTACTGAACAGCGTATTTAATGACAGGTGGATTGTTCGTCGAGGCACCATACCGTGGCCCGCACGGTCACCAGATCTGACGTCGCCGGATTTCTTTCTGTGGGGAAAGCTGAAGGATATTTGCTATCGTGATCCACCGACAACACCTGACAACATGCGTAAATGCATGTGCGAACATTACGGAAGGCGAACTATTCGCTGTTGAGGGGAATGTCGTTACATGTATTGCCGAATGCATTGAGGTTGACGGATATCATTTTGAGCATTTATTGAATTAATGTGTTATTTACATGTAATCACGCTGTAACACTATGGGTTCACAGAAATGATAAGTTCACAAAGGTACATGTATGACATTGGAACAACCGAAATAAAATGTTCAAACGTACCTACGTTCTGTATTTTAATTTAAATAACCTGCCTGTTACCAACTGTTCGTCTAAAATTGTGAGCCATATGTTTGTGACTATTACAGCGCCATCTATCACAAAGCGAAAAAAGTGCTCCAACTAAAACATTCATATTTCTTTACGTACTACACGAATATGTAATAAAAATGGGGGTTCCTATTTTTAAAAAAACCGCAGTTGATATCCGTTTGTCCTATGGCAGCGTCATCTAGCGGGCAAATCATAGCCCCATCTGGTTTCCTCCTTGAAGCTAGACGAGTTTCGTTCTTTGTAGTTTTTTCGTTTGTCACTTATTTCGTGAGATATTTGGTTCAGTCACGATCAATGGATCACCCTGTGTAAGTAAAGTTGAAAACATTAGTGATTTATAGAATTCGTTTATCCCTCTGTACCAGGGAGAAGAAGGGAATCAGCAGAAGATGCATCTCTCGGAGCACAAAAAAGGCCAATATTAGCCTCTTTAAAAGACTGTGACAGAAATGTGGAGAACCAGCCACCTCAATTCTCATTCCGCCTTCAACACCACCAGTTTTGCCATGCGGACATATTCGCACTTTTTGTACTAAAAAAAAGTAGCAGTGAGACAGTAACGGTGGAAGGGAGAGAAGACAGTGGCAGTGCGAGAGAAAGACAGAGCAGGCAGTGAGGGCGAGAGAGAGAAAGTGGCAGTGTAAGACAAAGAGAGATGGATGGAGACAAGCAAAGGGAACCAAAGGGAGAGCACTTACTGAGGGACACTGAGAGACAGTCTGCATCTACATCGACACTCCGCAAATCGCGTTTAAGTCCCTAGCAGAAGGTTCATCCAACCACCACACAACAACCGCAATTACAGTGTGTTTTGGCGAAGTGCAAAGTACTTTTACGACGATATTTTGTGGAAATATGTGTAATTTTACGTGTGCTTCACCACACCTCATCACGATGCTGAGAAAAAAGGACTTGCCACACAAAAACTTAAGTAAAAAACGAATACCGGGGCGAAATATCGCGACAAACTAAATTACATATAGAGTACAAAACGATACGTTAACTTCCAACAAAATTTCTCATCAAGATCGTTTGGTTGCAGATGACAAGCTACCTGTAGTAAATAATACACAATCGGTCCTGAAGAACCATGCAAACCGAGTCTAAAGGTTCTAACTAAAAGAAACAAATTCATGTTTGAACTAAATATTCCCGTAATTTTGTAATCTAGTACAAACGTTCACATTACGGACTAAATAAAACAGAAACCCACTGATGATGGCACCGAGATGCTGAAACATGTTTGCGAACTTGGAAAAAACGCAGTTTGCGTAACTGGCGGACCTTACATCCAACAATAATTCTCTATTATTACATTCTGGAACAGCGCCCGCAAAGAACGGACACCTATATCTTTCCGTGCGAGCTATAATTTCCCTTACTTTTTTCTGAAAATCGCTTCTCCGTAAGTAGGTCGGTATCAACAAAATATTTGCGCATTCGGAGGAAAAAGACAGTGACTGAAATTGCATGAGAAGGTTTCGCCGCGGCGAAAAACGGCCCCAAAGCCTGCAGCTTGTCAATGACACTCTCTCCCTTATTTCGCGATGATACAAAGCTTGCTCCTCTTCTTTGAACGTTCTCGATGTACTCCGTCAGTCCTATCTGGTAAGGATCCCACACCGAGCAGCAGTATTCTAAAAGAGGACGGACAAACGTAGTGTAGGCAGTCTCCTTAGAAGGTCTGTTACATTTTTTAAGTCTTTTGCCAATAAAACGCAGTCTTCAGTTCGCCTTCCCCACAACATTTTCTACGTGTTCTTTGCAATTTAAGTTGTTCGTAATTGTAATTCCTAGGTATTTACGGCCATTAGATTTGATTGATTTATCGTCTAATGGAAGTTTAACGGATTTCTTTTAGCTCTCACGTGAATGACCTCATACTTTTCTTTATTTACAGTCAATCGCCAATTTCGCAAATTGCTTTGATCTTATTATGATTTTACTACACTATACATGTCAGCATAATCTGCAAACAACCTAAGACGGCTGCTCATATTGTCTCCTAAATTGTTTGTATAGAGATGGAACAGCAGAAGGGCTATAGCATTACCTTGGGGAACGCCAGAAATCATTTCTGGTTTACTCGATGGCTTTCCGCAAGTTACTATGAACTGTAAACACGCTGACAAGAAATTACGTATTGAGTCGTGTAACAGACGCTTTCCATAAACAGGCAGTCTTATTACAAGCTGCTTGGGTGGTACAGTGTCGAAAGCCATCTGGAAATGAACGAAGGTGAGTAAAATGAAAACCTTAAATTTGTAATAACAAATCGAAATTTCGCGCCGTTATCCTGTAAGGTGGTAAGTGTGCTACAAACATCGTGCAGAATGGCCTGTAGGTGTCAGCATAGTGCAGATGCACACATACCGTCGCAGTATCAGTATAAAGATGGCCGCCCCACTTGCGACTTGCACCAGGGAAGAACAGCGTTCTGTTATTCGGCTTTTGCGTAGTGAAGGTGTGAAACCTATCGAAATTCATCGACGAATGAAGGTTCAGTACGGTGGTGCATGTTTGTCACAGCAGCAAGTCTACGAATGGAGCAGGAAGTTCGCAAATGGTGTGACTTCAGTGGAAGATGCTCCTCGTCCAGGTCAGGCACAACGAGTTGTGACTCCACAGAACATGGCAGCAGCTGAAGCCGTAGTGAAGGACAACCGCCGAGTGACACTGAATGACACTGCAGCACGTTTACAGATTAGTCTCGGGCCAGCACACCACACTGTGCACGATGTGCTCCAGTTTGACAAAGTGTCTGCAAGATGGGTGCCACGGCAGCTAACTCCTGAAATGAGAGAACGACGTGTCGGTGCTTGAGAAGAACTTCTCCGGCGCTTTGAACGAGAAGGTGATGGCTTCCTTGCAAGAATCGTTACTGGGGACGAAACCTAGGTTCACTTCCACCAACCGGAAACGAAGAGAGCGAACAAGGAATGGCGCCACTCATCATCACCAAAACCAAAGAAATTCCGAACGGAACCATCAGCAGGGAAGGTTATGCTGACTCTCTTTTGGGACGAAAAAAGGCGTCATTTTGGAGCACTCCGCCACCGGCCGTGCATTATGAACAGGTGCTCGATCGTGTTGAAAAACGCAGTGGCCATCCCCCAGTTGTTCTTCAAGAGTGGGAAGCTAGAAGGTGCTTAAAACATCAGTTAGGCCCGTGCTGTGATAGTGCCACGCAAAACAAACGTGGGTGCAAGCCGCCTCCATGGAAAACACGACCACACCATAACACCACGGCCTCGGAGTTCTACTGTTGGCACTACACACGCTGGCAGATGACGTTCACCGGGCATTCAACATACCCACACCCTGCCATCGGATCACACTGTGTGCCGTGATTGGTCACTCCACACAACGTTTTAACACTGTTCAATCGTCCAATGTTTTGGCTCCTTACACCAAGCGAGGCGTCGTTCGGCATTTACCAGCTTGATGTGTGGCTTGTGAGCAGCCGCTCCACCATGAAATCCAAGTTTTCTCACCTCCGACCTAACTGTCATAGTAGTTGCAGTGGATTCTGATGCAGTCTGGAATTCCTGTGTGAAGGTCTGGATAGATGTCTGCCTATTACACATTACGACCCTCTTCAACTGTTGGCGGTCTCTGTCAGCCAGCAGACGAGGACGACCTGTACACTTTTGTGCAGTACGTGTCCTTTCACGTTTCCACTTCACTATCACATCACAAACAGTGGACCGAGGGATGTTTAGGAGTGTGGAAATCTCGCGTACAGACGTATGACACAAGTGACACCCGATCACCTGACTACGTTCGAAGTCGATGAGTTCTGCGCAGCGCCACATTCTGCTCTCTCACGATGTCCAATGACTACTGAGGTCGCTGATATGCAGTACCTGGCAGTAGGTGGCAGCACAATGCACCTAATATGAAAAACGTATGCTTCGGAAGTGTCCGGATACTTTTGATCACATAGTGTACGTACCTTCTATTTGTTCTACACAATTACCATATGTTGTGACTATTGCATTTCGTTCCGCATTTTTTGACTTTGGAATTCCTTTGTTGTAATCTAGTTCACACGCGTTTATTTCTTGTTTCCATTTCTATGAGACGTCTATCCGGCATCTCGGCTGCTCTTACTATCAATCGCATTTACTTGCGACGCTAATACAGCCTTACGACATGACTCATTTTCTGTAACCAGTGTATAGTACGACAACTGCGGAGACTACAGAAGGAGAAGAAACTGGGCCATCTTATCACGACCAAAAAAATGGTTCAAATGGCTCTGAGCACTATGGGACTCAACATCTGTGGTCATAAGTACCCTAGAACTTAGAACTACTTAAACCTAACTAACCTAAGGACATCACACACATCCATGCCCGAGGCAGGATTCGAACCTGCGACCGCAGCACTCGCTCTTATCACGACATGTCAGGGGAGTGCAACGGCGAGTTTCCCTTGTTGGAGGTAGTCCTAACAGGCGATGTGAAATGAAACGATTACGTAAAATCAATAGCGGGGAGAGCGAATGAAGATTTCCCCCTCTTACCAATGTTCTGGGGAAGTGGAGTATACCTGTAAAGGAATCTCATCTATTCTGCTAAAAATATCGGAAATAATTTGCTCTTCTTGTGGCAGGCGTGTACCGTAGGTCACTAGAGAAGTGGAGTGTAGATTGCAGGAAAGCACAAGTCAATCCCGCTTTCAAGGATCGTCTGAGACAAGTCGCCCAAAACTATAGGCATGTACAGGATGAGTCATTAACTATTGCCACCAAGAATAAATCCGAAAGTAAAACAGCAGTTTAAAAGGTTGTGGAACAAACGTTGCCTGGGACAACGGGGGACATAATAGTGACATTGGTTTTTTGCTGCTAGGTGGAGTCACGTCAAAGATATGAAGGTCAACTTTGATCTTTTTTTTTCAATGGGATGCTATAGTTTGGTACTTATTTACTGATAGCGGCTATCGAGACGGATCCAGTGATATTCAACAGTAAGGTCTTTGAAGATCAACGGAGGGCACAAAGGCGGCATGACGTCCATTTACAGAAGGTGTTCGAAGTGATAACCACTGCAGTGCTGCAATCTTCTTATCATGGATTGAGAGGTATTCCTTATCACTTCGGCACTTACCGAAGTACATGCTCTTGACAATTCTCTCTCGCAAATCTTCAGGTGTAGTTGGAATGCCTTTATAAACAATGACTTTAACGAATCCCCACAAGAAAAAAAACCAGAGGCGTCAAGTCTGGCGAACGAGCCGCCCACGACACATCTCCCCCGCGTCCAATCTAACGATTCGAGAATTTTCTGTGCAGCTCATTTCTAGCCATTAGCGAAAAATGTGCCAGACACCCATCGTGTGGATACCACATTCTGTTCCTTATTCCTACAGGTATTTCTTCCAATAACATACCTAATGTTTCTTGCAGGAATCTTGTGTACTTCCTACGATTAAGATTTCTTTCCATGAAATAGGGGCCTATAATTCTGTCCTCCAGAATCCCACACCACACATTAACCGACCACAATTTTTGGTGTGTAACCTGCCGCAGCCAACAAGGATTTTCAGTTGCCCAATAATGAATGTTATGCAAATTAACATTTCGTGAATGTAGCCTCGTCAGTAAATACAATTAAATTAATAAATGTGTCATCCCTCTGAATCTGAAGTTGAGCCCATCGACAGAATTCAACGCGACGCATACAATCCGTACTAGTTAATTCTTGGTGGATGGTAAGGATGGTATTTATGGCGATGCAGACCACGAACAACACTACTCTGGATCATGCCAGATTCCCTTGCGATTTGACTCGAACTAACACAAAGTGGCCAGAGTACCAGTTCGCGTTTCCTCGTTACTAACTTTCCTTTGCCGGATATGTTTCCGATGCGTTAAAGATCCAGTTGTTCTCAATTTATCATAGACATATTTAAATGTACGACGTGTAGGGTGGGTGCGTTGACGATATCTTTCAGCGTATAAGTCTCAAGCTCTCACTGAATATTCTCCGTAAATGAGAAGCATATCGACTTGTTCTACGAAGGAATGCATCATTCACATTCGCTTGATTCGACGATACTAGTCTTACCGTTCCTAACAGTGTTGTATTGCGAATCCGTCGAATGGTGTTTACGTGTCAATGGCACGTCAGATGGATACGCCGTATTAGGCGAATGTTTACTATTTTTACGATATACGGGAGAGAATTGTCAGAGCACGTGCTTCGATAAGTGCCGAAGCCATAAGGAATACCACTCAATCCACGATAAGAAGATTGCAGCACTGCACTGATACCAATGCTCATCACTTCGAACTCCTTCTGTAAATGGACGTTCGTGCCACGTTTGTGACCTTCGTTGACCTTGCTGTTACACATCACTGGATTCGTCTCGATAGTCGCTGTCAGAAAATAAGTACCAAACTATAGCATCCCACTTAAAAAAACAAACTTAACCTTCGTATCTCTGACGCGACCCCACCAACCAACAAAAAACAAACATCATATTATGGCCCCCGTTGTCCCACGCAACATTTGTCACACAAACTTTCCAGCTACTATCATACTTTCGGAGTTATTCTAGGTAGCAGTACTTAGTAGCTCACCATGTATAGTATAATTACATCGGACAGCAATACATACTGCAGTTACACTGACAGAAAAACCTTTCTTGTGGGTTTCTGAATAAGTTACAGTGTCGCTTTCCCGTATTTTTACTTAGGAAAGGGAATATGTTCATTTGTCAGACTAGCAACAGCGTCCAGTCTTCCCTCCAAGTGGAGCTTGGGAAATGTGAGGGCTCTGGAGAGAACTTGGCGTTTAAGAAAGATATTCGCTTTCAGGCTCTCATCTGTACCTGAAGATGTGAGATTCTCTCAGGGATTTTTATAATCGAGCGCCTGAGCAGCTTACTTCTAACACCTTTGGTTATGTATGTCGAATCAAATATATGTTTCTTTCATATTGCTTTGGATGTACAAAAAATCGACAATTACTCACAGTAGGTTGGGCTAAAGGTGAATCAAGAGAAAATGGAGTTCATGAAGTCAGGAAGATGACAAGAGCAGTAAGACTTTTTTGAGATAGATGGCGTAAGGTTCAGCAGTGTTCACCCCTTCAGATACTTGTAATTTTGGTTAATCAGCAACAACAGTATAGGAAAGGACATCAATGGGAATTGAGTGCATGTATTCTCTCAGGGAGATGCTCAGCTCAAAATCAGTGCCAGTAAATACTAAGATGAGAATACATAAGACAGTCATACTACCAACAGTGATGTGCGGTTCAGAAATCTGGAGCGTGACTAAACGAGAAAAGCAAACAAACTAGTAATATTTGGAAGAAGAGCAATGAGGAACATATAGGGGCCAATCTTAGATAAAGGAGAATGGTGAAGGAGCAAGAAGGAGTAAATCTAACCTTTGATGCAATAACCAACAATCCTACAGAAAGGAAACAACATACCGCACCCCTTGTACCCCGTATTCCAGCACAAAGACAGGTGAAGTAAGCACTTGGTGCGCCAAACGACAGACGCCTCATAAGACAATCAAGGCAGCGCTGGATGGCTGGATGGGCTACCTACCAAGGGACCTGGCAGCCCTCACCTGGAGGAAGCGAGCATAAAACAGCAAAGTAGTGCGATGTCTGCAGGCCCTAGATATGTATCATGCTTTTGTGAGCTGCCCAGATGTGGACATGTTCATTTTGCTTCTTACAGACTTCCCATTAATACTGAGTTACATGAGGTTCAGAGACCTTTTCTCTTAGTTTCCAACAGTTTTACAACATTACTCTGCACTGTACTGAGTTACGAGGGCTATCCAGAAAGTACATTACGTTTTGGAATTAAAAATAAATAAAGTATTGGCAAAATTTTTGTATTATATACAGATGAAAGCCACACTTAAATACTACTTTTCTACATAGTTGCCATTTAAATTAAGGCACTTATCGTAGCGATGGACGAGCTCGGAAATTCCTTCGTCGTAAAATTCGGCTACCTGCGCCTCTAACCACGTGGTTACCTCTTCTCGAAGCTGTGCGTCGTCATCAAAACGCTGCACAGCCAACCACTTCTTCACTGCTGGGAATAAGTGGTAGTCGGTCGGTGCCAGGTCGGGACTGTACGGCATATGAGGAAACAAGTGCCACTTAAAAGATTCGAGAACTTCACGAGTGGCGTTTGCCGTGTGGGCCCGGGCGTTGTCGTGAATCGGCAAGATCTTTGAGCCCAACTTTCCCCTGCGGTTGTTTCGTATTGCTCTTCTGAGGTTGTGCAGCGTTCGGCAATACCTTTGAGAGTTTATTGTAGTGCCTCTTTCCAGGAAATCCACAAAAATGACACCTTTTCTGTCCCAAAAGGCAGTCGTCATCACCTTCCTTGCCGACACTGTCTGCATGCATTTCTTGGGTTTTTGGGGGGAATTTGAGTGCCGCCACTGCATTGCCTGCAATTTTGTCTCGCAGTTCACATGCTTAACCCATGTTTCGCCCCCCAGTAACGATACGATCGATTAATGAGTTGCCATCTTTCTCGTAAGGGTCCAAAAACGTTAACGCTGCAGCCATTCGCTGATTTTCGTGAATCTCTGTCAAGATTTTTGGTATCCGTCTTGCACAAAACTTGTGGTAACCGTGCTTTTCGGTAGTGATTTCGTGTAACAACGTGAAATGTGTGGAAAACTCATAGAGATTTCAGTTATTGTGAAATTACGGTTTTCACGGACCGCGGCATCGACTTTTTCGACAAGTCCGGCAGTCACTATACCGGGTCTTCCACTTCGCTCTTTCGTCGTGAACGTTCATTCGGACATTTTTAAATTTTATGCCCCATTGATGCACTCCACCTTCAGTGATTATGTTGTCCCCATACACTTCACAAAGCTGCCGATAGATTTCTATCGGTGTACAGTTTTTTGCAGCCAGAAACCTTATTACAGCACGCACTTCACACTTCGCGGCATTTTCAATTAACGCTGACATTTCAAACTGTGGCAGTAACTTAACGGAGTACAGCACGAACCTCTCACTAGCACGGCAGGATGCCGACTGAGCGGCGGAATGCCATGACACCAAGATGGCCGCGCTAGCCCCATCCCCAACGGACACAAACTAAAACGTAATGTACTTTGAGGATAGCCCTTGTATAATCCATTCAAGCCACTGAGAACCATAAGGACCTAAAACACATCATCGTCGATTGCGATAGTATGGCATTTATTCATGCTTTTGACATCTGTTGATCTCATGGAGGGCCAGGTTTTTCTGTGCTACAGGCCTACATTGCATCTAGGACTACGGACATTCATGAAAAGCTGCCTCAGTTGTTCTGACATCCACTGAAATGTGAAATCGACGACGGTGTCCTTTAGGCCCTTATGGTTCTCTGTACCTCACTTCTATTCTAGTCCAGACGCCATGTTAGTAGGGATTACTACCTGAATTTGATCATTTCCACAAACGGCAGTATCTGTTTAGAACTGGTTGTTTATAGTGTGTGAATGGCTTTCGTGTGCATTGTCCACGTGAACTCTGTTGAATCCATTGCAAGTGCTAACAGGGAAGTAAATTACCAGGAAAGGTTAGTTGTAAAGGATAAAAGGCCTCCCAGACCAGATCTGTTCTTTGAGAAAATGACGAAACGAAGTAAGCGTGACTAAAGACGGGGCGTTTGAAAAGTCCGTGCAAAAACAAAAACTATTTACCTGTTTGGTGCAAACCTTTTTTATTTTTCGGCAAAGTCTCCTTTTAGAGTTACACACTTCGTCCAACGCTTTTCTAATTTCTTGATCCCTTCCGAATAATAGGAATTGTCCAAGTCTGCAAAATAGCTATTAGCTGCTGCAGTCACCTCCTCGGTTGAATAAAATATTTGTCCCGCCAGCCATTTCTTGAAATTGGGGAACAAACAGTAGTCCAAGGGAACCAAGTCTGGAGAATAGGCGGGAAATCAATCGAGTTGGAATCCTATCTCCATTAATTTTGCGACCACAACTGCTGAGGTGTGTGCATGTGCATTGTCGTGATGGAAAAGGACTTTCCTCCGATCCAATCGCCGGCCATTTTCTTGCACATCGGTTTTCAAACGGTCCAATAACGATGAATAATATGCACCTGTAATAGTTTTACCATTTTCCAGATAGTCAATGAGGATTACCCCTTTCCCGCCAAAAGGAACGGTCTTCGCCTGGTTTGGAGCAGATTCTCCCAAGGTAGCCCATTGTGTAGATTGATGTCTGGTCTCAGGAGTATTGTAATGTATCTATGTTTCATCCACAGTGACGAAACTACTCTTAAAGTCCTGCGTTCTTGAACAGCTGCAAACCATCCTCGCAACACTTCACAAGATTCCGTTTTTGGTCAAGTGTGAGCAATCGCGGAACCCATCTTGCGGACAGCTTTCTTATGTCCAAATGTTTATACAAAATATTATGTACCCGTTCATTCGAGATGCCCACAGCACTAGCAATCTGCCGCACCTTAATTCTTCTTTCATTAATCACCATATCATGGATGTTTATTAATGATTTTTGGAGTCGCAACCTCCAGAGGGTGTCCAGAACGTTCAGTATCACTTGTGCCCATACGGCCACTTCAGAAATTTTGAAACCACTTATAGACTGTTCTTTTCGAAGGCGCAGAGTCACCGTAATGTTTATCAAGCTTCTATTTAGTCTCCTGGGGCATTTTTCCTTTCATAAAGTAATGTTTGCTCACCACACGTAATTCGATTCCGCCCATTTTTTGAGAATCACTCGACTTCCTCGATTCACACGAATGCCAAACACAAAGGAATAGACCAATATGGCTGAAACGTAGCGTGCGTTCTTTCCAGAGATGCTGCTAACTAAGCATGACCTCGATACGCGCTGGTGGTGCCACCACTCGGACTTTGGACGGACTTTTCAAACGAACACCGTAAGGAAGAAGTGTACAATATGCGTACGTTGCTGTGTAGGAAATTAAATTGCGGACTCTTTCAGGTGTCGGAGATACTGTACATTTGTCTGAAAAAAATAATGAAGCAGGAGAAGTCCCACTTACACAAAAATGGGAAATAGAAAAAAGCGAAAGCTTACAGATTATTTCGTTCTTGCCCTGAACTGGACTTAATTATGTACAAAACAACAAAATTTTCAAAAAAAAAGCTCTTCCTTTTCTCAGACAAGTGATGCATATTATTATTATTATTATTATTATTATTATTATTATTATTAAAACACTACTGGCCATTAAAATTGCTACACCACGAAGATGACGTGCTATTGACGCGAAATTTAACCGAGGGGAAGAAGAAACTGTGATATGCAAATGATAAACTTTTCAGAGCATTCACACAAGGTTGGCGCCGGTGGCGACACCTACAACGTGCTGACATCAGGAACGTTTCCAACCGATTTCTCATACACAAACAGCAGATGACCGGCGTTGCCTGGTGAAACGTTGTGATGCCTCGTGTAAGGAGGAGAAATGCGTACCGTCACGTTTCTGATTTTCATAAAGGTCGGATTGTAGCCTATCGCGATTGTGGTTTATCGTATCGCGACATTGCTGCTCGTGTTGGTCGAGATCCAATGACTGTTAGCAGAATATGGAATCGGTGGGTTCAGGAGGGTAATACGGAACGCCGTGCTGGATCCCAACGGCCTCGTATCACTAGCAGTCGAGATGACAGGCATCTTATCTGCACGGCTGTAACGGATCGTGCAGCCACATCTGGATCCCTGAGTCAACAGATGGGGACGTTTGCAAGACAACAACCATCTGCACGAACAGTTCGACGACGTTTGCGGCAGCACGGACTATCAGCTAGGAGACCGTGGCTGCGGTTACCCTTGACGCTGCATCACAGACAGGAGCGCCTGCGATGGTGTACTCGACGACGAACCTGGGTATACGAATGGCAAATCGTCTTTTTTTCGGATGAATCCAGGTTCTGTTTACAGCATCATGATGGTCGCATACGTGTTTGGCGACATCGCGGTGAACGGACGTTAGAAACGTTTATTCGTCTCGCCATACTCGCCTATCACCCGGTGTGATGATATGGGGTGCCATTGCTTCCACGTCTCGGTCACGTCTTGTTCACATTGACGGCACTTTGAACAGTGGACGTTACATTTCAGATGTGTTACGACCCGCGGCTCTACCCTGCGAAACCCTACATTTCAGCAGGATAATGCACGGCCGCACGTTGCAGGTCCTGTACGGGCTTTTCTGGATACAGAAAATGTTCTACTGCTGCCCTGGCCAGCACATTCTCCAGATCCCTCAGCAATTGAAAACGTCTGGTCAATGGTGGCCGAGCAACTGGCTCGTCACAATACGCCAGTCACTACTCTCGATGAACTGTGGTATCGTGTCGAAACTGCATGGGCAGCTGTACCTGTACACGCCATCGAAGCTCTGTTTGACTCAATGCCCAGGCATAACGAGGCCGTTATTACAGCCAGAGGTGGTTGTTCTGGGTACTGATTTCTCAGGGCATATGCAACCAAATTACGTGAAAATGTAATCACGTGTCAGTTCAAGTATAATATGTTTGTCCAATGAATACTCGTTTATCTGCATTTGTTCTTCGTGTAGCAATTTTAATGGCCAGTAGTGTATTTTTGGTAGTGGCTATAGTTGTATAAATTTGTTGATAAGGATAACTGCTACACAGCAGATGCTATCAGTTTCACACTCTCACATTTTTCTTAATCTAAAAGTTTGTGAACATGGAGAATGTATACTAGCCAACCGCCACTGTATGTAGACTTGTGGACACACACAAGAGGAGCGTGAGGCACTGCAGCGCATTCGCCGACTCCCGCCGCCATTGGAGGTGACACCTGCCAATAGGCTCGCTCAGGATCCGACGCATGCCCGCTGTGGTGACGGGACCGGGACCGTTCGGGCAGATAGTGTGCTCCCCTACCAGACGCACACACGCACGCTATTCGTGGCAATTGGACGCCTGCGGGGCGGGCTGCTCCCGCTGCCAGAAACGCAGACACAGCTGCCGCCGTGTCCCTGGCTGACACCTGCCCCTGTCTACTGTGTGACGTCACCCAAATCAGGCGGGCGCTTCTGACAGCACTATAGTTCAATTCTTTTATCTTGGCTGCTCGCGCATGCCCGCCCAGAAGCGGGAGATTGCTGCGTTGCCAAGCTGTACGCGCCAAGAGAAGCAGCGCCATGGTATAGTGTAGTTCGCAAAATTACGTTTAGGGGGGAGTGCGCAGTTTATGAACTAAAGCCACCACGGCCGCATTAACCCTTTACCTGCTTCAGAAACGTGCTCCCTGCATTCCGAGCTGTGCACGATTTTATCATCACTGCACTGCTCGTCTGTGCCGACACACGGTGTTCCAACTGCTTTGACACACTTATCATTAGATTTTACAAAAGCTGTCTGGACCAAAAATTTGATTTTGACACATCTTCTTGACTGATACCTTCCCCCCAATAAATGACTTAATTTTGTTTCGATGTTCAACGCCGTCATTGTGCAGCTTTAAATGTAGTAAACCATTGCACGAAATTCTGAAGAGTTTGCAGAGGTAAAAGTCCATAGCGTATACTTTACGTGTGGTCGATTTTAGTTGCTACAATGTTGAGAATGAAATATGGACAAGATACCTAAATTTCATATAAAATTTACTGTAAAACAATATCTCATTCAATTTAAGTACCACATCGGTGACGTATGTAATATTGAGAAATATTCCGTCTTTCGCGACTGTAATAAAAGGTTTATTTATACCAGAGTCATTTCGCTTTTTTCTAAAACGTTCTGATTAAAACAAAGTTGGCAAAGTACACAAAACTGAATTGTGAATGTAATAAAACATAGAAGCTAAAATATATTGTCAGTGAGGTGCAGTACGCAAACAATTTGTTTGTATCAACGGACAGCAAATACTTGCCAAAACATATATCAGTCGACGAAAACATTGAATATGATGTTGCGAAAGCAGTGAAGCAAGGAATCGCATCAGACAATCAAGTAGCTCGGCAACGTACCAGCCGAAATTCTGCTCCAAATAATACTTTTAATACTGTCGCAAAGAATATATTTCAATATGAATAATAAAACAGCGTCTGCGTAAGAGAGGATATACAAACGATACAGATAACGTCAATATTGCATGTGTGCCTTTTCACTGTTTTTAATTGCTGTGAAAAGAAATATTGGAGGCCAAAATTAGAAAAACCGGAAACTTATGATTATAATGAAGAGACAGATCACTAGAAATTTCAAAAAATACATTCAAACAAATAAAATCATAAAGTAAGACACTTAGATATTGTTTTTAAATAAATTCTGGAAGGACTTTAAAGCATCACGCACAATAGCGACAAACACTGTTGGTATGGCTATGAATTACTCACGTTTCGTCGAAGTACAATAGGAAATAAACAATTACCGCTGTTCTTTATTGTGAAAAAGCAGTTCGTGAGAATGATACAAACACCTTTCCTTGCTATCGCCTCAATTAGGAGGGTTATTGAATGTTTGGTTTAATTAATTAATAGAATATGAAGCAATTCTTATAAAGAACGCTGTTTCCTAACTTTCACTAAAAGAAAGTCTGCTATCAAGACATTGCTTTTGTTCTATCACTTTATTTATGACTGAACGTTTGTAAAAGGGAATACACTCGTCCGTGCTCTGCACTGCAGTAGAGCTCTGGCAACGTCGTTCTCTGTTCATTGGCTGACTGTGTTTTGTGACCTCAGATGCGCAGAACGAACCTAAACTCGGCCGCCGTCATAAATGACGCGCACTATTTTCAGGGCAGACAATAAATCACAATGCTCACATTACCGACAAATCTGCTATTTCCTGTTACCTACTGAATGCCAAAATTGTAAACTAGAGATTAACGACAATAATGAAAGCTTGTAAGTTACAGGTACATCATGATTTTAGGATCGTATTACACTACCATATTTCTTTGACAAAAAAGACGAGGGGCACTCCAAAATAAATGCACTATTTTCGTAAAAATGTAGTTTTCATTCTGCACGTGTGAAAGTTTTACAGTGTGTAGATACATCCTTCCCGCTTGTTTTCAAACTTAGTTCAACCTGTTCCCGTGAGTGGCGCCGTCACAGCATGTCTTCAAGATGGCTGCTACACTTGACGTTCGTCAGAAGCAACGTGCTGTCATAGAATTCGTGTAATGTGAAAACGAAACAGTGGGAAACATTAACAAGGGGTTGGAAAAGGTCTACGGAGATGATGCTGTCGGTGGGCAAGCAGGTTACGTGACGAAAGCGGGCACGGCAATATTGAGGATTGTCCTCGCAGCGGCAGGCCTCGTACTGCACACACTCCACACAATGTGCAGGGAGGTAACGAATTGGTGACTGCTGACAGACGCATCACAGTGAACGAATGTCACGATACGCTGGGATAGGGGAAGGAAGTGTTTGTACAATACTGAAAGACTTGGCGTTAAAAAAGGTTTGTGCCATGTGGGTTCGCAGGATGTTGACAGTGGCTCACAAAGAAACAAGAAATACGGTAGGCAGCCAACTTTTGGAACAGTACGAGAATGGTGGAGATGAATTTCTTGGAATAATTGTGACAGGTGATGAAACATGGCTCCATAATTTTTCACCAGAGACGAAGAGGCAATCAATGGAGTGGCATCGTGCAAATTCACCCAAGAATAAAATTTAAAACCACGCCTTCTGCTGGAAACGTTAAGGCTACGGTGTTTTTCCATTCCGAAGGACATCGTGCCAAGTAGAACCACCATAAATTCTGATGCATATGTGACGACACTGAAGAAACGTTTAGCTCGACTGAGTCGTGTTGGACCACATCGGCAAAAGCAGGATGTTTTGCTGTTGCACGACAATGCACGGCCACATGTCAGTCAAAAAACCGTGGAAGCGATCACAAAACTCGGATGGACAACACTGAAGCACCCGCCTTACAGTCCTAATCTGGCTCCATGTCACTGTCATCTCTTTGGCAATCTGAAAGACTCTCTTCGTGGAACAAGGTTTGGAGATGATGACTCCCTTGTGCACGCTGCCAAACAGTGGCTCCAACAGGTTTTACCGCGCGGGTTTACAGGCGCTGGATCCAAGATGGCGTAAGGCAGTTGAGAGGGATGGAAATTATGAGGAGAAATGAAAATATTGTTCCTAAAGGATGTGTCTACACACTGTAAAACTTTCAAACACGTAGAATAAAAGATGGATTTAAAAAAAAGTGTGCATTTCTTTTGTAGTGCGCTGGTATGATCGAATATTCATTAAACTTCTTCGACATATATCTTTGATGTGGGACTGAAAAGGGACATAACACTGTCGTCAAATTTCAACATGGCGGACAACAAAAAACTGCTATTACGTTCTGCAGTTGCTTGTTCCACAGTTCCATTGTGCGTGCACTCGCAAGAAAAGAGGCGGAGAGAAAGTAAACATAGTTGGGTGAAGCGATGGGTATTATGTCGAGACAATAAAAGCATTCAGCAAAACTAGTAACGAGAGCCGCAAGTCGAGGACGTAAAGCCTTATACAAATTATTTACGAATTATATGCAAGAGTAAAATAACTTCCAACAAAAATATTTTCAGGATCCGAAAACTAACTATCCCATTATGGATTAGTGCATTGGTGTGAGGAATGTTAAAGATTGTAAAAGACTATTTGCATAAGATCCATGTGTTTCCATCTGTATACAGGTGATTAATTTATCCTGTAGTTCAATGATGGAAATGGAACAGTTCATGACATGGAAAGGAATTGCTTTCCTAAAGTACAGTTTGAACATAAAACAACTGGATACAGTGCAAAAATAAACTTGGTGAACCCCATATTTAGCCTTTAAAAACTGTTAACCGTATCTGCCTTCAGCGAATATTTATGTACCCATATATAAAGGAAATTTTCAGATAAAGTAAATTACAGCTGCAGTTTGCGCATTTAAGTATTGGGTACAGTACAAAAATAGTTGGTTTGTCAATTTAACACCACTTTCTTTTAAAATGTTAATTGTGTTTGCATTTAGTGCTTGTTTACGTATACATGTATTAAAATTTCAGTCAGTTCTCATATTACGAAGCAGAATACTCACGTGATAAATGCTAATTGTGCACAAGACAGGCTCATCGTGACATTCCGATTTCTTGATACAGTATAGAGCTACTCTAGTTTACAATACAGCAGTTGAATATCACAGCGCACATTAACCAAAATCGTTCCAAAAACGTGTGAAGGGACTTACAAAGCACTTAAGGGGGAACCCGAGAAGGTAAATAAATGTTTACTACACTGTATGGGCAATAAAAACTATTTTTATTTTTGACTAATTTAATTAATAAAATTAGCGTTCCAACAACTGCAAAAATAATAAGAAGTACTAAACAGATGAAGCGCTTATTAACTTGTGACGTGCAGACTTCAAAAATAGACAAAATAGAATGGAAAGCAAAGAATTTTTTTATTCTAGACTGCGACCACCTCCTCTATTCCAGCTTGCTGAAAAGCTGCCTGGATATGAAGTCGCCTGCGGCATGTTGCACCAGCCCGTCAGCACACGATTAATGGCAAGAACTGCGCCGCTTGCTCACCCCCCCCCCCCCCCCCCACCCCAGCCGAAGCTAGGTTATTAAAAAGAGCCGAAGGGACGCATCACGTTTGCAGCCATATTGACAAACAGACTCCAGAGACGTCAAATAGCTGTAGCTATGCCAGCACTCCAAGCGGTTACATTTGATATTGCAGCGAACAGAAGACGAACGGCTGTTATGATCATATCTAAGGCGAGGCTCTAGAACTGATCGTATTTCTTTCGCGAGAGGTAAGATTTGACGAAGTTTCCTATTACGCTATCAAATTCCTTTGATAAAAATATTTGACATATAAACTTTTACAAAGCAATATGATACGGTAATAACGGCCTTACGAAGGTAGATCATGTTCTGATTCTGTTTTCACTTCGGAACAACTAACGAGAAAAGAAGCGAATTTATATTATCTTACACTAAAGTGCCAAAGAAACTGGCATAGGCATGCGTACTCAAATACAGCGATATGTAAACAGGCAGAATACGGCAATGCAGTCGACAACGCATATATCCGGAACAAACACTGTCGGCAGTTACTTCTGTAAAATATCTGGGAGTATGCGTGCGGAACGATTTGAAGTGGAATGATAATATAAAATTAATTGTTGGTAGGGCGGGTACCAGGTTGAGATTCATTGGGAGAGTCCTTAGAAAATGTCGGCCATCAACAAAGGAGGCAGATTACAAAACACTCGTTCGACCTATACTTGAGTATTGCTCATCAATGTGCGATCCGTACCAGGTCGGGTTGACAGAGGAGAACGAGAAGATCCAGAGAAGAGCGGCGCGTTTCGTCACAGGGTTATTTGGCAAGCGTGATAGCGTTACGGAGATGTTTAGCAAACTCGAGTGGCAGACTCTGCAAGAGAAGCGCTCTGTAGTGCGGTGTAGCTTGCTGTCCAGGTTTCGAGAGGGTGCGTTCCTGGATGACGTATCGAATATATTGGTTCCCCCTATTTATACCTCCAGAGGAGATCATGAATGTAAAATTAGAGAGGCTTTCCGGCAGTCGTTCTTCCCGCGAACCGTACGCGACTGTAACAGGAAAGGGAGGTAATGACAGTGGCACGTAAAGTGCCCTCCGCCACACACCGTTGGGTGGCTTGCGGAGTATAAATGTAGATGTAGATGTAGACGAGACAACAAGTGTCTGGCGCAGTTTTTAGATCGGTTACTACTGCTACAGTGGCATGTTATCAAGATTATCTGAGTTCGAACGTGGTGTTATAGTCGGCGCACGAGCGATGGGAGACAGCATCTCCGAGGTAGCGACGAAGTGGGGATTTTCCCGTACGACCATTTCACGAATGTACCGTGAATATGAGGAATTCGGTAAAACATCAAATCTCCGACATCGCTGCGGCCGGAAATGACCCTGCAAGAACGGGACCAACGACGACTGAAGAGAATCGTTCGACGTGACAGAAGTGCAACCCTTCCACAAATTGCTGCAGATTTCATTGCTGGGCCATCAACAAGTCTCAGCGTGCGGACGATTCAACGAAACATCATCGGTATTGGCTTTCGAAGCCTTGATGACTGCACGACACAAAGCTTTAAGCCTCGGATGGGGCCATCAACACTGATATTGGACTGTTGATGAATGGAAACATGTTGCCTGGTCGGGCGAGCCTCGTTTCAAATTGTATGGAGCGAATGGACGTGTTCGGGTATGGAGACAACCCCATGTATACATGGAACCTGCATGTCATCATGGGACTGTTCAAGCTGGTGGAGGCTCTGTAATGGTGTGGGGCGTGTGCAGTTGTAGTGATATGGGACCCCTGGTACGTCCAGATACGTTTCTGACAGGTGACACGTACGTATGCATCCTGTATGATCACCTCCATCCATTCACGTCCATTGTCCCTTGCGACGGACGTGGGCAATTCCACCAGGACAATGCGATACCCCACACGTCTAGAACTGCTACACGGAGGCCCGAGGAACACTCTTCTGAGTTTAGACACTTCCGCTGGCCACCAAACTCCCCATACTTGAACATTACTGAAAATATCTGGGATGCCTTGCAACGTGCTGTTCAGATGAGATCTCCACCCCCTCTTACTCTTACGGATTTAGCCCTGCAAGATTCACGGTGTCAGTTCCCTCCAGCACTACTTCAGACATTAGTCGACTCCATGCCACGTCGTGTTGCGGCACTTAAGCATGCTCGCGGGGGCCCTAAACGATGTCAGGCCGTTGTACATGTACATCTAAATTTATACTCCGCAAGCCACACAACGGTGTGTGGCGGAGGGCACTTAACGTGCCACTGTCGTTACCTCCCTTTCCTGTTCCAGTCGCGTACGGTTCGCGGGAAGAACGACTGCCGGAATGCCTCCGTGCGCGCTCGAATCTCTCTAATTTTACATTCGTGATCTCCTCTGGAGGTATAAGTAGGGGGAAGCAATATATTCGATACCTCATCCAGAAAAGCACCCTCTCGAAACCTGGCGAGCAAGCTACACCGCGATGCAGAGCGCCTCTCTTGCAGAGTCTGCAACTCGAGTTTGCTAAACATCTCCGTAACGCTATCACGGTTACCAAATAACCCTGTGACGAAACGCGCCGCTCTTCTTTGGATCTTTTCTATCTCCTCCGTCAACTCGACCTGGTACGGACCCCACACTGATGAACAATACTCAAGTACCAGTTTCTTCCCCTCTTCAGTGTACAAGGAGACTGTAAACGAAAGAGAGGCACCTGTGAATAAGTATGTAACCTGGTTATTATTTCAAAAAATATAGCCATAACTGTTAATGCCGTCATGCCAAAATATTGGTGGTGGCCTACATAAACATGATTGTACCAAGCTGGTTCTAGGCGCGCAGTCCGGAACCGTGCGACTGCTACGGTCGCAGGTTCGAATCCTGCCTCGGGCATGGATGTGTGTGATGTCCTTAGGTTAGTTAGGTTTAAGTAGTTCTAAGTTCTAGGGGACTAATGACCACAGCAGTTGAGTCCCATAGTGCTCAGAGCCATTTTTTTGTACCAAGCTGTGTGAATATGTGAAGTAAATTGGGTTGCTACGACCGTCTCTCTTCAGGCCATCAAAAATATGTAAATCGTATGGCCAGAGATCGAGACTGCGTGGAGGATGTCTAGGGGCTTCCCAGCGAATTTTCTGGAGGGTAATCGAAACATCATCGGCAATATTTGGGCAGGCATCATGCTGCAACTGAATCATGCCATTCGCCAACATTCCTGGCCATTTGGACTCGATGGTGTGCTTCAATTTTTGCAGTGTGTGTATTCACCGCTGTGCGTTAATCATAGCGCCGTTTTCCAGAAAGTCAATGAGCAGCCGGCTCTTGCAGTGAAACGAGAATGTCATCAAGTTTTCGTTACACATCCTCCATACAGTCCTGATCTCGTCAGCTGCTCGCGATCTTGTGGCTAGCGTTGCTGCCTCTGGATCACGGGGACCCGGATTCGATTCCCGGCCGCGTCGGGGATTTCCTCCGCCCGGTGACTGGCTGTTTGTGTTGTCCTCATCATCTCGTAATGATTCGAGACGTGGCGAGACTGGCAATGGGAAGACTGGAAATGAAAATTTGTGGTAAGATCCTATGGGAGCAAACTTATGAGGTCATCAGCCCCTAAGTTTACATACTACTTAACGGGATCCATGTTAATTTAGGCAAGTATCTCACCAATTTCTGAAAAAACTATTTGAGGTACGACCTTAATATTTTTACTGTATATTATATGATGCTAATAGAGTCAACCGTACTAAAAATCTACTTTATCCATTTTCCAGTTTTTAATAAATCCTTTTTTAAATATGTTAACCAAAAATATTAATTTTTTCTGCACAAAACATTTTTGTCAACTTCCTAATGGGGGAATACTAATGAATGTATTAGCAGAGGTGGCTTTTTATGTTATGCAGAGTCTCTGAAAATTTCATTCATTTATCTGTGATAGTTCCTGATATAATGGGACATATGTACCGAAAATTTTAAACTGTGGGAAATTGACTTTGAAGAAAAACTTTTGGAATTTGTTTCTTACTGTTACTTAAAACTGTCGTGCTGCATGTAATGGCCATTCTTTGGCCTCTAGCAGGTCTTCCAGTTTCTTTTTCACCTTCCTGGATGTTTGTCTTGCTATCTTGACCATATTAGTTGCAGGCCTGTCTGCAATGGATATCCTCATTTTATCGCAATGTTGCAGCCCAGTAATCATATTTTCAATATTACCACAATTGAATGTAGTGACAGCATCATGAAACTCTAGTTTCATTGTATGCATGCCTACAAATACAGTTTTGGGAAGGCTGTTCCAAATTATGCTCTTGAAACATTCATTTGGGTTCTGTGTCTGCCCATGCAGACATTTCCTTAGAAGGTCAGGGTGAGCCACATCTCTGAAAATAGGTTTAATTGCTGTAATAACAGCAGCAGGAAGAGAATGCTGGTGAGAGTAAGATTCTCCAGTTGCCTGAGCCCTTCGGTGTTTGCACCACGAATTTTGTCCTGATGGACACAATCCATGACATGACTTATCAGCAGAGGACTTATGGAAGAATATGGCCCAAAAATCTCTCTCCATTGCCTCCAGGTTTTCTTTATTTCTCCTAATTGCCTGCCCAATGTATACCCGCAAGTTTTCTATAACAATTACTCGCAATCACACTTGAACAAAAGTAACCGCGTGTTTGAAAGCGTGTTGTTTACAAAGAGCAGAAACAAAAGAACACACCGTTGCATTCCAGTGATAGCCAACACCGCCTGAGTAAAAAAAAATCCCTAACGTGCAATGTAGGGGATATAACGATCCGAAATATATGCAGAAAAGTGGGCGTGGCACATAAACACACGTGGTAGGAAAACGCTTTTTAGACTGTATAAAGCCATTGCTTGATCTTTGATTCAGATTTCCTCATGCAGTTTACCGAAACGTTATTTTCCTGTTACATCATTGCTGTTTTCTTGTATGTTATAACTAATGTTTTGTACGTGACAAAATGTATCTCTCTTTAAAGCAGATAAATATGTAAGTTATCCTATTATTGTTAGTGCTTACGTTATGCCTCAATCAGCTGCATCACAACTTCATGTTTCTAATTTTGGATGTACACGAGCTTAGTTGTTTCTGCGGCTACTAGATGGCGCTCGTAGCAACACCGTGTTTACTGGCCCACACTTTCTAAAGAGGGCACCTCAGTCGTGTCGCAACCGTTGTTCACAGTACGGGCAGCCCTTAGCGCCTCGCCATCTCACAGGTGTTCATGACATCGCCTTTCCGGCTTGATCTTTTTTAGTATGTGACTTGAAAGTACTGCATCTTTTCCAGTCAATACAAACTTTAATTAATTAATGTATTATATACCTAATATGTTTTAGAACAGTTAGTCTAATTCTGAAGCGTCGAAACCTGGTCGATTTTGACTTAATATTTGTGACCGAGGGCTTATTTGTTCTAATATAGCTCAATAAATGTTCGAAAAAAAATTTTTTTTCAGCTAAGTCCTTTTAATACTCTTCAAATAAAACCTTAATCTATGGAAATATGATGAAAACCGAAAATCAATTTTTTTCGACCAGAACCACGGTGTGATCCCCTTAAGCTAACTTACGCTAAGGACAACACCCACACCCATGCCCGAGAGAGGAGTTGAACCTCCTACGGGGGCAGGATGTAAGAAGATTGGGAACTTGTATGGGCGCTGATGACCACGGTATTGAGACCCCCACAAACTAACGTCATCACCACATGCAATTCCCATGAAGGAAAAAAAAAAAAAAACAGTGGCAGTCGTTTCGCTTCGGACGAAGAGGCTCACGCCAGGGTACAAACATGGTTCTGTAGGGCGGCACAAACATTTTCCCATGAAGGCATTAGCAGTTACGGCGATTACTTCCGAAACAGTAAACAAATTGCTTACTTTTTTCCATCTCTATAGTTTTCAATTGACTGCCTCTTTTATTAGTTTTTATTTTTTTGCCGATTATGTGTCCGCCTGCTAAGCTGAATGGTAACGTGCTTGCCACTCAGGCTAGCGAAGATTTACTGTATCCAGAAAGGCCCGTACAGGACCTGCAACATGCGGTCGTGCATTGTCCTGCTGAAAAGTAGGGTTTCGCAGGGATCGAATGAAGGGTAGAGCCACGGGTCGTAACACATCTGAAATGTAGCGGTCACTCGTCAAAGTGCCGTCAATGCAAACAAGAGGTGACTGAGACGTGTAACCAATGGCACCCCATACCATCACGCCGGGTGATACGCCAGTATGGCGATGACGAATATACGCTTCCAATGCGCGTTCACTGCGATGTCGCCAAACACAGATGCGACAATCGTGATGCTGTAAACAGAACCTGGATTCATCCGAAAAAATGAAGTTTTCCCATTCCTACAGCCAGGTTCGTCGTTGTGTACACCATCGCAGGCGCTCCTGTCTGTGACGCAGCGTCAAGGGTAACCGCAGCCACGGTCTCCGAGCTGATAGTCCGTGCTGCTGCAAACGTCGTAGAACTGTTCGTGCAGATGGTACACCTACTAACACCTACTAACCTAAGGACATCACACTCATCCATGCCCGAGGCAGGACTCGAACCTTCGATCGTAGCAACAGCGAGGTTCCGGACTGAAGCGCCCACATTATCACTCCCGGTTGCCGTTCCATAGTCAGAATGGTATTCCACCACATTTCAGGGTGTCTTCAGATTCGTTTTCGTGGGTGATCGGGGCACGTGTCAAAGGGGGACTCATCACTGAAGACAGTTCTATTCCAGTCAATGAGATTCCAGGCCGCATGTACCCGACATCTCACAGCAAACGAGCTTGTTCGTTTTCAGAGGTCAATTTTAGTCGGCCCGTGAGCTCGTACCGCTTTCTGTTTGCCACCTACTAATGGTCCCTGTGGTGACTGAAGGACCAGCTATTTATTGGATAGATGACAATGATGAATCTGCATCTACATCTACATTTATACTCCGCAAGCCACCCAACGGTGTGTGGCGGAGGGCAATTTACGTGCCAGTGTCATTACCTGCTGTAATGTCCCCACAGCAAATACCCTCTACCACGCACCAATTATTCATTTTCATCCAACAGCCATTCACATTCATTCACATGGGAAAAGTTGTCTGATCTGATTTTCTCGTAAAATATGCGGCGACAGCTCGCCGACGCCAAAGTATTTTCCAGTGCGTTTATTCTTTGAAATAACAGAGATGCAAATATGCATTCTCCATGGTTATTAGAGTGGTAACTAGGGCAGCTTCTGGAGTATCTGTTGAGGGATTGACATGTTTCTGAGAGATACATATTCTGCTTTTCTTCTCGCTAAAGCGAGCCAAGTAACATTTGTGCCGTTGGCGGTTTTTGAAGAGAAAGAGACTGTAAAAGGAAAATAATTAAGGCGTGGAATCACCGGAGATCTGGACATGTAATGGAGATGGATTTAATACACGATTTGCTCAATAAATAAGGTTTGTGACTTTTCTGTTCTGGAGTGAATGAACGAATGAGTTTTTTTTCTGAATCATTTGTTGATCACGTTGGCCCTGTAACTGGTGGGGAAGTA